>NW_017729006.1:1948758-1988450 GCF_001723915.1 Gavialis gangeticus
TTCATTTTATTTATTTATTTTATTTTAATCCATAAGAACAGAGTTTTTTTATTTCTTATTGATATTTATTATTTAAGTGTTTAATGTTTAGTTTATTTGTCACTTAACTATAATGTTATTTTTATGATTATTATTTATTATTTGAAAAAAATCAATTTAATCGAATTAAATTATGTGCCATTTCCTCTCTTGTATTTGTTTTAGTAAATTATAAGAAACTTTTGAGAAATCAGCTTTATTTCTGAAAGGGTGGGGATAGTGGTGCCAACATACAAGTTCACCTAGGGCACCATTTTCCCTAAGGGTGGCTCTGGGTGGATCAAAACCTGGAGGGAATTAGAGGGAATTAATGGAGCCAAACTTGGAAAAAGCACTGTACATTGTTTCCTCATGGAAATAAAGACCTTATGATTGCTGCACCTTCAGTTCTGCACTGAATCCAAAACCACACAGACCAGTCTGGATCCAAGTCCCACAAATCCAAAAAAACATGAAAATTCAGGGAATTGGGCAGACGGGGCCATTTACATACGGCCTCACATTAGGTAGACAAACACCTACACACATATAGGTGATGGCTATGTGATAAACTGCAGGCCTATGTTTACTGTGCACCCTCATCTATCTCCCCAGCTTTTATTATTGCATTTCAAATATCTGAGCAGCTTCAAAGAGCTGCCATTGTAACCTGGTCCTTAAAATGGACACTTAAACTCATTCTCAACATAGGTAACCTTAAAAATATATCTTAAAAATACAATTAGAACAATCCAATTTGCAGAGTAATTGACTTTGAATGGACACAACATTTAATCTACTGACTTGATTAGCTTTCATTCTTCAGGGACAGTGGATGTCCAGAAAGGAAGTACAACTCAGTGATTTTAACATTTCCCTTTGGTAAGGTTATTAGTCTACAGCTACCATGGAAAAGATTTCCAGTCAATACTAGGGTAGGACATGACAGGTTAAGGCAGCACCTGGATGGAAGTGTCTACACAATAGCATTCTGCTAGCGGTGTTCTACTAGGACTGCCTGTGAATCATTAGTATCTGAGAAGTCAAGGTTAAACTGTCTACTTACCGGAATGAAAAAAGGCCAAACTTGATCATTTAAAATAAAATTTGAAGAAAGAATAGGAAATGGTTAATCCACAGGGCATTGTCTCTAGGACTATTGCAAGAATACTTGTTTTTTGCAGCAGTTATTTCAACAAGCTCAGAACTGTCTCTGAGCTCCAATTGTGAGCTTCTCCTTCATAGTGCGAACTTCTGAAGCTGAAATTCTGACTGTTTAATTGAAGGGTGCAACAAGCATATGTTCTGCACAAATAAGTGTGTGAAGTTTGAAGTGTTGTATATAACCACTATTAATGGCTTTTGCTTTCAAGGCACCACACACTTGGAAATGACTGCTACTTAATTTGAAGCCAAGATAAAACTTTAATTTATTGAAAAAGTCTGCCTCTTTCTATTGGGAACACAATTTGAAAATACCCAGCAGAGAATGATGTCAAGGTTTAATTAAAAACAGCAGTTCCTTATGAACTTCAGCCATACTAACTTTTGTTACAACTAGGCCCCTCTGTACAGACATCAGTCTGTTTTTGAGTAGGCCCCATGGTTCCCATGTGTTTCTGAGTCAATGGGTTTGGCTAGAATCTAGTCATCATCTCTACCTCTGAAATCACTGGGCATTCTCAGGTTCATACTTCTTGTCCAGTGTCCATCCTTGGGACATGAAGCAACATAGAACACTACTACCCAGGTACTATCAGCCCCAAATCAATGTCTGAAACCTTCAAAGCACTCCAGTCATTTGCTACGTTTGCACAGAACTCCACCCAAACCATGGGCTCCTAATGCTAGTTGCATGGGACAACAAAGCAGAAAAGGATAATACTCAATTTAAAGTAAAGACATTTCGCACCCAGCAATTTTGCTCTTAAATCATTTGAAAGTTACAAGTCTTTTAAAATAATAGAAGTTCTGAGATATGCCTTCCCCATGTCAGATCTCCTTCAATGAGTATGAGGTTTGTCAGCATTTTAGGCTGGGCAGAGACTCTCCTACCATCTGTCTGCTATATCTTTCTCAAATCTGGTGGTCAGCAGTACATCTGAATAGAGCACAACCCTGTTTCTAAGTAGGGCTCTACCCTGTGTCACATGCTCAACTGAGAAGGCCCACTCATAACAACTGTGCCATCCTTCCACACACTGAGGACAACTTCCAGACCACACTGGATCTCTTAGCAGAAGTCTGCTGAACTTTGGGCCACTTTCTCAATATCAAAAAGACTAAAGTGCTCTATCAGCCTGATCGAGGCCATGTATCTGGGAAAGATCCTGGAGGTAGTCAAGCACTTTCCTTATCTAAGTAGCCACCTCTCTCAGAGAGTGAATACTGATGTGGAGACCCAGCACAGGATTCAGAGCACAAGTGCATTTTTTGGGAAATTGTTTTGGTATACTATTATTAACCACAGTCTCCTGAAAGTTACCAATATCCAGCTCCGTGACAAAAGCCATCATCCCCACTCTCTTTTATGGATGTGAAATATGTGTGGCCTACCATTTTCATCTCAAGAGCCTAGAGAGGTATCACTAAATATGTGTCTGAAATATCCTCCACATCAAATGGGATGATGGCCACAAAAATGCCAGCATCTTTGCTGAAGCCAACATTTCCAACATTGAATCAGTGATCCTCAAGCACCAACTTCACTGGACCAGACATTGTGTGCAGATGCCCAACCCTTAGCTCCCAAAACAAATGCTCTACTCCCAGCTTAGTTGTGGCCTGAGGTCTCGTGGTGGCCAGAGGAAATGCTACAAGGACACACTGAAGGCATACCTCAAAAAAATGGATACCAACATCAACAGCTGGGAGAAGCTGGCTGCTAATCGACTCCAATGGCGCTGCAACATCAATCAAGTGACAGCCTGCTTCGAGGTAACGCATCTTGCCCTTGAAGCAAAGAAGAGAGAGTGGAGGAAGGAAAAGGAGAGAAATCCCAGCCTACAGTCTATTTTTTCCAACAGAAAGATCTGCAACTTTCTGCAGATGGATCTGTGGCTCAAGGATTAGACTCTTAAGTCACCTCAAGACCCATCAAAGAACCATGGTAAAGATCCTCCTCAAATTGAACGATTGCCAATGAAGAATGAGGTACAAAATACCTTTGCTGGTATGAGAGCTGTCTGAAAAACATTGCAATTAGGTGGCTTTAGGCAAGTTGATTTTTGTGCAGCCAGGCTGCTCACAGACATGGGGAAAAAAATGGCACTTTACTTAAAGCTTAGCATGCCTCTGCACCAAACGCATGCCCAAAAGAGGCACTGTATTAGTTGGACCCAACATCTGTATAAATCAGGAGCTTCAGCGGGGGGTTTCAGCACTTTTATCTAATAGCTGCTTCAATCAGGTATTAGATAAAAATACCAAAAAGCCTCAATAAAACTCCTGATCTATACAGGCGCTATGGAGCCAGATCTAACTAGCCCACTGCCTCTTCTGGTAAAGCACTGTTCGTTTGTTTTTTCCATGTCTATCAGCACCACCAGTGTCCAGCCTTCTACACGTGGGAAACAAAGTTCATAATGTAACCCTGATACTTATCTTCCTCTAACAACTTTACTTTGAGAAGTTCTTGAATTGGGGGTTTAAAAAAAATAGATGGCCTACATTTAAGTACCCTTATTTTTAGCACTCATTTTCACCAGCAATTCTTAATTAAAATGAATAAAGCCACTAAGTAACCATTTGTACATAAATAAGCAGAGACAACTGAAATGTTTGGTAATTTGTCAACTTTTCAATAAGCAGCAAGGGAAATAAGGCTATGGATTTAGTACCACCTAGACTCCCTTACATTTAAGCACCAAGTATGCATTATGGGTATCTATCTACAAGTTGTGTAAGCCACCACACTCACTTTCGCTTTATTACATAGATAATAATTTGGAATGTAATCAAGAGAGGATTGAAGTCAGAGTACCATTTGACTTCAAAGTGGACTCATTGATTTAATGTACTCCTTGGACCGGTTTAATGTTTTTAACAGAGGATGTGCAATCTGGTTTAGAAAACATGAAAACAAGCCCTTGCAGTGGCTCACCTACATCAGAAATTACCAGAATTTTGGCAATGATGATAAAACCAAGAGTAAAAGCAATGCAGGGTAGGAAAAACTTGTTAATTATGTTCTCTAAAAAGGTAACTCAACAGAAGAGGGAAGGGTGGGGTCAGGGAAAGAACTGTTTCATATTTGCTGGAAAGAACAGATTCTGGACATGGGTTGGCTGAATCATCCTGGATGAGCATCAGTTAACATGTCAAAACTTTTGACATTTATCCAACTGTTTCTGACTGTCTGATCTGGAGATGGACCAACAAATCGTATTCTGTTAAGGATTAAGTTTAAGCACTAGCACAGGATTCTGACTCATCCCTAGTCCCACATTTTTAACATGGTGTGTCAATTTAAAAGCAATGAGTAGTAGGTTTAAGTACTTCTTCAGATGTTAACTGTGGCAGAGGACAAAAGAATAAGTGATACCAAATTTGAAGTGAGGCAGAAGGCAGGGTAGAGTTGTCCCCTATAGATTAACTAATTAATTAGTCTATAACTAGCTAATAAGCAAGAGCTCACTTCATCAGATTGTATGAAAGGACTTCTGGAGAGTATGCATTCAAATAGAGTGATTTAAATACAAACAACAGGAAAGTGGGGAGGAAGGAGATGGGAAGTGCTAAGAGAGGCAGAGGTAGGTTAAAGTGAAAGACAAAGCAGTAAACCCGTACGGACATAGGAGGTCATAAAAGCTAATCTAGGTAGTGAATCTCTGGGGGGATTTATCATGTGCCAGCTGCTCCACAACAATGTGTTTTGCATGTCTGTTCCTATGCTGTGGTTAGTGGGAGCTAAACCAGGAGGTCCCTGAATGGCTAAGTTACCATAATTTACTTTCTGCTTATTTCAGGATAGGAACAGGCATACAAAACAGGTACTGCAAAACAACTGATTTATGGTAAATCACTTCTCTTTTGACTCAGTACAATTTGTCTGTCTATCCACATCCAGATGTATGTGCAAAACTAGAAATCAAATAATGGAATGATTTAAGCATGCTAGGCATAACTTATTTAGCTTTTAAAAACCTTTTGTGGATCATGATTTCTAACTTAATCTATTAATTGAAAGTATACTATTTCCATGATCTACATGTCTGTAATTTTTATAAACATATCTCTCATAAAACAAGCCTGAACTAGTTTTTAAAACACTTATCTGGGTAAGTAAATATTCCCCTCCCCCGCCCCCCACACACATAGAGCAAAAAAGAAATAAGAGATAAATGGGGGGAAATCCTGTACCCAAAAACAAACTGTAAACCTGCTCTGAGCTCCACAGATCCTCATGGAATAAGAGGGGAGGAAAATTACCTTCAAGGCAGAGATAGCTTAAATAGCAATTGTACCCTATTATAGAGATATTTAATGGCTGACTTTATTGACAGCCATTTTTAGCCTCATTTTTTTACTGACAGTTAGTAAATGTATTGACAGTTGAGAACCCAACCCCACACTATATAATAAGAGGTATCATCGGTACTGTGGCTGGCCATTCTACAAAGCACTCCCACAAGCAAGGCTTGCCACAAAAAAGGAGTATACAGTTAAAACTTAACAAAATGCCAAGTGCCACATAATTAGTGAGGAAAAGAGTTGCGATTATTACTTGAGGGTCCTAAAATAGGATTGCCAATCCCCCCCCCCCCCAAAAAAATGTATTACAATGTTACAATGTGCAAGATTTTAACTCTGGCCAACCTTTTTTTTACTGACACACATTTTTACTGTTTGTTTGTTTTGTTTTTACATAAAGTATCTGTAACTTTTCTGCCAGGCTTTGTCCTGCTGCCAGGCTCCATTTAGATGAGTTGGGTTCAAATTTAGGGAGATAACATCAATCACAGTAAAAAAAAACATTTAAAAGTTTGGTTGTCAGTAAAAAATTTGCCATAAAAAAAATCTCGGGTTGGCAACCTTGTTTGACTGCAGCAATGGTTTTATACGGTGGTGTCCCCCCAGTAGGGGCCTCCTACTCACCCCTCTCATGCTTATGCCCCAACTTCATCCCACACCATGCTGCCTCTCTACAGTAAACCCTCCTAGCCCTATCCTACGGGCTCCAATCCCCTCTTCCCAGCTTGTATCATCCCCTCATCCCAGCCCGTGGCCCAGCAGTATTACAGGCAGCCTGGGATCAAGCAGCAGCAGCAGCAGCAGCAGATGGCTAAGAGAAAGTTCCCTGCAGGGTGCTGCACTCCCACTCAGACACCAGGTAGTGCTGTTGTGTTCTGTTTCAAACAAGCCATGTTTTTACTGGGTGCATCTCCACAACGCGTTTACTGTGGAGCTGACTAATTAGCTCTGCAGTAAAAATCTCAGTGTCTACATGTGCACCCCTATTAGGGAGCAGGAGACTAATAAACTCCACAGCAGGGTAGTTCTTGAGAATTCAGAAGTGCTGGACTTTATAACATCCTTTATAGAAATATCTTTAAAAAGAGGCTGTATTTAAAATCTAATGGTAGAGGGAACTGGTAGAGGGTGATTATGCTATGCCAAAATGGATAGACTACAATGCCAAGGTAGGTCAAATCAAAGTGGATGCGTAGTGCATTTTTTTAAGTTACTCAAGAGTGGTGTGCCTGATATACAATTAGCTATGGGTGAATCGGCTGAGATAAAATAACGTCCAACATAATTTTTTCTCTAAAATGTCAACATCCCTGAACTTTTGAGTTTCAAAAGCACTGAGGTAACTAAATATTTTCTTTGGTTCTACATGCCTCAGCACTTTCTAGCCCAGAGAAAGAAATAATGCACAAAAGCTATTCTTTATCTGAACCAGAAAATACCAGAGGGAAAAAAACCCACACTACTGGGCATCCAATACAACCTACATGCATACTAAATACCAAGCTCAGTTTATCACCTAAATATTTGGGTGAGCTTTAGGCAGCATCCAAACTTGGCTCTAAATGGAGCCCTACTGACTTCAACATGTGCCTCTATGGAGCTTATTACAGGACCAAAAGCTTTGTTCATCAAGTGAAAAAGCTCAGAGGAAAAAGCTTTGAGAATCACTGATAAGAATATACTTCCCTGATTTTATAATATAACTTTGTAAAATAGCTGGGGGTTTTGTTACATTTCATACCAACAGTAGTCAGGAAGAGCTGAATTGAAGTCATTGATTTTATACCACTTCAAAATAGGGAATAAGTAAAAGAAGCATGTATTAAATGGATGCAGATATTTATTTGGGCTGATCCTGACTTATTTTTCAGTGTTTTTTTTAATGTATAATCATCTCTCTCCAGTATCCATACCTTACTAAAACTGACATAGTTAAGATGGGCCAGCCACCTTTCAAGAATGCCTGACACTTGCCTGCTAAAAAAAATTTCTTTGGGGAACTGTCAAATGGAGTATGCTCTCATGGTGTACCAAAGAAGCAGTACAAAGACACCTTAAAGGTGTCCCTAAAGAGTTTTGGCATTGACCTGGAGTCATGGGAGCAAATCACTCATAACTGTCCATCCTGGAGGTCATCAGTCCAGAGCAGAGCACTGGCCTCCGAGCAATGGTGCATGGCAGAAGCAGTGAGGAAGCGCGTGTCCAGGAAAACAAGGAACTCTCATGTCCAGTCCTCGTCACTCTTCTTCCCCTGCTGCAGCAGATGGTTCAGGGCAAAGATCGGGCTTATAAGTCACCTACATACCCACACAACCTAGCCTCCACCTCCCCCCCTCTTTCTTTTCTCTTCTTTCTCCTTTTTCTTCTCTTTCTCCCTTTCTCTTTTCTTCCTCCCCTTTTCTTTCCTGCTTCCCTTCCCTCTTCTCCCCACTCCCATCCCCCCCACTCTGCTGGATGCAGTTTTGTTCACTTGTGAAGGACAAATAACATAATTGTGGCTGCAGTAAGCCATGAACTCTTTCAAAAAAGTGTGGGGCAGAGAAAATAACAAGACATTATAAAGCAAAATTGCTTTATATTAAATATCTCCTATTTCTTTAACATTGACTAAACTGCTAATACAACTGATGCATTAAAGTATATTGAAAGCTGTGTTCTCTCTTCTTAGAATGAAGTACATTCTTTATATTAACTCAGAAGTTTTGAATAAGACATGTTTATCACCAATAATAGCTGTCTATAAAAAAACTGAACATACAATTATGCAACTTGAATAATTCCAAGTTAAATCCTTTACTTGGTTCAAGACTCAAGCATTGCTAATCATAGCCAAAGAAAAAACATGACAATTACTGTTCTTTTTCAAATAAAAAGAAGCTGTATGCCAAGTTGCAGCTCTAGCACAGTGGGCACATCTACATGAGATGCTAACTGCTCAGTAGCCAGTAATACTGTGTCATAGCACAAACAGTGCTAATATGGTATTGCACAGTATTATTAGGCTACCATGAAGCCGCATCGCTAAAAAGGCATGCACTGGTGCTACTGTGCAGTAATGCCTGCTACTGTAGATTAATTTAGTATTTGATTATACAAGTACTAAACTTAATGCGCTGTAAGTACAGTGCATTAATGAGCATGTAGATGTGCCCAGTGGTTCTTAAACACTTTTGGGCCATGGGCAACTGTACTGAACTGCATCATGCTTTGCTACCCTTGTCAGTCTCATCTTTAACTCTTTAATTCCATGCTTGAGGTTGTTGCTCACCATCTATATATTCACTCATATGTATTGGCAACTTTAAGGAATATAGGGAAAATCAGGCAGTAGCATCCTTTTGTGGGGCAAGAGAAGATAACATTCTAGGAATTTTGGAGTAAAAGTCACATTGTGTAATACAACATAATCAAGTGATTTAATAAAATGAATATTCAGAACCTTTAAGCTTTTCACATACTGCATGTTCTGTGCTTTTGAGCTACCATTTGATGGTATTTTCACTATTGTAACAGTACAGAAGAAAATATTTATTTAATAAAAAAAATATCATTTCATTTAATTTCATTTTTAAAATGCAATGCTGATAAATTGAAACTGCACAGTTTTGCTTCTCTTTGCTCTCACCTGAGCTGCTCAAGGGACACTAAATTTAGCACCACACACAGCATACTGTTCACCCTCAGGGTCAACATCAATTTATGTGGCAAATCTCTTGCCTATCAGAGCATTCCCTTAAAAAGAAATTAAATGCATGAGGACATTTTAAAAAGTTGCAATGATTTGTGAGGTAACAGATATGGGAAATAATTCTGAATGCAATGAAACATATTTTTCTCAAAAAACTGGACCTTGGGCCCAGACAAAAACATAAAATAAAATCTAAGATTCACAGCCATGGTATGGCCATGTGTCACTCAAAATGGATGCTTTTTCTGCACTAAACTCTTATATTCCTAAGAACTCTACTTGTCTAGAAAGGCACAGGCAGTTTTTGCAGCAGCTTAGGAGAGATATGCACACTGTGTGTTCTCTGAGGTGAGTAGGCTTTATTTCTTGTTTCCCTTAATCTAAAGCAAAGACATTTATATTTTCCTCCTTATGCATGGAAACTTAAGTGAAATCCTTTGGTCTGTCTGTCTCTTCTAGACTTCTAAGGGCAGGTTCTGAGCTGCTATGAAGCAAAAACAGTTTAGCCTAAGCAGAGAGCAGGGTTTCCTTTTCTTGGAACTTCATCTCCTTTTCAAAAGCACAAGCTATTTTTAATTCATTGCTCATTTTAGTGCAGTCTGAAATATATTTTCAACAGGTAGTGAGGTAATATCCTCTTTTTATTTGTGCAAATTAGGCTGGAAAACAGAACTGCATATCAAGCTGACACAAATTCAGTAGAGAGAGAGAGAATAAATAAGACTGGAAGTAGGATGGATTAGTAATGACTTTGCTTCCAAATACTTCAAGATTATATTCATTCTCCCAGCCAAGTAAAAACATAAGATTAAAAAAGGTAGAGCTATTTTATACATTGTAACACTTTTTAATGGGCTGTTTAAACTTATTTTGCTATATTTTTGGCTTTTTTATTGTTTTCCTGTGCAGACACCAATTTGTAACTGTGCTTGTGGACACATTGGGCACATCCACAAGAGCACGCACGTGCCACTTCCAGTGTCACAAACCCCTTTGAGATGCTGCAAGACACACACATGGGAACAAAAAAACCTTCCCCATGCTGCATATTTGCAGTGCAGGGGCAACATTTAACATCTGGATATCCAGGTATCTAAAAATACCCCAGGAAGAAAAAGCAGGGCAGGGCACAGTCCCAGACCATGTCCTGAGGTAACCAGAAGCTTGGTTCTCCACAGAGATGCTCTGGTAGACAGCCAGAGCATCTCTATGGTTAACCCTTTCCCCAGTGCTGAAGCATGCTGCCTGCTCACGTAGGGCAGGCAGCAGTGTAAGCTGCAGCGACTGGGACCTGGGCCCTGTGCCAGGTCAGTAGGGGGTGCAGGGGAGGATGGGAGAGGGGACCATGAGGGGTCTCGCCCAGATCCAGCCCCCCTGCTCACTTCCCAAGCCTCCCACTCACTTCCCCAGCTCCCCAATCACTTTTCCAGTTCCCCAATTCTTTCCCCAGCTGCTCCTTCCTTCCCCCAGCTCCCCACTCACTTCCCTGCCTGGGCCTGCCCCCTACCACCTGCACTGCCCACACTGACTGGCTGTAGCAGTGGCCATTGGGGCTGCTCAGGGCCTCCTGGAACAGCCCCATCACATGGCACGGGGCAGTGGAGATCAGCCCCAGCTGCCTGAAATCTGTGTTGCCACTGCCACATTGTGCGGCTGTGGCCCTACTCAGCAGGGCACCACGTGGTGTGGTGTGCTTTTGGGCAGCTTGGGGTTGTGACCCGGGGCCCTGCGTCGTTCACGGGGACCATCTGCTGCGCTGGGCCTGGCCCCGTGTACATGGAAGCAGCCTGGCCTGATGGCACATGGGGCCCCTGCATGAAGGGCCCAGCCTGGCATGGCAGACAGTCCCTGCAAGTGGCACAGGGCCCTGGGTCACAGCCCCAAGCTTCCTGAAAATGCGACATTCTGTGTGGCGCTCTGCCAAGCATGGCCACAGCTACGCAATGTAGCACTTGCAGCGTGGGTGCCAGGCAGCCGGGGCTGAGCCCTGCTGCCCCCAACAGCTCCATGCCATTCTGGGGGGCTGTGCTGTGATTGCTGGAGAGTGTGGAGATGCTGGCACCAGCTGGGGGGGCAGGTGGGGGAGTGATCAGGGGTCTGGGGGAGTGATCAGGGAGCAGGGGGAGCAAGCCGCGGGGTTGGAACCCAGTAGAGAGGGGCTGGGACCCTGCAGGGGGGGCAGTCCATATTCTGTGTAGGGGCTGTGCCCTGTGAGGGGTAGGGGACCCACCCCTCCTGAGCATCCCACCACACAGTCCCCCCCACACGCACAGTCCCCCCACGTCCCTCCACACCCACCCATACTCCTTTCCACTCCCCTCCTGCAAACCCCACATCCCCCCACCACATACCCATTGTGTGATTGGAAATCCAAAAGCAAACATCGAGGCATATAGATATTCAGAATTTATTTTATTATGTTGATAGGGACACTGGTAGGCTTCCAAATTGCTTTAACCTTGTAAATATAGCAATAAAACATTGCCCGACTGATCGATCCTATTCTTTCTCTGATCCTTCTCTCTGTCTCTCTCTCTGTCTCTATATATATATAGTCTTTTGTTCTACTTGTGGAAGAACATATATTTGGGAGTATCTTAAAAAATGATTTTGGGATGATGCTTTGGCAGGGCAGGTTTTTATACTGCTGGGGCCAGCTGCAGATCCTGGAGGAACTGAGCAGGGTTATTTTGCCCCAAGCGGTACAACTTGCCCCACAGCAAAGTGCATGTCTGTTTATAAGCGCTGAGGCAAAAAGCTCCAGCTCAAATTTGTGCCACTTCTATTTGAGCTGCTGCAAAAGCACATGCCTGCCTGTGTGTATGTACCCATTGGGTACTTTAGTACTCAAGCCTCTATCTCCATTTTACCCTCTTTTTTCTGGCCTTCTCTATATACCCTATATTTCATAGGCTATTCTTCATCAGTCTCATGAATGTTCTACCAGAAACCTGCCTATGTTATTTTCTAACCACCAGCTGCTTCCCAGTGCTAATACTGCAGTCCCAGAGGGCACTGTTTTGGCAGCATTCCTTTGGTATATCCTTGTCCTTGCAGACTTCTGGCAACATCAGTAACATCACTGTTTCATGCAATTAGCAAATCCATAGATTTCAAACACAAAATATGAGCTACATAGTGGATTTAGGATGTTCCCTTATCCATTCCCTGCTGTCACACACTCATGGCACCCTGCCTGCATACACTATTAACAACAATGCTTAGACTAGGTATGGCATGGCTTGCTATTTGCTATTGCAAGTTACACTTCCCAACCTTTTGTCTTTTCTTAAACAGATTTTTAATAATTCATTTTAACCCTTCCAACACAGAGCATACCAGCTTCCAAAGGAACCCAGTGGAGCTAATACTAAGGCCCCCTAAATGTTACAGGCATTGCACAATTAACTGATTAATTGTGCAATTACCTTAAGAACAGCTACACATGCAAAGTGTCTATCACATAATAAAAAAGCTCCAACCAGCTATAAAGTCAGACCTCAAATGCATGCTAACTTTATAGCTGGTTGCTATCAAGCTTTAATTTGCATGTGCAGCAGGGTCTCCCCTGGGAATGGGAGCCCAGTCAGCAGACAGGGCTCCCAGCTTCAAGGGTACACCTTGAAACTCCCAAGGCCTAGGGAATGCAGCTGCCATGATCCCCAAGGCCTTGGGGCTCATGAAACCCTCAGTCCACATGGGGCTTATGTCCGCAGCTGCACCTCACTGTCAGCCAGAACCAAGAACCCTGCAACTGATGGGGCTTTTGGTCCTGACTATACATGGCCCCCGTGGCTGGGAGCCCCTCAGCAAAGGGGCTCCAAGCCATGGGAACCTGCTTCTTGCCGGTGCAGAGGGAGCCCAATCTTGGGGGAGCCTGAACCTGGGCTTCCCCTGCAACAGAAATAAGGTGCACTTAGATCTAATGTGAGATCCCACTCTGGCAGAATGCCACCTCTGTCTCTCCCCAAAAACTCTGCTATGTGACAATTTGGTTAACATGGTCACTGCAAAGGGCAGACATCCCATGGGCTCTTTAGGTAACCCTGAGCTGTAACCTGAGTTGGATACATTCCTGAGGGAGGGGGGAAACCTGCTTCCTCTGCCTACGTGACTGGCATCACACATCTGGGTGAGGGGCTTGGGCTCCCTATTGTTCTGAGCAATGCCAGTCTACCTGGCAACCAGTGATGCATTTCAAATTGGTTGGCTAGCAGCCAACAGATGCTGGCCTCCATTGGACCAGGTAAATGAGATCATATATAAGTTAAGAGCTGCCCAGGATAGGGAGGAGTAGCCATGATGAAAACTCAGAAACAGAAGAAGTGGACCATCTGAAACTTGCTCTCTCTCTTGAAACTCATGATCAATGAACTGCCTGCTTCCAGAGGGAATCTCCACCTGCCTCTGGATGATACTTGTGACTAAGGTACCTGAGATCTAACTATATATATAGCTTGCAGTAACTCAGATGTGTGATCAAAAGCTACCCAGCCATGCCAGTTTGCTCTAAGGGATTTCTGTAATATTGCCTATTCCTACTCTGTACATTATTCCAAACCTACTCTTTGTAACCAGTAAAGTTCTCCTTTGTACCTAGTGTGGGAAACTTATTGGAAGTGGGTCTAGATTATGTCTTGAGGTCCCCTTGGTTCGGCTGACTAAGGAAGACCATTATTTGTGCTTCAGACTGAGGGAACCACCCCAAGTTCTTGAAGTGGGTCGGAGTACCCTCAAGGACTACTAGGCCTGTGTTTCCCAGGGAGCACAGTGCCAGTATCAGGCCAGACCCTGGGCGGTGGCAGCACTACCCCCAGGCTAGCAGGTGTGCTCCAGGAAGGGGATTGGCTAGATGTGAGGCACCCCCAGGGAGGTACTCAGAGCCTGGAAGTTATTCAGGTGCAGTGAGGTGGGTGGCTCAGTGCAGGAGCACCCCCTAGTGGCCTACCACACCCACAATCATGCCCCCTGCCATGCAGGTGTAGAGGGGGCTTCAGGGTATGATGTAAATTGTCTCTGCAGTTCTTGGTAAATGAGTGTTTGATGCCACCTGTAAAACTTCACCAAATGTACAATATCAGGAATAAGATCAGGGAAACTCAATAGGCCAACCATCAGCAACCTTTTCTGGTGGCGGGCCAGAATGGCCCAGCTCAAGTCCAAGTCAGGCCAGTGCTAGGACCCAACTGCTACCACTGTTGCTCACCATCATCAGCTCTGCTCACCGTATAGCTGCAGTGCATCACAGGAAAGGTCCACAACATCCAGCCACAGAGCAGCATGACATGGGCAAAGCCCCCAGCACCAAATGCCACTGGATTTGGTACACAAGCCATAGGTTTCTGACCTTGGCAGTAGGCAGAATGTTTATGAACTGAGGTGGAATGCTTGATCAGTAAAGATGAGCAAGAAAAATTCTTGCTTCCTTAGGATTCCTGTGTAAAAATATCTGTATAACAAGTATAGAGCCAATGAAGTATACAGGGAGCCTTGCAGTCTGTATGCATGCTTTCTTCCCCTTAATGCTGCAGTGGGGGGCAGGGGGGGACATTGGCAGTGGATGAGGGAAGTGGACCTTTATGGTACTGGTAGAGGCAGAACGCAGCTCATGTAGTTAGTACTCCTCAGCAGTCTCTCTGTGTCCTCCACTGCAGTTGCTTCTCTTAATTGCCAATGAGCAATTCTGTCCCTAGTTTTAATCCCAGCACTCCCAGCTAGAGCACCTCTGAACAAAGGCAGGGAACTGCAAGGTTTTTTCCTAGCTATGTCCCTGCCTTTATACACTGAAGTATAATCTTGAGGCTGGGATAAAGCAATAGTGGGGAAATTCAAAGTAGGCACTGACATTCAGGCCAGGCACAGACATTACACTTTTACCAGTATAAGTGATCGGAAACTGGTCTATACCCGTAACAGAACAGAAGCTTGGCACACAAAAATGGTCTATACCTGTAACAAAACAGAAGTTCAGCACTGGTTTAAATATTGCAGAACCCGGTCTCAGATTTGCTCCCCACACCAAAGGGTAAATGTGTGTTATGTTCACTACCAATCTAAACTACAATGCTTACAGAAAACCATATAACTTACATCAATTCTGCTGTAGGTTTTTTGAATGTCTGAACCTAGCCTAACAGACCATCTGCTTTAGTATGATTTGGCCACATTGTATCATATTATCTAAGCCAAGTCAGGTGAGACCTGCATTTGAGAAAAATCACTGATAGAAGACATAAGGGTCTAGAAATAGTAGTGGGCTTATAGGTAATTTACACTGAGTAAGCAATGAACTGATAATCAGAACTAGTTTAGGTCATCAGAGATGCTATATTTTTATGAGACTAATAACTGAGCTACTGACTAGCTGTCTCTATGACACTGTGAAAAAATAAAAGGATTAGATCATCGGCTGCAGCTGAGGGGCAAAAATGGCTTTAGGCTATGTTCCTGGTTTCTTAAACTCAAGGATGGCTATGGATTTTCCCAGCTTCATGCAACAGAGCAACCCTAGGGCTCCTTTAAGTTACGTATGAGCTACCCATAGGCTTAAGTAGCTGTTATGATAGCAAGGGATTTTTGGTAGTCTTTGCGATATCATCTCTTCCTAGAACCACTCCTCCAGGCCACTTGAAGTAGAGCTGACAGTGTGGGCATTCCACTATAACAGTTACATTCAGCTAGTCAGATCTACCAATTTTTAAGCTGCTTCACAGCAATGTGAGCAATGCATGCCACACTCTAAACCTCCAGGTCCAGCAAAAGGATGTTTTATGTAAACCAAATTTTAGCTGTCTAAATTATTTGTATTTGCATTTTGTTACAGACTAGTTAACTTCCTGTCCTGGACTGTTAAATAGCTGTTCTGTTCCACTTTAGATATGGCTACTCTTCAGAGCTCATCACTGTGTAGAATAGCTGTCAAGTTCCTTAAGTATACTGTCATCCCTCTTGATAAAAAGGTTAAATAGGCATGTATAATATCATCTATTTTTTTTAATTCGCTGCTGTCTCATTTATGAATCACAATGCTTGGATTATAGCACTCCATTAATTTGTTGGTTTTTAAAGATGTTAGGGCAATAATTTTACTATGCAATGATGAGTGTTGACCATGATATCTTTAAAAGAGAAACGTGGATTTCATAAGACATATGGTCTTTTGTACTATTAATGATGAATTATTTTGACTGTTAATTTCACGTGTCTAGATATATTTACACAGCACTACTTGAAGCAGCCAGCAAGGCCAAAGGCAAGATGCCAGAAAAAACAGCAGTTGCATGAGAATTTGGAGTTCTAAATCTCAATTCTACTGTACAAGTTCAACACATAACCTTTGGGGACTGTCTTGTCTTATCACAAATATCATAAAATAAATTAGACAGAATATGGACACAATAGAAATATTCCATCATAATGTGCATTGTGGAATGACTCTTAACCATGTCTCATTTGCTAGCCAAAAGTCCTGTGGTTTAAAAACAGTGGAAAGGGAAAATCTTCTATTTGTCAAAATGGAAGGACATGTGTTTTAGACTAAATTAATATTCCAAATTATATACATGTGCAGAAAATGGTAATTGTGCTCACAAATATATTTTTATCAGTAAATCGCTGTACACATGAATGTTTATTGCCATATCTAGCTGTTGAAAAATTTTCCATAAAGAACAAAGTACAAGTTGTGATTAAGTTTAACAAACTAGTTATACATCTAGGTTAGCAATGCAAACAAGCCAAGGTACTAGGAAGATCTGTTTCTTACTTTGAAGTCCCTGTGAATGTTTGTATTATCAACAGAAATATTATTTATTTAGAATTTTTTTCACTCTTTTTCCTCCTCAGACTACAATACTCTAACAATTTCTTTAAGTAATTTTTTTCCTTTTAATAGCAGCCTTTTAAAAACAGGCTAATAATCATCATATTTAAACTGTAGATTTTATGAGTTATACTTACTATACCACTCATTAACGTTTTTATAGTCTGTGCAGAATAAAATAAGCATTGATCTTTTTCTTCTGAGCTCTAGTAACGTAAAGGGTGTAAACATCAACTGATTAAAACATTACTTAAAATACTTTATTAAAATTTATTTTAAGCTGTTACACTCATTAAGACTTGACAAATCTGAAGAGCACTTCATTTAATTTCCTATTTGAAAATGTTTTGCATTCAAAGTAAGAGCCTGAGGGACTCTCAGTCCCCAGAAAGGGCTGCGCTATTGCCACTGTGCGTAGGATGCTATGACTTTCAGATAGCTACTTATCTGCCAACCCACTGTGCAGTGCCCTCTAGCATAAATGTAAGGCAGGATGAGATAACTAGGAAAGCCTTATTCCTTCTCTATTACTAATCCACGGTTAAAGAAACAAACATATGAAATGTTCAGATCACTTTTTTGTTTTGTTTTGTTTTGTTTAGATAAACAAACTACAGCAGTAAAGTAAAAGATACCCTGTCAACTTCATTTCAGGAACTGAAAATGGTGTCTGTGGATTTTCACCTTCACAGATCAAATCAAGCCCATGTTACTGCTCAATAAAAGTCCTTGTAACTGGACTGAAATTCTACAATCTAGTATATACAAAATCCTTTTGTTATGTAATTTAGTAGTGGACAACAGTTTATACAAGGAATGTTTTCAACTGGCTATTTCACTCATATGAAAAAGTAGAACCAAGTCCATTAGTTCTCACTGGTCCAGCGTTAACTGCAGCAGGAGCAACAAAAAAGTACCAGTAAGCCACACTCGAATGAGAAATATACTGACAGTACATAATGGAGAAACATGTAAGAGTTGGAAGGCCACATACTTAACCTGCTTCATGAAGAATATTTCTACGTGCGAACACAACTCCAGGATGAATGCAACCTGCATTTGGCAACTTCAGTAGGCACCCATGAATGCCACCAATAATGAGACATTAATGAGGCCAATCAATGAGGCCACATGATGCAACTAATCTGCCTAGTGGAAAAAATTTCAGTCAATTTTGGCCCTTCAGGAGCTGTAAAGACACTGACACAAGAGGCAAAGAAGAAACAGATGCAAATGAAGGAACTGTACCCTGGCTATATTGAGGGCATTCTCCTAAAAATATCAGAGGTAGCACACTGTGCAAAGGAGAAAAAACACAAACCTAAAATATTTGAATATGATCTTAAAATTCATTTCCCAAGAGTATTCATGCGAGAAACCTGAATTTCCACAGAAAGCGAAAACAGAAGGAACGTGAATGGAGCTGATATGAATGTAATTTAAATTCCAAAGCGACTTTTCACGGAAGTTTTCTTTCAATATTCCCCCAGCTCTGCCCATGAATAAACCCCTCTAAGGCTGCAAGATTCCTGCCGTTCATCTGGCTACAGGTCCCTGCTGTTCATCATAAACACAAAAGACAGTCAAATTCTCTAACTAGAGCATAATCCTAAACAAAACAGCAGAAAATCATTGAAATAAACTGTTATAAAATTCAAACAGCTCCACAAACAGGGCCAACAGAACCTCCAAAACATAAGGGAACATTTAGAGTAAGATTACAAGAACATCATTGTTGGGGTTTGAGCTAAGGCTTGCTAGAGTTCTTACTGGTTAGTTGGCAAGAAAGGACAACACTTATAGGAGGAGAAAACAGACACATATAAACATAGAATCACCAAATTGGAAAAAACTAGGGTTAGAAGGAACCTCAGAAGGTCATCTAGACCAACCCCCCTGCTCAAAGCAGGACTACCCTCAACTATATCATCCCAGCCAATGCTTTGTCTAGCCTTGTGTTAAAAACCTCCGAAGATGAAGATTCCACAATCTATCCACGTAGCCTGTTACAGTGCTTTACTACCCTCCTAATGAGAAACCGTTTCCTAATATCTAGCCCTAACTTCCCTTGCTGTGGCTTGAAACCACCGCTCCTTGTTCTCCGCTGAAAACAATATAGCTTCATCCTCTATGTAACCACCCTTCGGGTAGATGAAGGCTGTTATTAAATCCACCCTCAGCCTTCTCCTCTGTAGACTAAATAACCCAGTTCCCTCAGCCTCTTCTCATAAGTCTTGTGCCCCAGGCCCCAAAATATTTTTGTTACTCTCTGCTGGACTCTCTCCAACTTTTCTACAACCTTTCTATAGTGGGGGGAGGGGGGCAAAACTGGGCACTGTAATCCAGATGTGGCCGCACCAGTCCAGAATAGAGCCGAATAATGATTTCCCTATTTGCTGGAAATGCTCCCACTAATGCACCCAGTATGCCGTTTTTGCAACAAGGATACAGGTGCTTGAGGTCCTTTTCTTCAGAGCTTTTGCTTAGCCAGTCAGTCCTCAGACTGTACTAGTGCATGGGCTTGTTTCACCCTAAATGTAAGACTTTGCACTTCTCCTTATTAAACCTCATGAGATTTCATAGATTCATAGACATTAGTGCTGGAAGAGACCTTGGAAGATAGAGTCCAGCCCCCTGCCTTAGGGGCAGGAAGTCAGCTCGGGTCAAAGGATCCCAGCAAGATAAGCATCCAATCGTTTCTTAAGTGTCCAGAGCTTGCACCACTTCTGGAAGAAGTCTATTCTAGGCCTTGGGGCTCAGACAGTAAAGAAGCTTAAAATGGTTTTGGAGGAGTTTATGACCATTGGCCTTTGTCATCCCGTGGGGCACTCTGGTGAACAGTCATTACACAAGATCCTGATGTACACCCCTTATATACACATCTGGCTGCCACCAGGTCATCCCTGAGCCTGCACTTTTTGAGGCTAAAGAGTCCCAGGTCTCTTAGCTTCTCTTCGTAAGGCCTGTTCCCATGCCCTCTGATGATGCGTGTGGCTCTCCTCTGGACTCTCTCGAGCTTCTCCACATCCTTTTTGAATTGTGGAGCCCAAAACTGGATGCAGTACTCCAGCTGTGGCCTCACTAATGCCGAGTGCAATGGGAGAACGATGTCCTGGGATTTGCTCGAGAAGCATCTATAGATGCAAGCCAGAGTTTTGCTCACTTTACTAGCTGCAGCTTCATATTGGTGGCTCATGTTCATCTTGTGGTCATTCATGACTCCCAAGTCCCTTTCATCCATAGTGCTAGCCAGCGTAGCACTGCGGAGCCTACAAGCATGCTGCAGGTTTTTCTTCCCAGGGTGGAGAACCTTACATTTTTTGGTGTTAAACACCATCAAGTTCTCATCTGCCCATTTCCTGAGCCTGTTAAGCTCAGCCTGGATCACCCTCCTGTCCTCAGGTGTGGATGCTTTGCCCCAAAGTTTGGTGTCATCGGCGAACTTGGCCAGTCTGCTTCTGATACCAATGTCCACATCATTAATGAAGATGTTGAATAGTATAGACCCAAGGACAGAGCCTTGAGGTGGACAGATGTCCACTCATCACAGCACACCATGACGATTGACTTCCATCAACTACCACCCTCTGGGTCCTACCACAGAGCTAATTCCCCAGCCAGTGGATCATGGTGAAGCCGAGGCTGCAGTAAACCAGTTTTGCTAAGAGGTGATCATGGGATACCAGATTGAAGGCTTTTTTAAAGTCAAGATATATGACATCAATCTCTTCTCCTTTGTCCAGGTGATGAGTCACCTGGTCATAAAAGGAAATAAGATTGGTTAAGCAAGACCTACCCACAAGAAACCCGTGCTGGCTATCACTCAGGATGTTGCCATTGGCTAGTCTGTTAAAAATGGCTTCTTTATTAATTTTTTCTAAGAATTTCCCTGGGATAGAGGTCAGGCTGATGGGTCTGTAGTTTGCCGGATTCACTTTCCTCCCTTTCTTGAAAATAGGTACCACATTGGCTTTCTTCCACTGTTCGGGCACTTCACCAGAGCACCAGGAGTTCTTGAAGATCCGTGCTAGGGGCTGAGCTATGATGCTTGCCAGCGCCTTGAGTACCCTGTTATGTAAACTGTCAGGGCCAGCTGACTTGAAGGTATCCAGCCTCTCAAGGTATTCCTTCATAAGGTCAGCATTGATGGAGAGTAAGGAATCTCCCTCACCTGGGCCTTCCCATCCTGTAATGGGCAGTTTTTTGGGACTGGTGAGAAACTGACTCAAAGTACCCATTTAGTAAGTTGGCTTTTTCCTGGGCATTGGCTGTCAGTGGTCCCATCTAGTTTATCAGGGGTCCAATGTTTTCCTTGCTTTTCCTCCAGCTCCCCACATATCTAAAAAAGGACTTTTTATACTTATAGCTAGTTGGAGTTCAGTTGCAGCTTTGGCTTTCCTGGTTTACTCCCTGCAAGTCTGGACCAGAATATTCCTCCTTGGAGGTGGATCCAGTCCTCCATCCTTTGTAGATCTTTCTTTTTAGACACAGAAGGTCTGCTAGTTCCTTGCAAAGCCAAGGGGGCTGCTGTGTCCTTTTGCTGCCTTTCCTCCAAGATGGGATAGACTTTGCTTGTGCATCCAGGATCACTCCCTTGAGGAGCAACTAGTCTTCCTGAACTCCCCTCCCCTTTGGGTCGTGTTCCCTTAGGGCCTCACTGACAAGCCTCCTGAGCTTGTCAAAGTCAGCTTTCCCAAAGTTGAGGACTTCTGTATTGCTGACTGACTTGCCAGCTTTACAGTGGATGGTGAACGTGATCAGATGACATGACAGATCCCTGGGGCTTTTCACTTGATTGGTGGCTGCCAACTAGAAATTGAGTCATTGCTTACTGCCATTTCACCCCAATGATACAGCTAGTTTTCTATCCACCTTACAGTCCATTCATCTAGCCCATACTTCCTTAGTTTTCCTGGGAGAATGCTGTGAAGACCATATCAAAAGCTTTGCTAAAATCAAGGTACACCACATCCACTGGTCTCCCCATATCCACAGAGTCAGTCATCTCATCCTAGAAGGCAATCAAGCTGGTTAGGCATGACTTGCCCTTGGTTAATCCATGCTGGCTGTTCCTAATCACTTTCTTCTCCTCTAAGTGCTTAGAAATTGATTCTTTGACAACCTGCTCCAGGATTTTTCCAGGGATTGCGGTGAGGCTGACTGGTCTGTAGTTCCCCAGATCCTCCTTCTTTCTGTTATTATAGACACTATATTTGCCTTTTTCCAATTTTCTGGGACCTCTCCCAATCACCATGAGTTTTCAAAGATAATGGCCAGTGGCTATGCAGTCACATCAGCCAACCCCTTCAGCACCCTCAGGTGCATCGCATCTGTCCCCATGGATATGTACATATCCAACTTTCCTAAATAGTCCCTAACCTGTTCTTTTGCCACTGTCAGGTGCTCACCCTCTTTCCAAACTGGGTTGCCATGCACAATAGTCTGGGAGCTGACCTTACCTGTGAAGACTGTGACAAAAAAGGCATTGAATATTTCAGCCTTTTCTGCATCCTCTGTCACTAGGTTGCCTCCCCCATTCAGTAAGGGACCCACACTTTTCCTGATCTTCCTCTTATTGCTAACATACTTGTAGAAACCCTTCTTGTTACCCTTCACATCCCTTGCAAGCTGCCAGTCCAAATGCACATTGGCCTTCCTGATTTCATCCATGCATGCTCAAGGAATACTCTTATACTGGTCATGGCTTTTTTAGGATGCTGGTAGTAACTGTTATAAGGCTGCATATACATATTCAAGTGATCTGGGAGAATTCCTGGGTTTGTTCTCCAGGTAAGATAAACCTTTATTGAGTGCTAAACCTGGAGATTCTTGGAATGCTGAGTCCGTGAAAAGCAGTGCTTACAATGAGTAGCCAGAGGGCCCCTATACACACATCTCAGTTTGCTCTGCAGCCTCCCTCAGTCTTTCTGGAAACAGATGGCAACTGTGCACAGAACAATCCTGTTAGGCTGACCCAGTTTACTCAGAGTCTGCCTGTGTCTCCCTGTACCACCATGTGTGGATAGTGAAGAGGGTATGTTCTGCTCCCTATTCAAATGGAGCAATAGAGTCAAGCCTGCATGACACACTGTCTCCCTGGGGGGAGGGAGAACAAAGCATGCTGGAATGCTGGAGGATGGTGCTATTGCTTTTAGTGTACAGACATTTGCTCTCCAGGAGTGTTTTAACACTGGTTGGTTCCGGGTTGTTTTTCTCCTGGAGCACCCATTTTTGCTCTCAGAGAAAAATCCTAAACATCTTTACACTCATGATCTCTTCTGGGAGAGTAGCAACTCTCCCAAGAGAAACTGAATATCTGTACATAGCCTAAGTTATAGTAGGTAAGTGGACCCACACACCATTAACTCAGAACTGGATAAGCACAAAATCCGTCTTTGCACCACCTTCTTGAGCTGTGTGTTTTGCAACCATAGAAAAAGATATGAAATATGGCACATAGAGTGCAGGTAGAATGCAGGGCATAGATTAAGGATTTTATGTATAGCATACAAACCTGGCTTGCACAAATAATTTAATATTTCAAATTGACCTTGGTTCATTCACATTTTATAAACACCAAGTCAGAATGTCAGTCTTCAGGATTTTGTTCTGTTTGCTTATTCCTAGATCCCCCTTTTTTGTTGGCAAGCTGATTAAATATCATGACCAGTGATAAAAACTATGGCCTAAAAAAGAATTTGTGAACCGTAACTTTACTCCACAACTCACTCAAACTCTATGCAATGTATATGTATAGTCTTTCCAAACACTTTTAACAAATATTTCTGTTGAACAGTGAGTGATGTGAGTGATGAAGACAAATATAGATAGCTCACAATTCATCTGTACTACCAGCCATTGTGAAAAAGTAGGACAAAAATCCTTTTCAAAGCCAACTGCAAAAGGCTGGCTATATAGCATAAGCCTAAGGATTTCTCTCTGTTTGTCTCAAAAAGCAAGCCAGAAACAATAAGGCTCTTTGCTTTTTTTTTTTCCCAGACAAATTACAAAAATTAGTGCATTGTAATTACTCACCTAACAAAGTTCTTCCACTTTTAAACTAAGCTAAAATCAGTGACAACATAGATTTCATTCTGATAACATGTTGGCATATACCAATGCTCTTTTGATTCATACTAAATTGAAGCCATTTTGTTTTCTTTTATCATGGCTTTTGTTTCTGGTAGTATTCTGTCAAAATGTCTTTGCTACAGCACTTGAGAAGACAACATACCCACAGAAAAACTATCATGTTATGCATACTCAGATTTCATTTGGTAAATTTAATGTTGCTAACACTAATTGTAAAAATGTTAAAGTATTTCCAATACTATGGGACTACCAATGATTCTGTGGCTGTACACACCAGATCTTGCCGATGGGCTGTATCTTTCACATAATCAATCCACAAAAGTACGAGTTAGTATTCGCAGGGACTTTTGTTATCCTTAGATGAAAAACAATAGAAAGTGAAGAAATTGATTTTTTTGTTTTGTTTTTCATGCAGTAACTGAAAATATTTTAAGTTAATATTCTTAAGGCTTCACCTCTTAGATAGTTAAAAATGCATTTTGTAAAAAAAAAGAAACACACAAAGACTTTTCAGTTGAAAAGTGTGAAGTGTGGAGAATAGCAAATGTATGATAAATATTTTCAAACATCTTTAAGAACTGGATCTTTATCATTATTTTCCAATTGCACAGATAATTTTCTTCCCTTTAACCACTCACAATGCTGCCTTTAAATTAAAAAAAAATCAAGTTACATAAATATGTTCTAAACCTCTATGTGCAGATTCAGTAAAATCTCCACTCAGTTTTTTTATCAGCTAAATTTATACTGAACTGAAGAAAAAAGAAAGAAAGAAAGAAAGAAAGAAAGGATGGATGGGTGGGTGGACAGATGTATGGGAGAGGAGAGAAGAGGAGATTTATAGGGCTTGCAGAGCTGAAGATTGTCTTCCAATTAAATGGCCAAGTTGTTACAATTTCCTTTTACACACAACTTGCAGGTACACATTTGTTATACCATTAAGAATCTACCACCTACAAATGTTTAGCTAACGAGATTGTTAATTAGTACACTGTTTTAATGTTTGTTTTAAAAACTGAAAATGTCACTTTATAAAATGTATGGTTTCAACATACAAAAATACTTTCATTGCATTTTTTGGGTTACTTGACTTTCCTTGTCTCCTTTCACCAATCTCTCTAAGGCACTGTTTGTGAAGGGAGATCAGTTGCCACTTTCTCCACTCCAACATCTACTGCCCCAAATGTTTGCTTCTTCTTAGGATCATAGAAAGTTTGGTTTGGAAGAGACCTCAGGAGGTCATCTAGTCCAACCCCTGCTCAAAGCAGGACCATCCCAAATTAGATCTTCCCAGCCAAAGCTTTGTCTATCTGGGTTTTGAAAACCTCCAAGGATGGAGCTTCCACCTCTTCTTTGGGTAACATGGTCCAAATCCGTTCTTGGCCCTGCTTTCCAAGGGCCAGTCAGAATTCAGTTTATTTCTCTTATTTCCATGAGAAACTGCTTTGGCTCTGAGAATAAAATCAGGATAAAGTCAAACAAAAGAATGTTCCTTTGATGATTTTGTTGAAATACAGAGAAAAGGATGACATAAAAGATAACCGTTATTTTCAGTTACACTGCAGTTGCTCCCTAAACTCTATCTAGATTATGACCTCTTTGTGTTAGGCACTGCACACATACATAAGAGCCTCTGCCCTGGAGAATACACCAGGTAAGTAAACTATAAATTGCTTTTATAACTATCTCTACGTTGCTTTCTTATCTAGTTCGCCTAGATCCTTAAAGTCACCTAATATCACCCCATATATGTATGCAGGGGCTGAGACTAGTGTGACCTGCTTGTTAATTAAAGTGTTTCTCTATGAGTACATTGCACATTTGCACCATGATGCGAATTGACCACCAGCTGATTTCTGGGTAGAGTTTAATGTAACGGTTTTTGCCTTATAAGGTCCTAAATGACTTGGAGTCTGTTTATCTGAGAGACCACTTTTTTTCTCCAATGACATTACTGCAGTTACAGTCAAGCAGAGAGATTTGAGATAGGTTCTCCCTCTTTAAAAAAAAAAAAATCAGGTGACTGGATATAAAGTAATATAGACATTTGCTGAAATGTAATCATACATGAACTTTCTCATTTAGGATAGCATTTTTGGTCCAACCTCACACTTTCTCTCTCTCATGTTTAGCGCATGTACTTGTCAGAATGCCCTATTTAAAGTTAAATCTGGCTACCTTCTCCTTAGGCTGATAATATCAAATGCAGCTGTCAGGCTGGGAAGAATTTCTAGAAATGCACTAAACTCTGCAGTTAGCCTGCATGTTACCAGGTTGCCATTACGCAACTGAAGCATACAAGTTAAATGTAGCTATGTTCAACACTATATTGATAGAGCCATAGGCTAGTAAGTGTGAAGCTGTATGTCAGCACACAGCAGTAGAATGTAAGAGTTATACAATAGGGCATATGCTCAGTGTAGAGCATGAGAGGAAATAGAGGGCAGCAGTCCAGATGACCACAACCTCCTCCTCAGAAATGCCGCATTCAGTAAAGGCAAATTCAGTTGGTAATACCGCAGATGCACAAGTAGCAATATTAAATGAAAATGAACTTCACAACTTGTGCACTAAGATTTCTAGTTCCTGCTCATCAGATGAGTGGAGAGGCAAACAGTCCAGAAACTACCCATGGGGGTGGGAAGTACCCAATAAAGCAAGGGTGGTCAACTTGCAGCTCTCGAGCCACATGTAGCTCTTCAGAAGTTAATAAGCGTCTCCTTGGACGTTTGCACAAGTACACGGTGACCAGCTTCCATAGCCATTATGTCACATCCTGTGACACGACTGTTCACAATGAGCACATTACTCAGTGTGGACTCAGAAGTTTTGACTCCAGAGCCACCCCTGCAATAAAGGAACTAATGGTAGGAGAATATTTTAGGGGTAAAGAACAAAATAATCCTGGGGGGAAGATCCATACTTTAAATCATACTTGCATTAAGATTAAAACATTCAATACAGAAATTATGACAGTTAAGGAAAAGAAACAAAAATAAAAGCTAAGAATATAGCTGGCTCATGTCACAAGCTGGGTTAAATGCAAGAAAGAACCAAAAAGCAAAAGAAGAAAAAGGTCAAGTTGTTAATTTCTCTGTCAGTTTCATAATGTATTAATTGTAACAGTTACAAACACACAATCATTTTGTAAAATATTATTTCATTTCCACATAGGCATTTTTATTGATAGGCTTATTAAAAAACTGATTCTAAACAGCTTAGATAGGATGCTATGCTAGTCAGCTTGTAACATTACTTCTGGGGTCTCCTTTAGTGCATATTTTGGTTAACTGGTTTGCATGTAAAGGTCAACATAACTATATTTATAATTATTTAGTGAGCACATCTACATGAGACTCTTACTATTCAGCATCTTGTTAATACTGCGCAGTAATGTCACTGGGCATAAACTGTGATGCAACACTACTGTGCAACAGTACTGTGCAACACTACTGTGCAGATAGTTATGGAGCTACTTTGCAGTAAGCATCACTAGGCAACCGTATCGGGATGCTACTGTGTGGTAATGCCAGTTACTGTACACGATCCCCTGCCTAGGCAGGAAAGAGTGCTGGGGTCAGATGATCCCAGCCAGCTGCCTAACCAGCCTTCTCTTAAGGTAGGAGAGAGAACCACCGCCCTTAGAAACCCATTCCAAATTTTGGCCACCCTTACCATTAAGAAGTTTTTCCTGATATCTAGCCTAAATCTGTTTTCTGTCAGTTTGTGACCATTGTTCCTTGTTACCCCATAAGGCGCCCTGGTGAACAGAGCATTTCCGATCCCTTGCTGCGTCCCCCTAATGAATTGTAGGTGGCCACAAGATCACTTCTCAGCCTTCTCTTGCAGAGGCTGAACAGGTCCAGGTCCATAGTTTTGTAGTTGTAGGGTCGGAAAGGACCTAAGTAGATCATCAAGTCCAACCACCTGCCCTGGGCAGGAGTGAATACTGGGCTCATATGACCCCAGTTAGGTAATTATCAAGCCTCCTTTTAAAGACCCTTGGAAGTTGGTTCCAGATCCTAGCCACCCTGACTGTGAAGTAGTGCCTTCTAATGTCCAGCCTAAACCTACACTCAAACAACTTATGGCCGTTATTCCTTGTTACTCCGGGAGGTACCTGGTGGGAAAAGGTTGTCTCCCATTCCCCGCTGGTCCCCCCTGGTGAGTTTATAGATGGCCACCAGGTCCCATCTCAGCCTTCTCTTGTGAAGGCTGAACAGGTTCAGGTCCCATAGCCTCTCCTCATTGGGTCTGTCCTGCTGTCCCTGGGTCATGCGAGTGGCCCTCCTCTGGAACCTCTCAATGCTGTCCACATCCTTCCTAAAGTGCAGCACCCAGAACTGGACACAGCACTCCAACTGTGGCCTGACCAGCATCACATAGAGGGGGAGGATCACCTCCCTGGCCCTGCTCGTGATGCATCTGTGGATGCATGACAAGGTGTAGTTAGCCTTACTGACTGCGTCCTCACATTTGTGGCCCATAGATTCATAGATGTAGGGTTGGAAGGGACCTTGTAGATCTTCTAGTTCAACCCCGTGCCATGGGCAGGAGAGAAAACTGGGCTCAAATGACCCCAGCCAGGTAAACGTTGAGCCTCTTCTTAAAGACCCCCAGGGTAGGATCCAGCACTACTTCTCTTGGAAGCTGGTTCCAGATCCTAGCCGGCCCAACTGTGAAGTAGTGACTTCTAATGTCTAGTCTAAAACTAATCTCTAGTAACTTATAGCCATTATTTCTTGTTACTCTGGGAGGCACTCGGAGGGAACAAGGTCTCTCCCAAACCCCGCTGGTCCCCCTTAGTAAGTTTACAGACAACCACCAGGTCCCCCCTCAGCCTTCTCTTGTGAAGGCTGAACAGGTTAAGGTCCCATAGCCTCTCCTTATAGGGTCTGCCCTGCTGTCCCCAGATTTTGTGAGTGGCCCTCCTTTGGACCCTTTCAATGCTGTCCACATCCCTCTTGAAGCGTGGCACCCAGAACTGGATGCAGTACTCCAGCTGTGGCCTGACCAGTGGCCCATGTTCGTTTTGGAATTAACAATCACTCCAAGATCCCTTTCTGTCACTGTGCTGACAATAAAGGAGTTCCCCAGCCTATAGGTATACTGATGGTTCTTACTGCCCAAGTGTAGCACCCTGCACTTGTCAGTATTGAATCCCATCCTATTCTCAGTCGCCCACCCCCGTAACCTGTTCAGGTCCAGCTGTATCCTGTCCTCCCCTTCTAGCATGCCCACCTTGCCCCAAATCTTGGTGTCATCAGCTAATTTGAACAGGGTACTTTTCACCTCCTTGTCCAAATCGCTAATAAAGAAATTGAACAGTACAGACCCAAGGACCGAGCCCTGGGGGACTCCACTGCCCACATCCCTCCAGGTCAAATATGACCCGTCCACCACCACTCTCTGGATGCAGCCCCTCAGCCAATTTGCAATCCATCTGACAGTGTAGGCACCAATGCCACAGTCACCTAGTTTTTTAATGAGAATGGGGTGGGAGACAGTGTCAAAGGCCTTCCTGAAGTTCAGAAAGACTACATCCACCGTGACACCTGCATCCAATGATTTTGTGACCTGATCGTAGAAGGCAATCAGGTTGGCCTAACAGGACCTGCTCCTAATGAAACCATGCTGCTTGCCCCTGAGCATCATCCCCCCTGCTGGTCCTTCACAGATGTAGTCCTAGATAATTTTCTCAAAGAGCTTCCCCAGGACCGAGGTAAGACTAATGGGCATATAGTTGCCTGGGTCCTCCCTTCTCCCTTTTTTGAAAATGGGGACCACATTGGCCTTCTTCTATTCTTCTTGCACCTGGCCAGAGCACCATGAGTGCTAGTAAAGCCATGCCAGGGGCCTCACAGTAACCCCTGCCAATTCCCTCAGAACCCTGTGATGGAGAGAGTCTAGACCTGCTGATCTGAACATGTCCAGCCCCTCCAGAAGTTCCCTAACTCAGTCCTCCCTGAGTTTCTCAGGTCCCTCAGTCTCTCCTCATAGAGCTTCTCCTGTAAGCCACTAACCATATGAGTGGCTCTCCTCTGAACCCTCTTGAGTCTATCAACATCCTTTTTGAAATACGGTGCCCAAAACTGGATGCAGTACTCCAACTGTGATCTGACCAGTGCTGCATAGAGGGGAAGTATCACCTCCTTGGATCTATGTCATGCATCTGCTGATGCATGATAAAGTGCGGTTAGCTTTGCAGATGATTTTGTCACACTGATGACTCATGTTCATCTTGGAGTCCACTATGACTCTGAGATCTGTTTCTGCTTCTGTGCTGCTGAGAGGGTCACTTCCCAGCCAGTAGTTGTGCTCGATATTTTTGTGTCCTAGGTGTAGCACTCTGCACCTGTCCTTGTTATTTTATGGTTCGTTTTAATTATAAATTTTAAATACGTAAACTGGAATTATTTTCTGTTGGTATAAAAATGTCCACCTCTTCTTTATTTTCTCACTGTAACTCTTTTACAATACCTGTTATTTGTATACAATATAAGGGGCTACAGTTGGTACTGTAATGCTTTCAGGAAAGCAAAAAGGGGTTAAATGCTGTAAATGCAATAATAAACTTAAAATGAATTTATAGTGGCTTAATTGCATTAATTTTCTCAGGCAGAAGGTACGGCAGCTTTGCACTGTACAGAGATATATTAGTTACCTCAGCCAAAAGTAAGAAAAATGGAAAGATCAGGAAACAGCCTCTTTGTCCAAAAAACAAAAATGGATGGAAACATTTTAGACATAGTGCACATGGCTCAAAATGTGACAGAACATCTTTAAAGTCATAGATAGCCTAAAATAAATTACTGAAGATACACTATTACAGTGGCATAACAAGCAGAGTTGATACCCAAGCCAAACCCTAAGGGAAGCATGATTCCAAAAGCTGTGTGTGGGGTGCACACAGGTTTTGAGAGTGGGGGCAAGAGGCGCACGTTTCCGAGAGCGGGAGAAGAGCGCTCAGATCGTAAGAGTTGTGGAGCTCCTAAACAGTCCCTGGCTGAGCTGTTGCTGCTGCCACACACTCTATCCACCCTAGCTGTGGCTGTCAAAGCACCAGCAGCCAAAAACTGTTTTGGAGTTCCCAGCAATAGTATGCTGTTGGGGTACAAACTCTGCAGGAGTTGGGGGTGATTCCAGCATTCCTCCTAACTTGACACCGGAGTCAGGTGCCCATCTCACCCCCCTCTAGTTATGCTACTACACCACTTTATTCTCAGTAGTGAGAAATGAAAATACCCTATGCTGAAGAACATTATCCTAACTTATTCTCCAATACAGTACCCTGGAAAGGCCTTGTTACATGGAAAGTTTAGGCAGCTTCTGGAGCTCTTAACCCCTGGACTGGCTGCATGTTAACACCTTTTAAGCAACTGAAAGCACATGCTATTCAGCTTAAAGTTACATTAATGCAGTATACTTTTTATCTACGATCTACCTAATTTTTTTCCTGTTCCATTGCCATGTGACCACTTCCCACAGCTACTCTGCTTAAGTTAAAGTCCTCCAGTATCCCAGAATGGAGTGCCCCCTCCTGACTCAGGGAAAGCAGGGACACCAGGGCACAGCAGGGCTGGCACTGCACCTCACATCTCAGGGAAGTTGGGCAGAGCGAGTGCCACAGCCCTGGAGTGCCTGGGAGCTGTGGTGCCTCCTGCTGCCACCCATACTGGCTCTGCTTCTGCTAGCAATGGTGTGGGAGGTGGGTGCCACCTGAACTTTGGATAAAAAAGGATTGGGCCCCTTGGAGTTCAGAGTGAGCAAGCTCCAGGGCTGCAGCACTAGAGCTCTCTGGTCTCATTGACACTGACACAGTGGCTCTGCACTGACAACAGGGCCACCAGGCTCAAGCCCTGACAGCTCTGCTCTTAGCGTGAAGCCGCTGTGTCAGATTCAGTGAGACCAGAGAGCCCCAAGGAAGCTGCTTCCCCAGGTCTCTGCTCTCACTGCAGCTAACACAGTGGTGGGCCTGCTGTCTGCCCAGTGGGATCAGTAAGCTGGTCTTGCTCCTAGTCCTGCCTCTGCTCGCCAAGTCTCTAGTGGCAAGTCACAGCTGTGCAGGAGAAGGAAAGTCAGAACAGGTTTTTTGTCTTACCATGTGACAGCTCCAGTAAGCCAAATAACATTAAGTCGATTAACAGCATAAAATTTAACAAGGCCCTAAATGTACCTGGTATTGACAGTATTTTCAACCTCATTTTACTTTATCCCTGAAGTTTTGTCTATTATGTTCACTTGCATGTATATTACTTTGAGTATTTTGTGTTTTGTTTTATCATTTTATTGAGAGCTAATCATTTTGGATCCAGCTCTGTAACAAAGGTACCAAAACCTAATCTGGTAATTTTTTTTCATATCCTGAGTGAATATAAAAACATTCCACTTCAAGATTTTTTGTGTCTACTGAAGCTTATAAATCAATAGATTGGACATTAATTCATCAGTATTATACTTACTGCATTGAAGTTGGGGAAGAGATTGACTGCTGCTGCAGTGTCCAAAGGAAATGGAAGAAATGGTTTAATATCCAGCGACGGCTGCAAAGGTGGGGCTGGAGGACGTACCAGGGCAGGAAGAGCAGGGCTCTGGCATGTACCACCTTCAAGGAGAAAGAGAGGAACATCTTTACTCAGAAACTCCATGTCAACTTGGCTCTAAAAAAACTTTGGAAAAGTTTTTCCAAGCTCTAAAAATGATTTCAGCTGTTGACTGTTTATGAGTTTTCTGCTCTCTTGACTGAATTAATGCTCATTTATCTAACAACTTTACAATGAAAACCAAACCTAACAGACAACAGTAACTTACTGGCTCAAGAGTTGATTATACCATTTTGTTGTAAATACACTGCTATAAAGTGAGCAAATTCAGCATTTGCTGCAATTCTGAACACTACTGCAGTTTGAAAGGTACTGGTAAACACTTTTGCTTTTGTGGGAGGTGAGGTTGATTCAGATTTCTGTAAAAGACAAAACCTCCTCCTTGTTAAAGCTACCAATGAACAGTTCTGTGGGAACATTATGTAAATGAGGAACTCTCCTCTGCATACCAACAAGCAGCTACCTGCTTGCAAAGGACCATCATTTTACTTATTTGTTTGCTCCTTGCCATGGATCACAATGTAATCCAGATGACTGAAAGCTGGGAGTCTTCAAACTCAATTTCTGCTTCCAATGTCTCCCATGTTTTGGTTACATTCCAAAACATGAATTCACTGTTAATTAAAGACTGAATCCTAGGAAACTGTTAAAATATGCCAGTGTTCTTTTAATCTGAGAGGCAGGCAGCAGACTGTAAAAACCTGCTGGTAACAGTCCAAGAAACATTTAAAAAACACCCCAGAAAATGCAAAGTTTTGTCCTGTTCATTGAACGTGTAATGGGGACCGATCGGAAACTTCTGTCTGCCTTACACACACACACACTTTGTAGACAAGTGACATATTTTTCATAGAACAGTCAGAATAATACACTAAAACCATCCAAAACTGACCAGCAAAGCTGCTAACCGGGGTTGCAACTTTTAACTGAGCCCTAACAATACAAAATTTAATTTACTGGTCATAGCAGGCCATCAGCATTTCTGCTTCCAGGTATAAAAGCAGATGCAGCCAAATTATCAAAGACCAAATTTTTTGCCAACTTTTCAGTTGCTTTTTGAAACACTTTAAAGCACCAATGGAAAGGACACATGAACTGCTAGTAAACCAAAAGTATTAACTTAGGTTTCATCCTAATGAAAGAAGGTTTAGGTTGGATATTAGGAAAAACTTTCTCACTAGGAGGATGCTGAAGTATGGGAACAGAGAGGTGGTGTAATCTCCATCCTTGGAGGTTTTTAAGGCCTGGCTCAACAAAGCCCTGGCAAGGATGATCTAGTTGGGGCTAGTCCTGCTTCGAGCAGGCTGTTGGACTAGATGACCTCCTGAGGTCCCTTCCAACCCTAATTTTCTATTATTCTAATCTCAACAGGGTTTTATTTCAGGTAACATCACTGATTTCTTTGAGTCACTATTGATTTCCTTTAGTGTAATAGTGAAGAGAATTAGGCCTTAGATTAAGGCACAGACACAGGCCATGAACAGATGTTCATTCATGGGAGGGGAGAAATCTTTCCAGAAGAGGGAGCATATGGGCATTCAGCCTGCAGTTGCCTCCTCTCCCCTGCTCTCTGCATCTTCCTGAGACTGGGATGATCATGGTCTGGGGAAGTTATGAAGAAAAATGCCTTCTCCACTCCTCCCAGTCTCTGGCAGGGAGTGGAGCAGCACTGAAAGACTGAAGCCTGAGGAAGCAGCCTTCTCCATTCTGCTCCTAGTCTCTTGGAGCAGAGTGGAGGAACCACTAGAGCAAAGCCCTTGTGCTCGTCCCTGAACTGGATAGGGCCTGGTTTGGGGAAGAGGCAGGGTGCAGCCATGGCTGTTCTACTCTTCTGCTGGACTAGGGTTGTCTAGCTTGGGGAACTGCCCATCTTGGGGAAAGGGTTGGGAGCTTTACCTTGCTTTTTTCCCTCTCCCCAAACAAGCCCTTCACCCACTCCCCAAATCGGGAATACTGTTTAAGGAGCAGGCAGGGAGCAGCAAGCAGTTTCTCCTCCACTCTACTCCCAATCTCAGAGAGCAGAGTGGAGGAAGCAAAGGGGAAAACCCCTTGCCTGCTTCTCACTATGGGACTGGATGACCCTGGTCTTCAGAAGGCATAGGAGCCTTTCCTCATGGCTTCATGCCTCCTAGTCCCTGGCAGAAGTTAAGCTGAGAGAAAGTGTGAAAATGTTCAATCTTCTGAAAGTCTCCCAGAAGTGATTTCTACCTCATCATTGTTGGGTTATATTTCTCCCAGCATGGCCATTTTTGCACTGAGACAAAAAAAAAATCTAGAATATCTTCACACTTTTGTTTTTTGCTGGGTGATTCTCCCAATAGAAACTGAACATGGCCATGGCTACTTATATTGTTATTATGTCAGAATCAAAAGATTTCTTGTGGCATTTGTTGGGATTAAAGCCCACTGTAGATTCTGGACCTGGTAAAGCCTCAGTAGTAATGGATGGCTTTAAGAGGATACCAGTAGACTTAACAGAGATTGGAAACTGTCCAAAAGAGCAGAGATATGCTATTTGAACAGTAACTCCAGACATAAAGGTTCTGATTATCCTCAGTAATGGTACTGTAATCTCACAGTCTGAGCATTTCCTGTCACATGACAGAGTCCTGGCTACCTGGACAAATGCCATCCAGTTGCAAGAGTATTTTTTAGAAAGACAGAAAGAGAATAAAAAGGATTTGGCTAGATCTACATTGCCTAAGACTTAGATCATCTGGAGCCAAGTTAAAAAAAAACCATGGCAGTCCATGCTCCAACCATGCCCTTGGGGCATTAACTCAAAAGTGGCATGATGATGTTTCAAAACATCAACAGTAACAGTTTTAAAGTATGTCATTTGGCAGAACTAGAATTGAGTAGCAGCAAAGTTCATGAGGATGGATTATTGTAGGCAGGAAACACAAAGGGTAAAGATGAGACATAGGGAAGGGTAAGGAAAAAAACAGAAAAAGATGGAAGGAAAAAAACCCAAAATGGTAGTCAAAGCAGTGAGCATATAAATGTGAGCATATTTTCCTGTTGAGTAATAATGACTGGCAACAACATTCTTAACTCATTACACTATTTACATGGTTTCAGTTACTACATAAAGATGAAGATGTAATTTGTGCAAATTTCCCACTGACAGCTGGAGTAATTCCAGTATGGATGGATGGAGACAGCCAGTCCATAGACCAATGGCTTTCAGTCTGTAACTTGGGGTTTGCAGAGCACGTCTAGGGGATTCGTGAAAAGTGGCTGTAAAGATTACGGCCCTGCCTGAAGGGGAAGCACTGCTAGTGCTGCTGCTGCTCCAGGTCCCCCCATGGCCATGGGCTACCTGAGCACCAGAAGCAGGCAGCCCAAAGCCATCAGGCAGAGCACGTGCTGTTGTGCTGCTGCTCCAGCTCCCCCCAGAGCCAGCAGGCAGCCCAGAGCCAGCAGGCAAAGCACAGATTTCCAAAGGGATCCATGCCCCATTCAAAATTTGTTAGGGGTCCATGAATGAAAAAAGGTTGAAAACCACTAGATCATATCTCAAAAATGGAATTTAGCTCTTTCCATAGGGTGCATTTCCCATCTTTGGCTATCCCTGACACCTGCTATGAACTGAAGGGCACTTTATATTCTTTCAAAAATATGTTAATTGGATACCTTTCAGCCAAATGCTATTTGTGATCCTCACAACACTATATCTTATTAAAATGTGCTGTTAATACTCCAGTATTTGGAGACAAGTCATATTCTGATTCAGCAGAGGAAAGTCCTGCCTAAATTAGATGTAAACTTCTCAGAGATCTTAGGTACTCATGTAGGGGGTCTGAGCTCAGAGGAAGAGGACAAGCATACTGTTATTTAAAAACTTAATTGGCTCCATATTTTAACAAACCTCTAGGAAACCATTTGTTATTTCAGATTACATGATTCCTCAGCCAGAGTGACTGATAACATATCTATGGGAAAGATGTGTGAACAGTTTTAGAAAAAATAAACTCACTCACCTTGAACTTTTGCCTTTTCTTATATTCATGTAACACATTTGAGATTCTGAAAAGCTCAAATAACTTCCCTCAGTCTCATTTGAACTGAAGCACTGCTGGGTTTCAAGGGGGGGATAGATATTTTGTAATACCACTAGACAGTTCTTTTTGCAGTAATTTTAAGTGATGTCCAGCAGCCAATATTGCGTTTCTTCTTGAGAGTATACATTATGCTGAGCACAGCACTCGTTACAAGTAAGATTCACATGCTATATGGTACAATTCAAATGAATAAATGCTACTCTGAACTCAGCAGGAGTTTGTACATTCCTGTTTCTATGCCCTTAACCAGGTAATTTTTTGCTTATAAATACGAAATTAGAAAAAAGGGAGCATGGTTCACCTGGAGGGCAGATGTACCTAACTGGAGATAAGATTAGGGATTATCTCTAAAGATAAAACTTGGAATTCCATTGCACTAGAATGGGTTGGTTATGAATTGAAATGTAAGTTAAAAGAACACTTATTTCCTGAAAAAAAAAATTTAATTATGTATTTTTAAATACATCATTTATTATCCAGTAATATATTCCTTTCAATAACATTAAAAACAAGCTTCATGCTGATTTTGACTTTTGTATCTTCATAATTTAAAATAAATTATGTGAAGTGAAAAATTACTTCCAAATTTTCTAAGGAATAAACTATTTCTTTCCAATAATGTTAGAAAGGGACTTTTTGATTTTATCTGTGATTTTATTCTATTATATTTTAAACAAAATTTTAATTAAATATCAAATCATTTACACAGAAAGTTTCAATTTTTAAAACACAGCGTTTTTGGACAGAAAAAAATGTTTCACTGAAGAAATCTGAGCAGCTTTAGTTGAGATTGTATAGGTCACTCCTATGTGAAGAGGTGTAAACATGTGCTTATGTAGCTACTATAGCTGCTTTAACACTGAATTAATGACGTGAAGAAAATAGTCTTGGAGAGCCCAAGTTATTTGCTGCTTAGAGTACAAAAATACTTTTTCCTTATGTCATAGGTATGATGGATCAATGCCCACATCTTTCAGCCTTGCTGACACATTGGGCAAGTGCCTGCCATTGCATTCTTTGATATGGATGAAGACAAGAAATTGTTACTTGTTTTCCCACATATTTTCCTCTTGTGCATTCTGAGTCCTTTTGTTCAATGGCAGGTTTAAACTCTAGTAGAGAAGCCAGATATCTTATCAAAAAGCCTGTCCTAATGAGATTTCCAGCTCATTGTTTTCATACTCGAATAGTTTAGATAATTTGTAAAGCATTTGGAACATTTAGGTGCTATGCAAACTGGGCATAGGACTCTAAACTCATACTCTATTAATCTAAATCTTTTGAAATTCTTTTATCGCTTACCAACTCCTCCATCATAAAATAAAAAAGCAATTCCATTCTTAATGCGCTTTTCACTCCTTCATTACTCTTTAAACCTTTTTCTTTTAGGCTGTGCACATATTGCAATCTCAACAGATCAACCAGACCTTAAACTACTGTCCAAATTGACTCCCATCCTGGAGCCTGGCTTCTTTAGCAGACCAAAAATAATAAAATGTAAATCTCATCATAAGGTCTCTCTCTCCAACTGTGCTATTCCTAGAGATCCCCTCCAAGGCCTTCCTGTCTTATCATAATTCCTTCTGGCCCAAAATAAGATTCAGAGTCCCTTTATAACCTGGTTAGAACTACAGTGATCCATTAGCTAGTATGCTTCATCTGTAATGATTCTGAATCTTAATGGAGGGTTTTAGTACCTGAGCCAAAGGTGATTTAAGAAAAGAGCCCTGTATTATTTTACAGGACCTTATAGCCTGCCAGTCCCATCCTACCTAGCAACTAAAATTTACCATGTAGAGTCTGAGCCAAAGGGTGATATTTTTTCCCCTATAAAACGTTTCAATAAAATCACCTAAGACAATTTTAAAGTATAAAAGTGATGGGATGGGTAGGGGGTACGCATTCTCCTTTTATAAATTTAGAAATGTTTGGGTTTGGATAACTCAAAACATTTTAACTTTTAAACTTTAAACTGCATATGGCTTTAGTCATCATTGTAGACAAGTGCTTTTTAATGTGTTTGAAAAGTTATGGTTCATGAATAAAAATAAAATACAAACAATTAGGAATTATAGGTGGCCCATCTCAGTGTCTATACATGGGGTGGGAGGGTACATTTGAATTAGAGTGACTCCAGGACAGCTGCTCTAACTAAAATGCCACCGTGACACATGTATTCAGCATCCTGCATTTCAAAATGGCAAGTGGGAGTGCTTTAAATAAAACTTGTTCAATGAGTTTTAGTTAAAGCACCCCTGCTTCCAATTTGAAATGTAGAATACTGAATATATGTGAGCATTCTAATTAAATTAGATTAATCGAATTTGCTACAGTATGTTCTAATTAGAACATGTTGAAGCATGTGTATAGGCAACCCATAATAGCTACTAAATTTTCACTGTATACTAATAATTAACACATTACATTTAGTTTGAATGAGAAACTGAAGCGAGGAATTCAAAGAAAGGCAAAGAGTCAAAAGAAAAATGTTCTTTGATCAAGAGAGAACTATGATCCATAGGAAAATAACTGGTGTGTCTGTGGGATGCGGATTATAGATATGACTTTTAAACTCATTTGATTTACCAAGACATTCAACTGCTAGGTCATATTCTTTTAGTTATGTTTTTAATGCTAAATTGTTCATTTGGCTCTGAATAACCTTCTTATCATTGGATCAATGGGCTTCTTTTTGCAGTAGACACTTTTCTTAGGAAGTGCTAGATTGACAGCTTCAGATTACTTCTGTTCCACAGAATATAGTATCTACTGAAGAATTATTTTAACTACAAATGATAAAATATTTTCCACATAAATGCCAAACATCCTTTACTCTACAATATTCATTAAAATATGCCCATGCTTAATGTACAGAATATTAATTTGCTTTGTACTCTTGGAATTATATGTGTGGACATGGATCTCTTTCTTGC
>NW_017729006.1:1993450-2024173 GCF_001723915.1 Gavialis gangeticus
AATATTCATTAAAATATGCCCATGCTTAATGTACAGAATATTAATTTGCTTTGTACCCTTGGAATTATATGTGTGGACATGGATCTCTTTTTTGCTTTTAAATATTAAAATGTAATTGGCTAAATTTATCCCTGGCATTAATCCCTATGGATCTTAAGAAAATTTTGCTAGGGTTTAGTTACTTGGCTAAATGTAGTGGCAACATACTGGTAATGAAAGCTGACATCCTGCTGTTTATACTACTAGGGTTCTATATATTTTAGCAGTATATAAACATCTGAATTCTGTCTTTGTCTTAAATGCTTTATTGACTTTTTCATTTTGCAAAAAGAAAATGTGTTTTGGAAAAAAAAAATTGAAAATACAGCAATGAGTGGTATAATTACTGTTAACCTCAGAAAATGTAATATTGGATATGTGAAAGTCAATACCAGAAAAATTAGAATCCTATCCTATTATTTTTGTTCATTCCAAACTCCTTCCGACTTTCACGGGAAGGAAGAACTACAACCTGGGCACCTGTAAAATATATGGCAAAGCAAGCTTTTCTTTCTTTTGCTTTGATGTTGATAACATTAATAGCGAATCACTGTGGATATGAGCAGACCAAACATATATACATATTAAGAAGGGAAGTGGACCTAAGAATGATTTAGAGTGAAATGGGCTAACTTTTTCCATGTTCCTTCTTCGATGCCTCTACAAGTGGAAGTTAAATCATATTAAATTTAGTAGACTTTCTATGTCCGGTAAGCCACCTTCCTTTAGTTTCCACTTATGGCAGGGTAGAAAGAGACATATGGAACAGTTATAATAGATGCAAACCACTGGTTTGAAGAGGGTGTATGAGACAGGAGCTATAGAATTATGTGAAAAATTGATTTTTAACTTCATTGGTTCAGACATTGGGTCTTTAAGAAGAGGCTGGATGCCTACCTGGCTGGACTCGTTTGAGTCCCGTTTCTCTTTTTGGGGTTTTTTGTTGTTCTCCCGCCCTGGTGGGGGGTCGGGCTAGAAGATCTACTAGGTCCCTTCCAACCCTTAATCTATGAATCTATGAATCTATGACAAACAAAATTAAAAAGTAGGCTAATGGTAACCTTTTATTTGACCCCAAATTAAATACTTTTCTCTATTTTTGTCTACTTTTATTTACTTATTTTATTTTTATTATTAAATTTAGAAAAAATCCCCCAGAACCATTAAGTTTTAAAACAAAACAACATTCAAAATTCTTCTGAAACAACAGGAGAAGACTTTTTAATTTTTTTTTTTAGGGTAGAAGCTATTCAAATTTATATGAACTTATGAATAGTTTTGGTTGACTTAAACATCACTTTTTAGTATACATACTATTTATTTGAGGGGAAAAAGAAAAACCAGTAAAAACTATTCAGTTGTTGATATCTGGAGGATTATTTTGCCCTGAGATAATGTTTATTATTCTTGTAAAGTCAGGCACTTCCTTTGGGAAAATATGCCTTCTAATTTACTATCTATGACCCTGTATTCTAGTTCAATCCTTAGATTTACAGTATTGTCTTCCATAATTATTGTATAAGGCATCATGTTGACAAATTTCAAGCATGTATTTAGAGACACACATTTTTAATAGAGTAATGTCTCTGCTTGTATAGTCACATATATGAAAGAATCACATTTCTTTGTTGCCTGCAAGGAACGTCTTTGGTAGTAACAGGAAGCTGACATCAGGATTTGGGTGCCACATGCTAACTATAATTTCCCCCCTTCCTGTTTCTAGCATAAAGAAACCCAGCTGAATCCCTTGCAAGCCCATATCACAGTTCATATGGAGAATATGATTTGTCAATATTAAACATCTAATAAGATGTCACATTGACTGAAAACAGGATCCAAACTCATAACCCAATATATAATACACTGCAGCTGCGATGTGTACCAAGAAGTTTTTTTGCCGCATCTTGTTTTTAATCATACCTGCCATAGGATTTACTTTGTAGGAGGAGGAAAACACAAGAGTTACTTCCGATATTTATAGTGCATTGTTATCATAGTAACTGAGTATCTCACAATATTTAATAATTTTTTTAGCGATGATCAGAAAAATTCTCATGAAACATTTCTTTTCTTCATCAGCACATGCTAATTCATTGAAATGGAAATGTTACATTGACACAGTTCTGAAAGAACCCAGGCATTGTGACCTCAGAAGGAAACTACTGGACACCTGCCTGATTTTCTGTCAGCTCACCTACTGACGGCTAGAGATTTGGGAATTCCCAATTTCCACTAGGGCCACAGCTTCAGGGCTGCCCACCAGGCATGTTGCCTAGAATTAGGGCTCCATTTTGTTATATTTTGCTGAGAACTATGAAGCTTTGGGGCTGGATTTCCAACCTGAACAATTTTTTTTTTAATCTGTTACTTTTTATGAAATGGAACTACCTTCCTCCACTCCGTTCTGGCATTTGGTCACACAAAAATTCTGAGGGGTAACAATCTAATCTGATAATTGCCATTTTACAGATGAAGATCTGAAGCTATGAGGGGCACAAAGGTCATGCTCGGTGATGCTTCAGGTAAGGAATAGGTACACCAGGTATCAGCATGCTAATGCCTTGAACCATAAAGATATCCCACGTCACAGAATTTAAATTACTTCTCAAGATCACACCCTTAGTGACAAAGTGAGGAATTGAACCCTGATTTCTTAAAACCCAAGCTATTGCCCTAACTGCTGAATAATAATCCTCTAATTTCAGTTTCTAGAACAGATTTACTAGGATTTTTCATGATCAGATAAATGCACATTTACAATTACTTAGAATGGAGATATAGAAATGGATAATATTTTTAATCATGCTGATGTTTCTATACACCTCAGTGACTGATGCACATTTTCATATTTTGGATAAACTACTCGTGAAATAATTATCACAGGACACACAAAAGATGTGAAATTCAAATGCAACTTATTCAGAGATGGTATATTAACTAAATGAATAACTGTGTCTGAACCAGTTTGTATAAATAATAAAAAAATAGCCTGTTTTGAACCTTAGACCAAATTCCACCCTGACTGAATCAGGCACCGTTCCAATAAGTTCAGGGAGGTTGTACATACTTATACTATGACTGAAGTTGGTCTCATTCCTTTCTCTCAACCACAGTGAATTTTTCTGTTTTCTGTTTTGCTAAAAGAAATGAAATACATTTATGAAGCATCTTTCTAGAAGAATGGAGCCTTACAATTATTCATCAGTAATATAAATTAAAAATTGTAATAAAACATATATTTCTTTAGTTTTAAATGAGAAACAAATTAGGATTTTAAAAAATAACAAGAAAAATGTTTCATTAAAAATCAGTGTTTCTCTAACTTTGGAAAGCTGAGCCACACCTTCAGGAAAATGGAACCACTTGCACTCACCAGCCACCAAAACTTTTAATGTGTTGGCTAAAGTCATGGCCCTCTTTATCCTTCTGATACTCGCTCTTGGCTATTCCTTTTCCCTGCAACTGCAGGAAGTACTGGTGCAGATCTTCATAATATAAATACTTTTTGCATGCTTTGATGAGCAACTCAAAATTAACAGTGTTAATTAAAATCTACTGAAAACAGTGCAGCAGTGTACACTTCAGAACTACTGTTCCGGACTCTCTGTGAAGTCAGACAGATGCCTCAGCCCTAATTACTTTTACTCTGCATTTATAAAGTTTTCTTTGCAAGAGCTACAGTCTTACTTTGGAAAGTAAGCAACCCACAAGCAGTGATTCTGAGAGGTCTGTCTGCACTACCATACTGATCTCCTCTAATTTCTCTTTTGGTGATTCTCCTTTCATAATTTCATAGTTGATAGGGTCAGAAGGGACCTGAGCAGATCATCAAGTCCGACCCCCTGCCATGGCAGGAAAGAGTACTATGAATATCAGCCCGCTCCTTAAATATCAGTGTTCTTTAGTTAAAAGGTTGGCTGCAGGGAAGTGTACTTTAAAGATGCAAAACTGCCCTTCCCAAATGTAGCAGTATGCTAACATTTCCATCATCACACCATAATGCCAGCTTATGGAAGACTGATCAGATTTAGGCGACAGAAGAGGATGTGCTATTCAGGAAAATAACTGAGCTTTTGCTACTGACCACTTTTGTCTACCAACTTTTATGAGCAGCTTTCAGCTCCAGCCTGTACTCAACCCTGTTCCATTTGAATTTAATAAATGTTCAACTCTTACAGCTGGGATTGGTTCTCTGGGACTGGCATCATAATGGGATGCACTGACAACCTAAACATTACATCATAAATGCAGACCTCAGAAGAGGATGGCTCATAGTGTACAAGATCTCGTCTGCTAGCTTGGATTTCTGGCCAAACCATTCATCCAGCCCCACTCCTTTCTCATGTATTGTCAGCACATGCCGTACCAGCAGAAATTCTGAGAGCTCTTTGGCTCTAGAATGGCTTCTTCATTGTTAGCTGGAGCATTCAGGATTTCCCATACTGAATACTTCTGATGCATTCTTATAGCATTCAGTCAGAAAACTCTTAGATCATACTAGACTTGAAACTAACTCAAGGCCCAAAAGAAAGATTGCTATTAACCAAATGGGTTTCACAGTCAACTAACAGGTGAGCAGCCAGTTGAAAGGCACAAGAGTTAATCTATATCACATTCCTCCAATGTCACGTTTCCTTAAACTATCTTAACCACGTAGCCTTAAAAATTCGAACACTATCAATAGTTGAGTACTGTAAAATCATATTACTTTACAAGCATTACACTTTTTGACATTTAAAAATCTTTGACCTGGCATATTCAGCAGTTGGATTTTTCTAATGTCCTTATAAAGGTCATGTTTATGGTATACCGAACATACATTTGCAAGGGTTATTAATCAGAAGATCACTATATTGCAAACAGATTTTCAAAGAATCATTTTTATATTAGCTGTTTTTAAAAGCTCCATTTTTCCAAGTGCACACTTGGAAAAATAATGATGGACTTCTGCTGCTATGATGTCTTCAATTCACACGAAACAGGAGTGCTGCTTAGAAAAAATATGACTAATACCACAAAACAGATTTACTCGCCGCTACTAATTTAGCAGAAATGTGATGAGGAAGATCTTATTGTACAGGAATGCCATTTCTACTAAAATAACAGAAAGGCTGAAAACCATAACTTTATTAATAAACCTAACTTTAACATATGTTGTACACTCTTATGCGCAAACAATACCCATTTCTTTCTATGGAGTGTCATGCCAGTGACAAAAACAGGACATCTGCCACATAGAAAGAAGGGATAGCCAGAGAATAAGGGTGAATTTAGGAAGTAGACTAATGCAACACACAGGGAGAAGAGTACTCCATACAGGAGGATGGAGTTTTACCCAGATGACTGTAACTCCTGAGAGCTGCTTCTTCTCTCATGCTTTGGAGGAATGGGGTGAAGTCAGTGGCTTCAAGTGGATCCATCAGAACACTCCCTTTATAGTGAGGCATGGGAATGAAGAGCAAAGGAGGCTGCTGCTGTGATCCTGTGGCTTTATACTAGTAATCTGAAGCCTTGGGATAAACACTTGCCAGCATCAACCACCAAGGAAGTACATTAAGACACTGAGCTGGTAACAATTCTGGTTTATTTTACAAAATTCCCCAACGATATAAAAAAAAGTTCTCCGTATATTTCAGTTTTTATGATGGTTGATTATTTTCCATTGATATAGACATAAATGTGGAATGCGGCACTTTGGAATCCACCTGTGGCTTTTCATTTACAGTAAATGTTGATTGACTAAATATTTAAATTTAGTTTCTGGTAGCTTTGTGTCTTTAATGATTAAATAAATTAATAAAATATATTGTTTCTTGCTAAATATTATTGGGGAGCAAGTAGAGCACAGCCAAAACATTTATAAAGGAAATTTATAGAGTTAATGAGAATAGCTATGGTTACATTAGATAAGATTAAAACTGCCTCTGGACATGAAACAACCACTAAGTCACGGTGGTTTGGAAGAACTTCTTCTACAGGTAATGTGTACCGTAATTTGTCACAATAGGGTAAAGGCTGTTTTCAGAGGTGGGATGCCTGACTGGATGGGCCACTATTCTGAGCCCATGATACCATCAATAATTTAATCCATTGCTACATGGATTAAGAATTTACTCATTTAAATATTCCAACATGGCTGTTCCACTAGCATACCTTCAGGGAGTAGTTATTATCTGAAAACTTTACAGACCAAGGATTGTGAATATCTTTTGTATCAAACTTCCATAGACTTCAAAGCTAGAAGAAATGATCAGATAATCTTTATATTACAGGCACTTAAATTTTACCTCTACATCCTATATTGATCCTAAAGATTTCTGTGAATTTATAACAATTGAGTTCTCAAGAAACTGAGGTGTTTTATGCCATTGAAGAATATAAGAGAGCCCAAGGTGCCACCACTGCCCCATATACCTGCAATAGCAATAAATTGCTCTTATTGTTTTGTCCAGATGAGCCTAGCAGGTGATACATACTGCAGAGGATGGTAAAAAGACAACATCAAAAGAAAAAGAAACAAAAACAAAGACCAAGGTTCCTGGCAATGTGCCTAGGGAATTTGATCCCAACCCCAATTTTGTTTTAAGTTTGACTTGTGAGCATGTGCAAGAAAGACAAATCTCTCAACCACCTGAGGGCACTAGTCCACTCCATCTGGTGTCCCCCATCCCCAGCTGTGACCAGTTCTCTCATGCTTCAAATAAAAATATAAATACACACACACCATGCCAGAATTAATCTGGTCAATTATACGCCAGAGGAAAAAACACCTCCTTCTTGACCCTTGTTGAAGCATGAGAACTTATTAGAGTCAATGACTTCACTAGCATGAAACTCATCCAGGTCATAAAAGCATGTTTAGACAACAGGAAATAAGTATAATTTTGACAGTTTTTTACCATATGATAAAGGACTAACCATGGCCACTGCTACATAGTGAGTTGAGTATGACTCATAAGATAAAAACAGGCAGAAATGACAAGATATCAGCCTTTTTCATATTAAGAAATGACTCATTTAAACACTAAATTGCTAATTGTCACTGAATTTCATAAAATCTTTGTTGTGCTGTAGTGATCAGCACATCTGCCATTCTTAATTTGGCTCATGAGGGATTGGGAATGCAAATTATTAACTACTCCTAGTTTTCAGCACAATGTATGGGTTCAGGACAGGGTCAGGCATGAAAAAAGGTCAGGTGCATATGCAAGCATAAATCCCTCAGCAAGTTAAGAACAGACTGGTTACATCAAATCTGGGGGGCTGGAAAGCAGGAAAAAAAGAGAGAAAATGGAAAAAGAGTGGGATGACTGAAAAATCAACAGAACATATTTGAACCTTGGCTAGCATAAATTAAACAGATGTTTCATGGAAATTCTATACCCAGGCACAGATCTTGTTTTAATAAAGTTGAATTAGGATATGTAGAAATATATTTTAAAATAAATTACTTGAATCTTAAAATGTTGCTCATTATAACCCTTTATTTTAGTAAATTTCTCTCCCCCATGGCATTTAAGGTGATGGTAACTGTACTGTATTTACAAAATACCGATTCTACTGCTAACACATTTCACTGAAATAACACAACATGCTGCATGCAATCCAAATTCAAAGGAGGCTTGATTTTTTCTTTTAAATACAGAGCTAATGTATGACACAGTATTTTGGAATCCATCTATTCTATAGTCTCTGGATTCTACAAGAACTCTACAAGAACTCTAGGTCTGTGCATCTACAGATTGGTTTATCACCAAGGCAACTCCTACTCTGCAAAGCAGAAAGCACTTGTGTGTGCAGAAGAAGTCAACAGAAAAAAACAAACAACTTCCCCACCCCACACACACTTGGATCCCATTAAACAGCTGTTAATATGTAGAAAAGATTTCTGTCAGGAGAATTTTGGTGGTTGGATGGACAGAGAACTGCTTTAACACGTCTAAAAAGAGGATCAAATGAGAACATATTTTATACGGCGGTATAAAATGTGCACCATACATCATACTGCCTGTATGAATGCTCCAGAAATGGAATTTTCTCTCACTTCCACAGAATGTTCCCTCCAGACCAGGTTAGAAGAACGAGGGGAAAATATATATATATAATGTAACAGACTTCCTTTAATACACGGTTTCCCTGCAAGTGTTACAGTACACTAGTCACCTCTAGATATGAGTACCTAGGAGCTCAGAAGCAAGTACATTAGGTTCTAGCTGCTAGTACAATCCCATACATACACACACTTAGTGACAGACAAATACTCTACTACAGCTGCCAGAAAATAAAATATGCAAATACCATAGGTACAAGGGAGTAAAACATCAGAACTTAACCAGCTTTATTTAATACATTATAACCTCATAAATTCAGCATACTTGGGACCGAGCACCTGTTGGAAATGTTAAGATTCTGGATCTTTGAAACTGGAACAGTGGCCAGTCGCGGAGCGGGGTGGGGAGCGATGGCCGGTCCCAGAGCAGCGGCCATACATGGAGCGGTGAATGGCAGTGGCAGCTGCCATGTGCAAGCTTTCCCCTCTGCTGCTCCAGGACCAGCCACTGCTTCCCACTCTGCTGCTCCAGGACCGGCCACCACTACTCCCCAATGTGCTGGATTTTTGAGCATTCCGGATTTTTGATACCCAGATTTATGAAGTTATACCGTATAAAAAAAAGTCAAACCATCACTGTTCTGCAGAAAGAAGTAGTGCACAAGCCAGCCTGAATTTAGTCTTGCACAGCTGTACTTCATTCTTTTCTCCCTGGGGAGTGGTTGGTAATCTTGTGGGTGGGACAAGATGCATAGACTTTAAAACCCTGAAGAAATGTAGTACTTGAAGTGGCCTGCTCCACCATCAAGTTGAGGCCTCTGTATTCTCAAACAACTACTTATCTTAAGGATCTAAAAGATTGCCCACTCCACTACTTCTCAAACAGCACAGCCACAGATCACTATGATAAAAAAGAAACAATCCTATGTTATGCCATAGGTAAAGAGTCAGGGAGACACGGACACTGCCCATCCCTGATTTGCATGAGATATCGCTCTTAGACCTAGAGACTGGCAGCCCCAAAATGTCTGCATGTTGATAACACCAAACTGATCTCTGCACTTCCAGGTCTTGAGTAGAGTTGATCAGTGGGTTTTTGCTTTTCTTTTTTCATTAAAAGAATTTTATTTTCATGACAAATTGCTTTTCAACCAAAATTGTGTTTTAATTTTTGGTTGAAAATTTGAAATTTGGGCATGAACACTCTCTCCACCCCCATCTGTTTGCAGGTCTGCTTTTTTTTTTTTTTTTTTTAATTTCCCATGCATTTGGAGTAGTTAAAATGGGATGAGATGAAGAACTGGTTCTTCAAGGAAAATATTTTAGTCTGTGGAAGTTAATATTTTACAGCAAACTCTACTCTTTATTCATAATGTAACCTGTTCTAAACTAGTTCTGTTTCATTATTATCCAAAAATTGTGTGTCAGCATGTGACACCTCTTTATTAATAAGAGAAGAAAAGCAGAGGAATCCTTACTAACTGGAAGGAAGGGAGCTGTAACCCTCTAATTAGCAAATGAGCTATGTATGAAAAGGATCCTAAAAAAAATGTAAGAGGCATGTAGAAATACTGACTGAATTTAGGACTAACCATACCCCTAGTCTCAGGAATACAGACCCGAACGAAACTTCCTATTTGCTGTCCATACCCAAAGTAGGCAAAAGAGCTAGAGAGGAACCTGAGATTAACTGTTTCTCTTGAACTAGGTTTGCTGTTCTTGCTACACATCCTGATTTGCCCCTACAGGTTAAAAAAGATTCACTCTTTTTGCTATGAGGAATTGTGGGACTGATGAAATTTTATATATGCTAAGACCTGGTTTTCCATCATTACACAAACAGTATGCTCATAGGATTCAGTTTGGTCATCTCTAGCCTGGTGTAGAATGAAGCCCAGAGAAGTGAGAAGTAGGGGGAAGTGAAGGCACGTCCTCTGCAAATTAAGTTTGCAAGGACTTTCGCTCTTTCGACCAAGTCCAGGAAGAAGAGTTCTGTTGATTGTGGTTCTACTGTTATATTTAAATATGAAGAATTAACAGTTTTCACTAAATCAACTAAAACTACTGCAACTTTTCAAAGATTACAGACAATTCCTTTACCCCCAAAATCACCTGGGTCATGTTTCTGTGACCTGTGATTGGATGGTCTTCCACTGTTGAGAGGTATCCAGATCTCACAAAGTAATTTCTTTTTTGATGGCTTAAGATTCTTGCATTTATCTCTAGGCATAATTCAATGTATTCAGAACATTTTCTCATGAAGTAATTCATTTACCAGTCAACATTTTAGCTCTCTAGATATATGTCCTGGTAAGATACCAACCTTTCATTCCCAAAATGCAACCCTTTTCTAAGGTTTTGTCATATTTTCACTAACCAAATGCACAATAGTAGAGGACATCCTCTATAAAAACTGTGCAATAAAGGATGCCTGAGGGAAACAGCAGACATTGTAATTCAGGACAGAACTCTGAACTGCCCTTATGCCACTGTACGGAGGACCACATAATTGATGCAAGACACCCTTACTCCCTTTCCTCCTCACAGTTCTGTTGGGCTACGCAGACTTCAGGTCACAGCAGAGAAATGCCGAGGGAGGTAAGTTTGCCTCATCACATTATTAGTCCTGCATGACCACATGTTCATGAGAATGGGAGAATGGACTGAGCCTTGGCTTCTTGTAGTCTATACACCAACCCATTGAGTTGACCTGGCACAGAACAGGAAACAATATACTACTTGTCTATATCAATAAACAGACCAGCAAGAGTTTTCTATTCTCTCTCCTGGAGCAAGAGGGGAGCCATTTCCTTCCTTATCTGCTTCTGAGGAAGTATAGGTATTCAACGACCCTTCTCAAAGGGCACATCTACATGAGATGTGCACATTAGCCTTGTTTACTGTGCAGTACAGTCATGTGTCTACATTTGCAGGTATCAAATTTAGTTGTGATTAGTTAATGCGCAGTAACATATGTGTAGACACAACCTTGCACTAGCTTTAGAACTGGGTCTGCCCAGCCACTAGGGGACCGGCCTCAGCTCAGCCCCAGGGCTCCTGGCTGGCCACCTCTCCTGCTCCAGGGCTGGGCTGCTCTCTGGAAGCCCCTAGCTGCAGGGTATAAAAGCCTGCAGCCATTTTGTGCCTTGAGGCACACACACCAGGGAGCCTGTTGTGTTTATAGGAGCCCAGCAAACCTTGTACCCCCCTGGACCGGCCACAGGCTGCCTTGGCCTCTCCTGTTCTCTCTGCAGAACTGCTACTTGCCCACAGGTGAGTGCTGCAAAGAGCTGCATCCTGCTGCTTCCCTTGCCCAGCCCAGAGATCCCCCCCGGAGCTGCTGGCTGGCTGTCTCTGGCAGTAGGGCCAGCACCTGCTCCCTGCTGCTGCTCACCCCCAGCAGTGTCCCCTGTCTTTGGAGGTGCTACAGTAAAGTGCCTCTGCCACATGGCTCCCAGTCCCTTGCTGTGCCCATCTGCTGAGTGCATCTGAGCACTGTCCACACCTGGCCACACAGGGACAGCCATGGGGGAGCCCAGAGAGCAGACACAGAATGAGAATATTACTCTCCCCATTGATCCTTGGCCCTGCCCATGTGCACACAACCATGCCGACCGCTCAGGCCCTGAACTGGTCCTGGGATGAGGTTGGCAACCTTGTGGTGTTTTGGGGCCATGCCAACATGCAGAGGCAGTATGTGTGAGATGGGCGCTCAAACACCCACATTTATAAGGCCCTCCCAGATGGCACCCATAAGTGAGGGCACTCCTAGTCAGTGTAGCAGTGCTGTATTAAGATCAAGGCCTTGCAGGCACAGTAGATGGCTGTGACCAACTACAATCATTGTTCTAGTCATTCCTGTAAGATCATGGCCTTTATACAGGAGCTGAACTGTATTTTAGTGACCCAGGACCCAGGTCATACCATATAAGTATCACCAGAAGGGGCAAGCTGGTTGAGCCTTTGCCCTATCCAGTGACCTGTCACCAGAGGAGGGTCTCTTAGGTTTTCAGTGCCCCACCCTGCCCATACACCATGGGCTATGGACACCAGGTGCAGCCAGATGCCATTGCTGCCAGGGAGGCCCATGCCAAGCCACCAGCCTCACTAGCCCTGGACATATGGGAAGTCCTGCACTGGTGGAGGGCCCTCCCAGTCCCAACACCTGCCTCTGTCCATGGTTCCAGTCCCTGCCCCTGGCTCTGCTCCCTCCTCCTGGCCCTGGGTGCCCTGCCCCGCCCCCGGCATCATGTAGAGAGGCAGTATACCATTCAAAATTTTATTCCAAAGCCCGTGTCACCACAGCTGGGTGGGCACGGGCCTCTCACATGCCAAGGAAGGCACTGATGCTGGTGGTAATGTCCTCCTTGGCAGCGGGGGGGGGGAGGGGCAAGGATATGTAGCACTGCTACAGGTAGCTCTCCAGGCAGTGGCAGAGGTTGTGGGGCAGTCCAGGCATGCCTCCCACACCATCATCATAGCACAGAGTCCTGAACCAGGAACACAGGTGTGCCTGGGGCACTGGGAGGATCATCAGCTCAGAACATACTGGCTCAGTCACCCCTCCACCTGCACAAACAGCTTATTGCACACTGGCCAGGGCACAGGCAGCAGGGGCACAGGGGCAGTGTTGGGGGGCTGGCCCCAAGGCACCTCTCCAAACAGATCCCATCTGGGAAAGGTGTGGGGAGTGGCCAGCTTGTCGCCCCAGTTGTCTGGAAGCCCCATGCACCCCAAGCCTGGGCGCCATAGGTTGGGTGGCAGTGCAGCAGAGCAGTTGGCTTACATGGAGAGAGGGGGGGAGCAAGGTCTGGAGGTGTGGCAGCAAGTGCTGCCAGTAGCCTGGCCTGACCCACCCTAAGAAGGGGGCCATCAGCTCCAGGGGCACAAGAAGGGATGTTGGGGGGAGCAGGCAGCAGCTGCCTGGGCCTGGGCCTGGGCCTGGGCCTGGGCCTGGGCCTGGGCCTGGGCCTGGGCCTGGGCCTGGGCCTGGGCCTGGGCCTGGGCCTGGGCCTGGGCCTGGGCCTGGGCCTGGGCCTGGGCCTGGGCCTGGGCCTGGGCCTGGGCCTGGGCCTGGGCCTGGGCCTGGGCCTGGGCCTGGGCCTGGGCCTGGGCCTGGGCCTGGGCCTGGGCCTGGGCCTGGGCCTGGGCCTGGGCCTGGGCCTGGGCCTGGGCCTGGGCCTGGGCCTGGGCCTGGGCCTGGGCCTGGGCCTGGGCCTGGGCCTGGGCCTGGGCCTGGGCCTGGGCCTGGGCCTGGGCCTGGGCCTGGGCCTGGGCCTGGGCCTGGGCCTGGGCCTGGGCCTGGGCCTGGGCCTGGGCCTGGGCCTGGGCCTGGGCCTGGGCCTGCCTGGCTGGCTTACCAGGGTTTCTGGGCATCTGTGCACAGCTGACCCCTGATCTGAGGCCAGGCAGCACACTGCCCATGGTGGATAACAACTTATCTCTGAAATGTTGCAAACCCTCACATAAGGCTTCTGTCTTTTGCCTCTTCAGGACCAACATATGGACACAGGGGAGAGCCCACCAGCCGCAATGGGGATGAGGGTTCCAGGTCATTGCCATCCACCGCTGAAGCTATTCCACTAACTTTAGTGCCAAGTCCTTGCATGTGTAAACACTTTGCAAAAATCAATGACTTTAATTGCTACTGATTGCACATGTAGATGTGCCCAAAGTGTATTACAATATTCCAATCTAGCCCTAAAGCATGAGCTGAATGCAAGACAGAAATGGAAGATTTTTAACACACCTTTTCCTTAATCATGCAGTTCCGATAATGTTATAACTGAGTGTGTCTATACGTGTAATTAATGTGCCTGCACAGATATTCAGTCTCATTAAAACACTCCCCAGAATATATCTACATGTGCACCCCTGTTGGGAGCAAATTGTGCCCAACAGGAGCAGCCCAGTCTTGCTGCTTTTGCTTTGTTCTGCCCCCCTGCAGTAGCCAGGGGGAGCTCCAGGCTCCCCTGGGTGCCAACCCAGGGCTGGCAGGGGACACAGGGGCTTAGCTCTGAAGTCCAGAGGGTGGGAGAAGCTGTCCCGTCTCTGCAGGCAGCTCCATCCCAGCTGGGGGGAGATGGACTAACCTCGAGGCGGGAGGGGGAGAACTGTCTTAGCTGGGCAGGTAGCTGCCTGCCAGCCACATGGAGATGGGAATGGGTCCTGATCTCCATGCGGCTGGCAGGTAGCATCACACCAAGCTGGGACAGCTCTTCCTGTCCCTCTGTGCCCTCCTGCTGCCTAGGCTGACCGGAAACAATTTGCAGGTACTAGAAAATGGTGCATTAAACTAATACACTGTGCAGTAATTGCTGTGCATGTGCAGATGGTGATGCTTCACTGTGCATTAGATTAGTTAAATGCACAGTAAAGTGTCTCATGTAGATGCATCCACTGAAATTAAAAATATATATTGATTCTCTTAAATCAGAGAATGAAGCTTAACTGTTTTCAGTGGTGGCAGATGACAGTACAAGGAGCAACAGTTTCAAGTTTCAGCAAGGAAAGTTTCGGTTAGATATTAGGAAAAACTTTCTCACTAGGAGAGAAAAGCACTGGAACAGGGTACCTAGAGAAGTTGTGGAATCTGCATCCCTGGAGATTTTTAAGATTAGGCTGAACAAAGCCTTGGCTGAGATGTTATAATTGGGATGGTCCTATTCTGAGCAGGGGGTTGGACAAGATTACCTCCTGAAGACCCTTCCAACCCTAATTTTCTATGATTCTATGATTTTAAAAGCTCTAGTGTGTGAGTTTTATATACATACAAGTTAGGTGAATTTATTTTCTTTCAAATGTTGTTCATAGATCAGAATTCAATACTTCCTGGACTGACTAAAAAGAATTCATACTTAGATATAGGCCTGAACCAAAACCAAAGAATGGAACATTCCAAAATTATTATTTTTTTTTTGCCTTTCAATGTTATGGTGCTAGAAAAATACAACCTTGGGAATAACCCAGTAAAGCCACATGTAAAAACTCACTCACTGATTCTTGACTTCAGACTAGCACAGATAACTACATCTCTCAATCATACCACTGTTCAAGAGAGAGGTCTTGGTTGAAATACTTCAACCATGCATTTTCTTTTAATCACTCAATGTTGCAGTGCCAAAATGGATATTAGAACAGAAAAAAACACCACAATTCCATTTAGACTAGCGTACTATTTTGATATATGACAATACCAGATGATTTATAGGAAGGCATAAGATGTCCCCACCCACACACATATACTCTAAAACACTGCACAGTATCAGGAAGAGAAAGAAATATTCCTACCTGACCCTTAGCCATAATTTGTTTATACAGGAGAATTACTAGAAACCTTATGATATTTAATCTAGATATAAATATAAGTGTTACCTCATCTCCATTTATCACAGCATTTCTTTTCATTTTTATTATTCAGGTCCTTTTTCTTTGTATATTAGGATTGAATACATAAGAGTTAGTAATTGATCTTCTTTGTATCAGCCATTATTTTTGCATACATCTACCAATCCAGCCCCAGAGCCAGCAGGCAGGGCCCATCTGGAACTGGTGCTGCATACAGTGCACAGGCTGGGGCCAGCATGTGCCACATGTGGCATGCAGGGTTGGTCCAATATCCATGGGCCAGGTCTTAGGGCTCCACAGGCTGGATCTAGCCCACAGACTATCTCTGACACATCTGGCTTAGGCAATAGATAAGCACATACACTTAATGTAATTGAATATGATATTAAATAATCAATTTGTGTTTTTACTGTTAGTGATGAGCTGGAAAAATGCCTCAGATCTTAGCATCACTGAACTTCAATGAAGTTCAGGTCAGTAGTCTGAGCTGAACAAGGAGCTCATCCTTACCTATAGTTATCTGATCATCTTTGACCATGACCCAGTGCCTAAGGGTGAGGCTGACTGGCTGATCCCTCCAGCAAAAATGAGCTGGTCTCCACAGAGTTTCCAGATCTGAATGTTAAGGAGTTGGTTCCCTTCCCAATACTCTTACAAGCACTGGGCACATGCTCAAGCATTGTTACTTGGATTGATATGGTCACAATCCCACGATTCATCTTGTTGCAAGCTCTCTCCCATAAAATTTCTCTAATAAGAGGGTTATCTGGCAGTACCTTGTTAAAGCAAACAAAAAGACATTTGAAAGCAATTTGAGACAACCGGTTATCCAACATTTACTGAAACTCAAATGTCTGTTAGGGCATAGCCCTAATTCTGCAAAATTGTGGATGTTATCTCATCACAGGGAAAACTCATGATAGCTATGTTAAGTCCTTTTGCTTTAATTGTGTATAACTCTGCCCTATATACTATTACATTTCAAAAAGTTTCATAGTAATCAGTTCATAAATAGCATTAATGCCTGCCCCATGAAAAATTAAAATCTTATCAGGGATGCTTAGCTTGAATTGTAAACCAAAAACCCAAATAACTGACCTACATTATCATGTAAAAGCAGCAAGTTGTTTACAATGAGTTGCAGTGTCAGGGATTTTGACTGCTTTAAAAGTTGCACTGCATTAAAAATGAGTTAAAATACATTGACAGAGTGGTAATGCTGAAATCTTAAATGTGAGGTTAGACTTCTCCTTAGTTGCAACACATTGCCAGGGCCTTTTCAGAGTACCACAAGATTTCCATATTTTTTACAATATATCTTTAAAGAAGACAATTTCAAAGATTAAACCATGTTTCTTGGATCTAGAAATGGCATAAAAACAGCATACTTATTGCAAAAGAGAAGATCTCAGGGGAAAGAGGCCAATTTCATTGTTAGTATAATTCCATTGACTTAAAAGGATTTAAGACAGGGATGAATTTGACCCCTTATCCATTAAAAGACAATGACTGTGATCTACTGTATCTGTTTATGTGAGGTGTCAATTTGAGCAATGTGGAAATTTCATATATAAGCTCTTACGAAACCTGAAACCAAAACACATCTTGACTGTTTGAGGGTTTCATTCCAAACTCTAAACTCAAACCAGGTTTTTAAATCTGGAGTTACAAGCACACGTGGGCTGATTTATGCTTTTGGGGAGAAGACAACTTTCTGGTTTTAACCTGAAACCCAGAAGAAAAACCTCAGCAGCTAATCTAAAGGCCAAAATAAGGTTTGTACTACCCCCTGCAAACTGAAACAACTACAGTTTTCACAGGTTTATGGTCAGCACTGTGTCTAAAACAAGTGCTTGTGCTCTCTATGTTCTGAAGACAAGGTTTAGTTGTGATGCAAGTAAGTGCAGCTCCTCTATCATCAGTAGACTTTTACCAATTTTACAAAGAGACTGAATTTAAGTCTTCATCTAAGAGAAGACTCTCTGAGTGTGATTTCTGGCTATTCTACTTCATTGCATAATTGGACAGAATAGTAGAACTCATCTGGATAAAGACAGAATTTAAATGGAGAGTGTCATGATTTCTTTATTACACTTTTCAGACAGCTAAATTATACTTAAAATGGGTTAAGAAGACCTACAGCACACACAGCTGTTGAGTGTTGCTATGCAGATTCTGTTGCTACCACACGCAGAAAATCAGCATTTTGTTTCTTACTTAGCCTGCTATTTAAGTTCACAGAAAGTATTCAAATGGATGGAGAATTTAACTATATTAACATATGCATTTCCAAAAATGGCAGAAGTATAATAAATCCCCATGTACTAGTCCAGGCATCAGCTGTGTTACGAGAGCTCTGAAGAAGTATTCTCAGGCTGAAAGCTACATGTAAAATAAAAAGCGTGGTGGGACACAGAACAAGGCCAGGCAGAGTTCAGGTTCAGATTCCATCAGTAAGATATGCCTTTATGAATGGATGCTTTACACAGTGATTTTTGTATAGCATATGCCAAGGTTAAGCCAGGTCAGGCCACACTGACAAACAGTCAGCCTAAGGGTACCTCTGAGTACCAGAGAACCTAGTCCACCAAGAGAAGACTGAAATACCAAGTACATCAGCATTTGTGCTCAAAGAAAGGCAACTCAGTATGAATAAAACTATACAAGCTGTTTCCTGATCAACTGCGCAACTTACCGATATGTGGCAGTAACTTGATGCCCATGAGAATGTCTCTCCCTTCTTTGTTCAACAAGAGCTTTCCACCAGTTTTCCTCTTTCTCCACAAATGCTTACAAGTTTTGGGCTTATTATCTCTTCCCATTTCTAGACTGACTCCCTTTGCTCCTTACCAGTTTGCATAGGCCATACACTGAAAAATAATGCAACCGGTAAGGACTTCATAAATGCTTTGCAGAAAGCTTTAGATTTCCTTGATTCACATAACATCCACCCTAGCCTTTCTCACTTTTTTTTCTGAGACACACTGGGAGAAGGGTTAAGATATTTTGCTACAAATCTATGGCTGGATATAAACATTCAAGAAGCTAACTAACTTATGTGGTTTAATTAAGTGAACTCAGTTAGTTTGGGAGTGAACAGAGCACAAGTTCACCATTTCATAGGGGGGTGGGGGGGCACAAAAGCTGCATGCACTGGCTGAGGCCAGCAGCTTGGGGGCACTCCTGTGTGCTGCAGAGTGGTAAAGGTAGCCAAGCACAGCCAAGTGGGGGTCACACATGCCCCCAACCTGCTGCTGCCACTGTGGATCCTCCCCCATGCCCAGCCAGAGGCTTCCAGGAGAGCCCTAGAGCAGGCCACCATGGCACACCCTCCCACCACTGCCAGCCTGGCTGCTGGGTGTGCAATGATGACCTACTCTCTCCTGGAAGCCTAGGGCTGGGCACAAGGAAGTGTCTAAGGTGATGGCAGGAGCTTGGGGCTGTGTGCCTGGCAACCAATCGGGGTGGCCTGGGTGCTCCATTGAAAAAAAAATCAGGCCCCTTGGATCTTGGCACCACCAGCAGCCAAGGGGCCTGATATTTTCTTCTACAGAGTGCCTCTGTCCCTGCACCTGTCCCAGCACCTCAGGCTGTGCCAGGTACATACTGCTGGAGCTTGGCATCAGCAGCAGCCAGTAGGACAAGCCCAGCACAGCCCTGGAGGCTTGCATTGGGCATGAAGGACAGGAATGTTCCATTGAAGGAAGGATTGGGTCCCTCAGCTGCCACTAGTACCAAGTTCCAAGGGGCCTGATCCTACCTTCTATGGATTGCTCCTGAGCCTGCTGCATGGTGCAAGCCTCTCTTCCTCCCCAGCCTGCCTGTGTCTGTTCTAGCTCAGGTCTGTGACAGCCTAGAGCAGCCAAGCATGTGGTGAGTGCTAGCATGTTTCTCTGTGAGTGAGGGCTAGCAGGAAGTGGGCCACAAAGGCACCTGGCATTCCAGGGGATAGTGACCTAACAGGAATCAATAGGGGATCTGGTACAGAAGTTCAACAGACTAGTCTAACTTAAACCAATTAAGTCTGATGCCTCATCAATCCAGGTCTACCTTAGACCAGGAGCTACCATTTTTAAACCAGTCTATGTGTCCCAAACTTCTGTTCTGTTATGGGTGTCAACTTGTTTTTGGTCACTTATACTGGTTTATATGTAACGTCTGTAATTGGCCTGTGTGTATGGGCGGGGGGAGGCAGGGGAGGTGGGAGAGGGGGTAGTGAACACCTGAATAAAGGCTGACCCCAGTGGACTCAGCTGTTAATGGTATCTAGTTGTTCATCTAGTGAAGCCAGTGATGGCCAGGTGTGATACTAGTTATACAATTCCCTTATGTGCTGTTGGTTTATGGAAAATGGTAGACCTTAATCATTCCTGCCATTATGTAGTAATATGCAAATCACATAATGATTTGATTCTGCTCCTACTGAACTTAACAACTAATTGTCCTTTGGATTAAACAAAAGCACACACAGATCCAGAGAAGTAACTAGGGCAGGATACCTGCGGCATTCATTCTAGGTGCCAATTTAGTGGATGGGGGCGGGGGGAACGGTGCCTGCGGGAAGTTGCCACTGTCCCCTTGTTTCGCAGCTGCCCCAAGCAACCAGTTGTGTGCAGACCCATTCTTGATCATCAGCTAATTAATTTGAACAGAAATGGCAAAAATAGCTTAAAAACTAAAAGTGTAAGAGAAATTATTTTTATTAGGTCCTCCCTAAGGTTGAAGAGGAATCTCAAGTCAAAGGTGAATAAAGATATATGGATTTTCCCTACCAAACTAAAGCTTTACTTTTGAACATGGAACTTCAGTCTTAAATATTTTATTTCTTCTGCTAGTTTCTGATACAAACTACCTAATTTAAATATATTTTCCCTATTATTGCTCTGCAAAAGACCATATAAAAAGAGGGAGAAACATTCCCAGAGAAAGACATGAGAAGGCATAGTCCTGCAACTAGATCTACACATGAAAGATGTTCCACAGTGGTTCAAGAGTCGACTTGAGGGATCAGAGCCCATATTCAATACATGAAAAAATGTACTAGTTTGATACATATTCTCATTTAGAAAACATAAATAAGGGCGTTATTCACATTGTCAAGCAACATTGAGTCCATCCTATATTATATGTGAAAACACAGATGGTTAGGGCTAATTTTGAAAATGTGAAAGTCAGAGTGCCAACTCATCAGTCAGTGCAGCAGACAAAAAAAATCAAACATCATGGAGAATTCAATCCCTTTTGGTCAAGCTTAATTTTTTTTTCCACCTTAAAATACCATATCTTAAGTTCAGCATATTGTGGCAGATACCCTCACCTAGAATATCTAATGGGTTCCAAGCCCCACAGTCTTTATAAATGTCTCTGCTTCTTTCCATTTTCTCCTGAAACTCAGGTTGCCATTTATCATCCAAGCAAGCCTGGTTCTGAGTAAAAACTTCTATTACATGATTCTGGGATTAATTTCCTTCATCTAGGGAGGTGGCTGAACCTTGAACACAGGTACAACTGAGCCCCATCCCTTAAAGAAGCTCCAACCCCCAACGCTCTCTGATGTTAGTTGTAAAATAATATACAGAAACACACTTGTAGTATGCAAACATAGGTTTTACCAGGTAAATAAATATTTAGGGATAGATTTAAATTGATTTTTCAGTATTTTAATATTTTGCATGTGTACTGACCTCTTAGTACACTATTTTGGCATAATATTTTGTAACCCCCCACTCCCTCTCCCACAAATTTTAACAGTCTAAAGTTATATCACCTCTCAAAAATGCCACTTTTAAAATGCAAGGGCACTTTGGGGCTGTAAATTTTAAAAAGGCCTTGCTAAGAAATCATTTTTGTTGGTTTTTCAATACACTTTTATCCAGCAGCTTCAAACACTCTATTGAAAATGTTAAAATTTGGTTTGGAGACTAAATAAAGTTTCATCCAACTGCAACATTTTCTGGCTGAGCCACAAACCCTTGGAAAGGATGGTTTATAATGATTTGTGGCCATAAACTTAAACAGAGTGGTATGAGATGACATTATAAGAGCAATAGTAAGACCATTCTGCTCACAAGAAAAAAATTAAAAGAATGAAAAACACTTAGCTGAGGGGTGTCAAACTGATTACAGAACCCCTTCCCTCCCCTTCTCCTTATGCCTCCTCTCTCCTCTCCCACCTTCCCTATATACCAGATCCAGGGTATGCTCCAGTGGCCTGTGATCCATGCTGCATGTGGTGTAGATCTCTGAGTAGTTCAAACAGACACCATGTAAGGTACAGTCTGGCTGAGGGTATGTATCATGGATACCAGGTCTGGGAACCTGTTCCGGGAAGTGCCACACATGGACCCCACTGCAGCTGGTCCAGGACCAGTGCTGCAGGTGGCAATTGCAGGTGCTGCATGCAGCATGGGTCCTGGACTGGATAGATGAATACTGAGTGCAGCACGTACCCTGGAGTGGACTTCATATGTGGTGCAGTCCTGCTAGGGTGGGTACCGCATATAGCACACTCCAGCTGATCTAGGATCTACACTACATGACCCTGGCTAGACTGTGCCTCACGTGGTACCCATTCTGGTGACTGAAATCTGCACTGCATAAACCTGCTCATGTGGCAGAATCCCAGAGCAACCAGTCCAGGCAACACCAGTGCATGTCCTGGACCCTACCTGTAAGGCTAGTCCAACACATGCCATGCCGCATGTTGGTGTGCTGAGACACAGCAGCAGCATCAGGGACTGAACAGTGGGACTCCACAGGCTGGATTCAGCCCATGGGCAATATGTTTAACACCCCTGCCTTAGCTTTTCTCTCCAACTATAGCTGTACATAGTTGATACAAAACCCTTGAGTAAACGAGCTCAAGTTCACCAACCAAACCTTTTTTTTTTTTTTAAATGTTTCATGACACTATCTTTAATGGTTCCACCAATTATGTCAAGTAAATAAAATGTAGAATAAATAAAAGCTCCTGTGGGCTATTCTTTCAAACCTGATTCATATGAAAAGCCCTGGATGCCATTAGACAGCTACTTTCTGGCTCTCAGAAAACAGTTGACTTTTCTCATACCACTTTCTGTAAATCCTGAAATCCAGTTCACATGGTTTTGACAGTCAACCAGTGGTGATTTCAACAGAAAGACCAAAAGAAATTCAGTGGGATGGAGCATGGAAACACAGTGGCAGATGGAGCAGGAAGCAGAAAGTAGAGCAGCAGATCAGACAGGGAGTGCGGGGCAGGGAACAGAAAGCAGCAGAGCAGACTGGGCAGGGGAAGGGGTTGCAAAGGCACTCAGGATGAGTGCAGGGCTAAAGTATGGCACATCTGCCTAAAAGCTTGGCCCTCACCGCTCTAAGCCATCTATTAGTAAGTTAAAAGAACATTTAATTCACATTGCAAACATTTATAGTGAAGCAACTATACATAATAATTGTGAAAATGATTTGACAATTATTTTAATTATAGTAAGCTTGATCTAGCATACCAACATAGGCAAATCTGTCATCCTACAAGTCAGTGGGAGTTTTGCATGCACAGGGACTGCAGGATTAGGTCCAGTGTGTTTACTGCTCTCACTAACTAAAATTGATTTGAAGCAATCTATTAATGCAATCCAACACATTCCACAGTTCATTACAAATAATGATTACTTCCTTCTCCCAATACTTCCCCGATTGTTGCTGAGAAGGACTCTCTCATTAAAAACCAGAATCAGTGTGGAGGTTTGTACTTAAGGGTTCCTTAGCTTCTAATACCATTTTTGTATCAGAAAGACAAAATCTGCCAACCTATATTACACAGAGATGGACTTAAAAACTCCTTGTGTTAGTTTGATACAAACTGATAAGTCTACCTCAATATTTGCACTAAGGTTCCATATGGTACTTTCAATATGGATGGCTCATTTGAGAATACTGCACATATTGAACAACTGTATTTATCACAGGCAATGTGCAAAGTTTTTGAAACTCAGCATGCTATTCAATATTTTAAATATTACGGAATACTATGCTTTACCCTCCTAGGTGAACCTTCTAGTGCTGGACTAATAATTTGTAGTAAATTTCTTTTAGGAAAAATCGGAACAAGAAAATGTATTAACAATGTCAAATATACCCCAATAATTCTTATTATGGTACAATGAACAGTTATCCAATTTTCAGAGTTCAAAATCTGCTGATTGGACACATGGGTCAAAGGGCATCATTTCCATTCTCTAACTGGACAACCCTTAGTCTGTGTGTCATTAATATACTAGGATTTTAAGTCACCCTCTACAAATACTTGATTATATTTTTATTGTGAATATTTTGCTAGTATACTATAAAAATGTACAGAAAGCAAATACTGAAGTCATGCATATACAGTCATATCTAATTTAATTAAATATTTGTAGACGTGCCAGTCAAAAATATCCACCCATTTCTAGCTCTGGCATATACTCTTCTATAGATCTATGTTAAAGATCTCAGCCAATAAATGCATTCTGATTTGTTCGTATTTAGAAATCACATTAAACTGCAAAATCGGAAGCAACATAAAGAAATGCATGACCTTTCTGTATTATCTTTTTTAACACTATTAAGTTGTCTAGGTGTCAATGGTGATGTAGAACGTCATTGTACATTGCCTTCACAAGGTTAATTCTAGGCAATTTAAATTAATTTTCTTCTCTAAATGCTGATCTTTGCATCTGATGATAGTTATATTCCCAACTAGCCATTAATGGCAAAATGAAACAGTTTTGTCTGGTTATCTGAGGAGTGCAGTGGTAGAGTGGTTACTGTCTGCCTTTTTGTCCTTTGCAACTAGCACTGTAAATACGTATTACCTATATGACTGTGAACTTTTACCCCTTTTAAAGTAAATTGCCAATTTGGTTATTTTATTTCAGAAAGCCTTCAGAATTGCAGTTTGATTTTATTTATAGCTTTGATAGAGATTTTAATCACTACTCTAGTTGTATGCACTTTCAGCCTTTTACTCTGTGTTTTATTACAAAAGTACTTAGCATGTACGTCCATGCACGTATGTCTATATGCATTACATATATGCAACCATGTGTCTCTTTCAAGCCATTGTTTTGTAATTTGAAAACCTGAGTACTGCTAGAAAATAACATAGAGCGCAAGCTGTTAAGGAGGAAGATGCAGACTACTGGGGCTCTGGTCATAAAAGTAGCAATATTATTTCTATGTCTCTGACTAGCCTTATTTCTATAAAATGCTGAACTGTGATGCAAATTTTGAGAGGATTTGCACAGAAATGTTTTTGATCATATATGGTAAAATGACTATAAACTCAAAAAAATATACAGCATAGAAGCAACAGGTAAAATCACTATAAAATACATGCATTAAAACCAACAGCTCATTTGAACTAGAAAGGAGTTAGGTACATGGTTTCTGTCAGTAAAAGTGGAATAGAAAATTATTAGTATTGGCCAATGGGAATTATAAGTATTCAGCACCTCTCAGAATTGGAGCCAATAGAAATTAAACATATCATTATGAGGTTAATATAATTGGCACACTACTGCATATGGCACAGCAGATTAAACACTTTATATTGCTGAGTAGAGAGGTTGTGGTCTGGCTTGGCGGGACAGCGTTTGTCAAGTGATTATTTCATGTTTTAGTGCTGAATGCATAAAAAGCAATTGAAAATATTCTCCTAAAATAGCCGTGCAGCACCTACACTTGTATGGCTCACATTCCTTCATGGACAGAGTCAGAAGATGAAAATGCTTTGTGACACATGCATACACACACATATATGCACATCATTCTACCACCTATCTGACTTGTATGAATTTACCCTTAATGGTCCCTTGAATTGCAAGGTTACACAGTTCACTTCTGATGAATTTTTATCTATGCTTATTTTTAATTTTTGAGTGTCACAAAGGGTCACAAACACAGCAGATGATGCACTAGGGAGAAACAGCTAAGGGGGGCTGATTCTTTTTTAATGCTTCCCAGGAATAGACAAGCTCATATAACTCGTACTGTAGAAGAATCTGCTGTTTCCAGCTGCACCAAATATAGTAATAAAAGAAAAATAAATGCATAGTGCTGCTTGCTATATAATAGTCACATATCTAGCAGACTAAATGCTTCTGATAAGTGGTTGGTCTTGACAGGAGGTGAGTGGATTGGTTTTCACAGGTAAATACTAGGAAACAAAAACTCATTTGCTAAACATTGGACTGTACGTACAGTGGAGCCCCAGGTCTCTACTGAAAAATGACTTGGCTTAGGAAGAAGTGCACTGATCTTGACTGTTGTGCCAAGGCTTGTCTATTTTTCCCCTTTCTCCTGTGCATTTACAATTGCAGATCTTGTCAAGGTTCTGCTTTTTTAAAATATTGATTCCTAACACAGTGATGGGTAACAGTATTGGAAAACACAGCCATTATCTCCTTCTGTCCTCATAAGTTACTACACTCCATAGTAAACAAGCTGTGAGTAAACAAGGTCAAAAAGAACAAAAGAAGCTGAAAAAAATTCTATGTTTTTTAACATCTGAATGAGCTGGAAACTGCTTATGTATTTGCCCTTTCACTACACAGGGAAAATAAAGAAACCACTGATGAAACAGAAATCAGACATTAAATTCAATCCAACCATTTCTTCATTTGTTCAAAGCTTGGTAAAGCAAATGTTTATAATACAGGGACAGATCCTACCCCAGAGCCAGACCTTTTCCCTTTATAAAGACAAAAAAAGAGATGTGTTTCCCAATTTATAGAACACATTCTCTCTATAAAATACAAATTCTCAATAGAAGTCAAAGCTTTTTGGACTCTACCATATCCTGCTAAAATATCAACTGGCCATACATAGTGTTAGCAGGCACTTCAAGGTAATATCTTTACTGTATCTGTATTGCTAAGTCAAACTTAAGCAAGTTGTAAAATACCAAGAAACTTTTCAAGCTTTATTTGTAAACCAAGGTCTAGATTCTGATTCTACATTCTGAAATCAAGGGGACTATATGTAGAGTAAAGCAGTATGTAAGTTAAGAAATTTTATTGGAACCTGGCTTGACAATGATTAAATGTTTTCTCCCTTAATTTTCAAATCACTAGTTTGGCCAGTCAGCCAAGTAATTAAAAATAAATGCATTGAACAGAATACTGTATTTTATCATGTACAACATGCCCTGGAATAAAATATACACCCTGTGTTTGAGAAGGCAGAACAAAAGTGAAAAAATTAAAGGATTTTTTCAGAGTTATAGCAGCATAGAGCAGGGGCAGAGCTAAAAGGTCTGCAAGGCTGTGAAATAGGAGAAGAGAGACCAGAAGCAAGCAGCAGAATTGCCAGAAGAAAGGTTAGCTTGTTTCACAGAACATTAAGACCTTTGAAAAGGAGAGATGATTATGAATACCTCTGGACTGAATAACAATGAGCCATTAAGTCAACTGATTCCCCATTTACCTAAAAAGAAATGCCACAGATGTTGATGGGCAGTTGGTTTTGGAGCAGGAATAAAAAAGGTTGGCTTCTATTCTGGGCAGAAAAATCAGCTTCCTCACTTAATACAAGCACCCCAATTCCGTGGGACTCATTTTAGGGAAAAAGTGTGAGTCAGGTAAGAAAATATGGGTAATGTAACAGCAGTCTTCAACTACCTGAAAAGTTGTTCCAAAGAGGATGGAGCTAGACTGTCCTCAGTGGTAGCAGATTACAGAATAAAGAACAATGGTTTCAGGTTGCACCTAGAAAAGTTCAGGTTAGATATTAAGAAAAACTCTCTCACTAGGAGGGTAGTAAAGCACTGGAACCAGTTACCCAGAGAGGTGGTGCAATCTCTATCCTTGGAAGTTTCTATGACCCAGCTAGACAAAGCCGTGGCTGGGATGATCTACTTGGGGCTGGTCCTGCTTTGAGCAGGGGGTTGGACTAGATGGCCTCCTGAAGTCCCTTCCACCCCTAATTTTCTATGATTCTATGATAATGTTGATATTCTCTAACAACTGTCTACCTTACCAAACTGGAATTCATCAAATAAGTGAGAAAATTATTTTGTTTAAATGCCTAAGAGACTCAAGAAATCTTAGCTGCTTTCAAAAGATAAAAATTACAAATTAACATCATTTTTAAGCATAAAGGCAGGCACAGAGCTGTTGTATTTAAGAGACTATTATGAATCAGTAACAGATATGTTTGGTGTTTTAGCTTTAAAGATATCCCTTATAATACAGATTACAAATTACAACAATGCTTCTTTTTCTTTTGACAGTGGCACAAATCTAAACTTTTTTGATTAATGTCTTGTTTTACCCAGTTTCTGATTGTGGTAGGCAATCAGGGTATGGGCAAAAGGAAAAATATATTTGTGAAATGGGTGTATATGGGCAGAGGAATGAACATGTGTGTGATTGGCAAACCAAAAAGAGAGACCAGAGGACAAGGGCTAAGGTGGTCTCAGAGATGTATGAAGTTGTGGCATTTTACAGACACACACAATTTTTAGCCACAAATATGTTTAATAAAAAGATGTCCTTAGAGTTCTGCAAACCCAGTGTTTGTGTTCAGTACAAGCTGATCTACAGTATGTGCCTTTGCAATGTAAAGACTTGATGCTGCAACAGAACAAATCTTTCCAATTTCAACCCTAGCAATTTGACTCAAGTGCGATCTCAAACACTTTAGACTTTGATATTTCTAGCCAACCACTTATGCTGTATTTTCTCTTAATGCTACCAATCATCTGTGAAATTTTAGTTGCAAAACTAATCTTTGGTGTAAATGACATGTAATAGACCTGTTTTAAAAATCAGGAACATATGACCTTTGCTGTATTTTAAGAACTTTTCATGGTCTAATACCAAATTGAAAAATTCCCTTTCTCAAGATCAAAGTCCAACTGTTTCTCTGCTTTTTAAAGTAGCACTGTTTTCTTTGCTGTTATCAGAAGGAAGGGCTTTGAAAAGATTCTTATTACCTGATTAACACTTTTGAAATGGCAAGAATTTTTATAATGGCAACCAAGCTATGAAGCATAATCAAAACATGATATATTTACATACAGAAGTTGAATCCATGACTGAAAAGTTTGTTTTTATTTGTATATTTTGTTCCTATTTAAAATACTTTCCGATAAATACAGTACTGAATACAATTTTGAAGAAAAAAACCAGAAAAAATATATAGTTAGGCATTCAACTAAGAGAACAGAGAAATGGTAGGTTCTGAATTGTGATCCTGAATTACAATACTGCAATGGGTGACTCTCTTAAGTAAAAAAGCAGGATTGGACCCTAAACAAAAAAAAGTCCATCCATGATAGTTTAAAAACATGCACACAAATATGATCAAATCTTCTCTAGTGAAGCCAGAAACCACCAGTTTAAATTTTGCATTTGTTTTGGATGCAGTCATGCAAAAGGTAACAGTGGGATTCACCATTTTTCATGAATCTGTGAATTTCTCTTTTAAATGCCCCTTCCCTCAGCCTCTCCCACACAAATACTTCCATACCTACACTCAGGCCAAAGAGACTTTAAATGAGCAGTTTTTGTAATACAGTCTGAAAGCATGCATACAGTATTGGATAAATGTCTAACAGACTGTTTTAATGTATACATGTGCTGATGAATATTCCATGTTTCAAGATATGAACTTCACTCCCAGAACACTGTAAAAATTATTTCAGTATAAATACAAGTCTTTATATTTCAGAATGCTCTGATTTGGCTCTCTCAGCTACATTTTTCTGTCACATTCAGCATCCATTATATATTAACTACATATTTTTATTGCAGATGGCTGGTAATGAAATACAATGAGGTTCATTGCCTAGTATCACTGGTTTTTTTCAAAACAGTTTTAAAACTGTAATCTTAAAGATGCTCACAGATTCATTCTTCCTTATATGAAGATAAAGAGAATTACTGAGGGAGGATACTGCTATGTGTAATCTAGCACGATACATGACAGGCTCCTAAAATAATTGGTAACTGTTAAAATGTTTTCACTAAAATTATTGTGAAAGTTTTATTTTATTTTATTTTATTTTTAAATATACACCTTTAAAGAGCCTTCAACATTTGGGGGAGGGGAGTAATTTTTTCCTTTATGACTCACCAAGCATGAATATCTCCTAGAAATTATTTCAAAAATAAAAAATGATACTTAGAATAGTAGTGTGGATGTAGACAAGAGATACTATCCACTATACTGTTCACGGGAAAATAAAACTAGACCTGAAAACAGCCAACGTGCAAACAGAATTATGATGGAATTTAACTTTGTCTAGAGAATCTGTGGGGTTAGATGTTTTTCCCATTAGTGCTTTAATTTTATCCTTAAAGAATATTATCTACATTTTAAGCCAGACACCCAGATTAAACACGTACGGTTTTCTATACGATGCACTACAGTGACTGTAATGGAAACTACTTACATCCATAATATAGGAGAACCACAAGAGAAAAGCATTGCATTGGCTCATTGTCGCTGTAAAATGTTCTACTTTTTTCATTTCTATTAATATTTTTATTAAATGGTATTTTGAATTACTTTCTTTTGGGGCCTTTATCTCCATTCCTTTACAGGTTTAATGGATTCTCAAGAACACTGTCAAGATTCACTGTCCCATAACTGCAATATCACTGCAGCGTTTCCCCTGGTTGACAATTATCATGAAACGTGCTGCTAGCTTACAACTGTGCATAACCCTCACAAGAAGCCTTCCCCCTGGCTTCGCCTGCAAAAGACTGACCCATATATCATATCCAGACCCAACAAACTTACCACAAATGTGCCTTTTGACCCAACCAGTAAAAAAAAAAAAGGCCATTACAACTGCACTGAAAGATAAGCAGGCTCTACTCATTGGCCCACAGTGCCAGTCTGTGAAGTGCATGATAGTAGGAGAGGGATGGGACTGTGGGACTATTCCAGGCTGGACTTTTTAAAATAGAAAGCATATTGGAGCAAAACATTTGCCAGCCATAACAAAGCTTTTGCCTTAGCAGAACCTTATGGTACAGAAGTGGAGCAGATCCCCTGTTATTACTTTGCAACATTAGCTCTGTGACACTGACAACCACCCACAGTCTTTCTTCTCTAATCTGTGGAGAATGTTCACAGCAGACTCTTATCTGTTGCTAAATTATTAACATGATAATCATCCTTGGCAAAGATTCCCCCCCCCCCACCCCCTTAAAGCAGTGTAAAATATTTAATTACAAAAATACTTCACATGTATTTATTATTTTCATTTATTTCCCACTAACTCCAAACACACTGACAGTTTGGTAGAATATTTTTCATCC
>NW_017729006.1:2029173-2036737 GCF_001723915.1 Gavialis gangeticus
ATTCCCCCCTACCCACCCCCTTAAAGCAGTGTAAAATATTTAATTACAAAAATACTTCACATGTATTTATTATTTTCATTTATTTCCCACTAACTCCAAACACACTGACAGTTTGGTAGAATATTTTTCATCCCACACCTTATATTCAACTCAAAATGATGAATGCACAATCAATCCCATAAGCAACAAAAGTATCCACGGAGACTAAACAGCAAACTCTAAATCACAGCAGGGTAAGCGAAAATTAACAATTATTGAAACCAGTGTATTGAAATTCCAATAGAAGGCAAAAGTGAAGCTTAAGTCATTAAGAAGGTCCATTAGTTCAATCATTTGAAAGCAAGGTTTATTCTGTATACCAGACTCATACCTAGTCAACACAAAATCTTCCCAGGGGTTGCAGGTTTCAACAGAGTAAGGTGCAATGTTATTGCCTCTTCCAAATTCAGTAACCTGACCTCTCTTGGTAAAGAACCTTAGAGAGTGTTTCATAGGAACTTATTTCAATTGTTGGATACTTACGATATAAAAATCCTATTTCCAGATGGAAGGGCTTGTTTTTCCTGGTAATTATTTTAATATTTACTTGGAACGCAGCAGAGGACGTGCTCTACAATCTTGCTACTTGCAAGCACCAATTAGGTGGTAAGGCCTAGGAAAGCAAGTAAAACATACACATATACACCAACGGTGTGCGTCCTTTCTTCTTTCACCTCTCTACATGGGTTAACATCATAGTGAAAGGCATTAAAGAAACACGGCATAGAACAGGAATGTTTTTAAAAACGCTGAAAGCCAAAGAGAAAAAAGCTACTACAGTTAGTAAAGCACACCTCAGAAAATTGATCTTATATGTATGGCAGATATAGCATATGGTGAAATTTGCAGTCTTGGTAACATGTGATACACATTGTTCATATTGCACTAGACTTTGCTTCGTATAGTAACAGTATGCTAGGGACAGGTGAGATTATGGGTTTTTAGGTTTCTGACAGTTTGAGTAAGAGACTGCCTAGAATAGCCAAAGATATTTATCATCCCCTCTTCAGCAGCTTTTGTTACTCAAACAAAGGAAAACAGGACACTAATTTTTTACTAAATCTCAACATATGTTTCCAACTGAACTGCAGATACCAAAAACCTGTCTGTCTAAAAACTGAAACTTTAGCTTAGCCTCCAGAAGAGATGTGCTTCCCATGAAGCAAGAAAGCTACATTTCAGTTTGTCCTATTAAAAACTTGCATTACACAAAGAAACAAATTAGCATGTGAATCACTGAGCAGTGCATCCAGTTTGGAACAGGGTAGCATTAGTAAACAGTCCAACCCACATTACATGTATTTGACAATATCGTTAAAAAGGCAGATACACAGCAGTTTAATAAAGCAAACCTAACCTCTACTAGCACTTCTAGCCCTTATAACTTAAGTAAACCAGAAATTCTAACCACAGTCAAGCTGGCAATTGTAGTAAAGCTCACTACAAAGAGTATGTCTAGCACTTGCTGTGATAAAAACAAGCCAAAAAGAAATTCTACTGCCAGCTATTTTTTAATCCTAAAAAGACAATCTAAATGATCCAAATTCAGTCAAAACTGAAATGTTTATTGGCATAAAGAATAGTTATGCCACTTATGTATAAGTGATCTATTCTCGCTCTTCTGAAAACATATTAGAGCTAAAACATTGCAAATTAGTCTTTGAAAGAGACTGAAGAAATCTGAGAATCTGGATAAATTGCATACTGTGATTTACAGCATCCCTTCTAATGACAATACACAGCAAAATGAAAGTTTTTTTTTTTATACAACTGATGGATTTCAGCTTTAGTGAATAAGTTGGGATTCCCTCCTGCCTATACAATTTAGATTCTTAGAGGACATAATGGCTATGCTAAAAAGCCTTCTGATATGTATAGCAAGGCATTCACATGATAGAAGCCTACTGGAATATCAAAGTACTACTTCTTTAAGCTTAAAGTGAACTCTTGATTTAATATTTAATGAGACAGAAAAAGCGGCTGAATGTCCCAGAAATTCTCCAGATCTCTTGCTGTGTGTTCACTGCTAAATATTAGGCAGCTATATATTCATGCTGGCATCGGACAAGACTTCAAGGATCAAAGGATAGAATTTTCTTCCACCTCTTCACATCTATATCGATATATATATATATAGATATATATATTGCTATTTGCCAACATTAAGTTGCAGCATTGCATTGCAATTGTACATCCCAACACTGTATTGCAGCACTACATTGCTAACATATCCATGCTCCAGCATGTTTTTAGGGTATGCAGCCAGCTCAGCTGTAAACCTAAGGAAGATTTCCGTCAGGCAACGAAACTAAACTCTGCACAAATATTTAACAGCTCTGAGACCTCTGAAGGCTTAAAATAATATGTATTTCATGGTATGCTTGCAGTCAGACCCACAACTGTGAGCTGCATAGTGCAGCATACTCGGCAAACACACCACTGCAAATAAGGCATTGTTTCCTCTTTCCGTCTTAGAAATTTTAAAAGCAAAATGTTGAATGAAATTCTCAGTACTTACTCTGACTTTAAAACATAAACAGTGCAGTAGTACTTCATATATTTCATTAAGTTTGTCTGGAACTTCTCTGGCTCCACAACAATTTCTCATCCCCCCCCCCCCAGTCGGTGAAACACAAGTTCATTTAAGACAAACCTAGGATGAGTTCATCTTTCTCTCCCTCTCTCTTTTTTTAGCAGCTAAAACTAAGCCATAACCTATTAAAATAGAAACATTCCTCAGACAATAGAATCCTTTAAAATTGCACAACCAATGTGGTTTTCTAGTTTACAGTTTTAGGTATGCATCAGAGTGAATTGTTCTTGGATCTACATTTTTTTTAATAATTACCCCTATTGATAAGATGCGAGCCGAAGTAGAATTACATCATCATAGTTAACACTTACCAAAATACATTATGTTTCTCATTAATCATGCAGTCAGAATCCCACCGCTGTGTATTCAGCATTAGCTCCCGCACAGGGCTGACATGTAAAACAGAGCTCTTTCATTCTACATTATGTGGAAATTTCCCAGCATCAGAACAGTGAGTGAGCAGTGTGCCTCCTCAGGATGAGTGCTTTGCAGGCAGTCTTATCCCTGATACAATCCCTGTCTGATTTAGCATTTACTCTGGCTGCATGCTGCACTGCCCATTCTTACTGTAATCTGACTCCTCCTTGTGATGTCCTTGCTGTGCCTGTGACATCAGTAGGAAGAGTACTACAAACAGATTTTTTGCTTTAACAGGCTCTTTAATATCCTGCTTAAACTAACCCTAGCTTGCAAAAAAAAAAACCCAAAAAATTTGGCAGTAAATGTATTCAGTGACATAATGTGGTCAATTACATAATAGATGGAAAAAGACAAAACATATATTGTTAGCATTTTGCTCACTAAAGGCACGATCTAGGAGGGTGCGGAATGCCTTCACTTCCCACTGACTTCAGTGAGAGGTAAAGGTGTTTGGCATGTTGCAGGATCAGACCATAAAGGCTAATGCATATTTCACAGAGCTCTAATAAATACTTTCCAGTCAGGTATTGTATGAAGCTTAGTTTCCCTCTAGACAGATATCTATACTTAGAGAGCAGGCATATCAGTACAATTGAGTTCAAATGGTTTTTAAATACTCTGTTTTTCTCCATGAATAATGCCCTGCAAGAGGGAAGAACAGGAAGACACAGAAGATTTGTATGCGATTCAGAACCTTTCACCTCTATGTCTCCGGTTCCTATCCAGCCCGCTTTGTTAGTGGCAAGTCATTAGTAGCTGATGGCTACTTTATTGTTCTGTGATAAATGGTGTGGTCCCAAGCTGATGCCTAGTAGATCAGTTCCCATATGATCACATTCATTTTTATAACTGGTATCTTTGTTGGCAGATTCAGAAAATAGACCAAAGACATAGATACTGAAATAGATATGGATACTCTCACCCCTAGAGGTCATGCCTCAGGTTAGATGTGATGCACACTGGCAGAACCGTGGGGAAGGCTGTACTGCTGTGTCTGTGTATCTGGGTTGGGAAAGGACACTGGTTTCCAGTGTTGTCAGAGTGAGGCGTTTCACTAGTAATACACCAAGCCAAATAATGAAAAATAAAGTAAAATAATAAAGGAAAGTACATTGACATGTTTATCTCATTGTAATAGGATCCAATGTGATACATGTTTGATACTACAGGAAAGAGGATAACAGATATAATTCACTTAAAGTTACGCTTCTTAGTCTTAAAAGCTGCACGCAATGGGGGCATCTATATGAGACATTTACTGCAGTAGGGAGACACATACTACAGCAATGCAAGTATGGTTTTGTTATACAGCCACCTAGTACATCAGTCATGCAAAGGTGTTCCACACCTTTCCATCTGCTTGCACACGACTTGGCTGGACTCTATGCTACAGCTGTTTAGGCCACCAGATGCAACTGAAGACTGAAGGAAGGAGAGAGTCTTGGCATGAAGTTAGTGCAAAAGGAGGCACATGAGCCTTGGCTGCTATTTCAGTAGGGGCTGGAGCAGTATCTCTTGGGGGTTCTGAATCCTTCCTGTACTATGATACTTATATATGGGTGTTGGATCTGTCATTCAAGTCTCACAGCCCTCCAGGCACGTCCTCTAAATAGAGTTTATTAATTTTCCTTGTAAAGGGGATTGTAGCTCACACTATCAGAAAATGCAATCCTCAGTGTCTACCCTAATGTATCTCAGATGAGCTGTGATGATGAGAATGGCGAAGTCAGTCCTTATGAACCAGGAGCACTTTTACTCTGGAGAGCCTTCTGTCTTCCATGGAGGTAAAGGAAGAAAGGACCAGACTAGTGGCAGTCTTTTAATTCCATTGCTGTCCTAAAAAAAACAATAGTAGACTGCACTGCATTGAGTCTACTGCAGGTAGGCCACCCTCACACAGGAAGGTAGGGCTAGAATTTGGCTGGTTCAGAAACCATTCCCTCAAACTCCTGAATAGCTGTGAGGCATGGCATTGTGGCTGTGTCATCCTGAATTTGGGTACTTGGGTCCTCTTCTCAGCTAGTGTAAAGCGGAGTAGGAATGGAATGAACTGAGCAAACTCACAAGCTGATGATGTGCCCCTCTTAAAGCTTCCCTTTAATACAAGTTACCATTCAGATGGCTATTTTCAGTTTTGTTTTTTATTTCAATGTATTAAACCAGGCCTCAGAACTGTCCCCAAATTATTGTATATTTTCTTTGTTAACATAATGAATACATAATCAAAAACAGCTAGAAAAAGACCTAGTTTTTTTAAGTTACTTTCTTTGCACTTCAATTATGGAGCAGATGTGGCAAAGCCTGGGGGGACAGGGAGTCACTGATGGTTTTATTCCTTCTGGCAAGTTTCCACAGCATAAATTCACAAACTCTGGGCCAAATTCTGCTTTCCCTTGCACATGTGCAACTCCCAATAAATCACAAAAAGTTTTAGATTTCTAACCACTAGGAGACAAATCATCTTCTCAGCATGGCATTCTGTGAAAATACATAAAAGCAAGACATAGTCCAGTAGTTTTAACCCATGGTGGTTGCACAAATGTACTATAAAGACACACTGAAGGTATACCTCAAGAAAATGGATACTGACATCAAGAGCTGGGAGGAACTAGCTGCTAACCAACTCCAATGGTGCCACAACCTCAACCAAGTGGCAGCCCACTTCAAAGTAAAGTGTCTTACTCTTGAAGCAGAGAAGAAGTGGAAGAAGGAAGACCTGTGGAAAAACCTGCAACTTCTGTGAACACATCTGTGGCTCAAAGATTAGACTCTAAAGTCACAATAAGACCCATCGATAAGCCATGGGAGAGATCATCCTCATACTGAGGGTTTGCAGCTGCTGCTGACAGTTAATGTTCTAATAAAAAAATAGGGTTGTATGAAACAGAAGCATAGAGAGCTGTAATAAGGGGCAAGAACCCTCTTTACACATATTGGTGCACTGCCTGAACTCCTGGTCTGAAAACAGGAATAAATACACTGAGTGAGGTAATGAGGCTGACCCTGGGTTCCCTACATCTGATAGACAGGTCAGCAAATTTTGGCTAGCTTTATAATTTACTGTAAGTATAGGTCAGCAGAAAATGATGACCTTTCATAAGAAAGTTGAAAAAGAATGAGCCCCCCCCACAATAGCATCATTTGCACTTGGCATTTCTTCTAGGTGGTCAAGCTATGAGCTACCTCAAGTACAAGGCTTGGGCTAAAACCAAAAGGTAGCCTTTTCATGAGGTATTTGGCTCCTGTCTTCTAATCTTGATTCCAGCTCTCCACAGAGACTGTAGTGCTGGTTTACTCATTGCCCTCATGCTAGGAATGAAAATGACTGGCAGGCATGTCTATTGCAAACATTGATTAATATTTTATAAAATTAATGTACCTGCTGAACACCCTAGGATTCCTGGAAACCTTTCTTCTGGCTTTGAATTCTCTCAGGAGTCAACCAATAATAGATTTATACCTAGATTCCTACTGGTTGGCTTTGATGAATTTCAATTTGAGAGGCTGACCACAAACATTTTCTTGCAAGTGCAGAAGCATATCTACTCTTTGTTGCCAGAAATATAATAATGTGCAACAAAAGCCACTGGTGACACAACATTATCAGTTTATATGTCTAGTATAGTAGGTTAAAAGATCTTATACACCTCTGAGGCTTCCAATTTCTCTTAAAATAAATTTCAACTATTGTACACAGGCAGCTATTGGAAATAAAAATGTACAGTGCTGCATTTGAAAACAAAATGGAAGCAGCAATCCAAATCACAATGAATGTCTTTATTTACCTTTAAAGAGACAGCAAAAGACTCTTTAAGGCAAGCTGAATACAACTTCATAAAATTTGTGGGGCTTATTCATCATGGAAATTTCATTCTTTGTGACACAACAACAGCAACTCTGTGGAAAGAAGAGCAACCAAGGCATAATATTGCAAGGATCCACAAGAAATTGTAAGTTTTTTCCAAGTGTGCATAATTATATGCCTCAAGTCAAATCCACTAACTACACTAGCTAGAAATTTGGTTCCTTTTTGACTTTTAGCCATCTAGAGTAGATTAAAACATAGTGGGCATGTCTACACATGCATTTGCTGTGGCACCAGTTTACTCAGAAGAAAATTACTCACAAGTAAACTGTGCCAAGTAAGCATCTACCTGTGCAGGGAAGTAGGAGCCAGTGGCGTACCATGGGTCTCTGGCACCTGGGGGTCAATGCTTGCATTTTTGCCTTCCCCCCTGCCCTGGGGACAATCCAAGCAGGGTGCAGGGCCCAAGACAAATCAGCCTGTGCGGGGCCTCACCTCCCAGTCCTGGCACTTCTGCGGGGGAATTAGCAGCAGAGCATACTGGCCATGGGGGACGGGTGGAAGCCAGAATTTCCAGCTGGAACAGCCAAAGAAAGCCACAACCCACCAGGTGGGCAGGAGGGCCACACACAAAATGTGGGAGGCACTGTGGCCTCTCTGGCTAGCACCCCCCCCCAGCAAGTGCCTGAGGGCCATGGCCCCCTACC
>NW_017729006.1:2036952-2038333 GCF_001723915.1 Gavialis gangeticus
GCCTGAGGGCCATGGCCCCCTACCGCCCCCCCCCCTCCATTGGTATACTGCTGGTAGAAGCAGATTTACTGTCAATCTGCTCCCACTTCCCAGGGCCCTGCTGCTACTAGGGAAAACTCCAGGCTTCAGCTGCAGCTGCCAGCAACTAGCATCCCTCTTCAAAAGCCAGCCCTGCTGGCTGCTTTCTGGCCAGAAGCAGCATGCAGAGTGCAGGGTCAGAATGCAGCAGTGCTCTCCTTGCCACTTCTGCTTCCCCACACTATGGATAATCCATCCCCTGCCCCTGGCAGTGACAACCAGCACCCTGGGCTCCTGCTGGCCACCACAGTGGCCCTCCTGATGCACTGCACCTACCACTGCCAGGCCCTCCCAGCTTCCCCACATGCAGCAACCTCCTGTCAGGCTGCTGTGCACTGTCCCAGGGCCACCATCACACACCTACCATACATTTATAGATTCACAGAAGCTTCGGACTGGAAGGACCTCTTTGACCCCATCTGCCTGGCTGGACCCTGGCAGGGACACCATCAACAAGCTCCAGGATGCCACTGCCAGGGCTGCTGTCGTGCTCCTGGACCTCGCGCCCTGCCACTTCTGGGGCCCTCAAGCTAGCCAGAACTGGTGGTGACACATCATCCAGCACACCTGGGATGATGAGAAGTGGATGGAGGCCTTCCACATGAACTGGGCCAACATCTGGGATCTCCTGAAGTAGCTCCACCACACCTGGAGTTGCAGGACATTGGCATGTGACTGCTTCTCCCTGCAGACACCAGCCTGGCCCTTGCCCTGCTCAAGCTGGCCATACCTACCAGCCTGCAGTACATCAGCTACTTCCTTGCTATGGACAAGGCCACAGCTGGGGAGGCCATGTTGGTGTGTGGTGCCCTGCAGGACATGCTGGGGGACACTATGCTTGGCGTGCACGACTCTGGCTCATGCAGCCCTACACTGGACACCTGGACCCCTGCCAGGCCCACTTCAATTACTGCCTAGGTCGGACCCACACCCTGATGAAGCGTATGTTTGGATGCCTCAAGGGATGCTGGCACACCCTCACCACCTGCCTTGAGTTCACCCAGGACAACCTCCTGGGTCATTGTCACAGCCAGTGTGCTGCATAATATCTGTGAGGCCCAGGGAGAGCTCTTCCATGAGGCCTGTGCAGAGAAAGCATGGTGTGCAGAAGACGCCTGGCAGTGGAAGCACCACCTGCAGCAACAGCAGCAGCGGCAGGCCCCCCACACCAAGGACCCGGGAAAGCCACACACCCGCTAGCCAAGACCAGGGCACCAGCTGCAGGAGGCACTGGCTGACCACTTTCTCCAGCACTCCTCACTCTAGCTTGCCTGCACTACCACCCATGGATCCCCCCCCCCAC
>NW_017729006.1:2038773-2048336 GCF_001723915.1 Gavialis gangeticus
CTCCCCACTCTAGCTTGCCTGCCCTACCCCCCATGGATCCCCCCCCCCCACCCACCCTCAGCACCGTGCTCACTGCAGACACATCTCACAAGAACATGTTTTTATTTTCCTCACATCAACCAGAGCCCCCTTTCCCCCTCCCTCCCCAATAAATAGAGCCCCTCCATCACCCGCTCAATCCACCAATAATAAAACACCTTCTTCCCATGAAAACTTTGTACAATATCCTTTGTGTGCCATCCTGGGGTGGGGGGACATGAGGTAGGAGTAACTAGGGGGCAGAGCCCAGGGATAAATGGCCAGCACCTCAGCCTATGGCTGTTCCCCCATGGGTGTGCACACCATTGTGAATGTGGCATATGGGGACCTCACCCAGGGGCAATGGTGGCCAGTGATGCCCCAGCATGAGTGGCTCTTCCTCCATCAGGCAATGTCTAGGCCCAGCACAGTGGGCATGCAGTCTTAGCCCTGCTGCAGGCAGTTCCAGCTCCACACCTGGGTAGAGCTCGAGCGAGTGGTGGGGTTGGGCCCAGGCAGGGGGGCTGAGTCATGCTGGACCTTGGGCAGGGTCCGGAACAGGGGCTTCTGGCTGATGGAGGTGGTGCGGAACCTCCTCCTAGCCCCAGATAGGGGCATGCTGTACGGTGGTGGGTGACTTTCAGGGGGCAAGTGGGGCTAGGGTTGGGGGCTGGGCAGTGGGTAGTACAAAGGCAGCCATCAGGGCCAGAATGGTGTCCAGCACTTGACAGTCCTCCATGACCTCCACTGCCTGGGTCAGGATGGTATTCTGCTCTCATAGCGCCTCCACCCACTTGCATTCCAGGACTAGGAGGTGTACCCAGAACTCCCTGTCTATCCGGTCCCATGCTTCCTTGTGCCGTTCTTGTGTCTCCTCATGCTGGTCCATGTATCTTCATGGATCATGTCCTCCACTCACCACCTGTTCTGGTGGGCCATGTCCTCCACCTGCCAAGCCCGAGCATCTGCCAGCCAGTCCTCTGACACCGTGGCCAGGTGGCTCATGAAGAAGGTCCTGTCCAAGTACCTCTGGCAGAGCTGGTGCATCTGCAGGGCCCTGACTGTGAGCAGTGGTGACCCTGAGGCCACATCCCTCTCCCTTGTGTGCAGCTTCAGGCCCCATAGAGCCATGAGAAATAAGCTGTCTGTATGAGTTTGCAACATTTCAAAGATAACATGCTCTCTACCAAGGGCTGTGCAGTGCCTGGCTTCAGAACAGGGGTCAGGTGTGCATGGGTGCCCAGGGACCATATAAATCAGGTGGGTAAGCCTGGTTCCAGGCAGCTTCTGGCCAAGCCCCACATCCCCATTCACTCCCCTGGGGGTAGCGGGACACTGGGTGCTGGTTGCAGGAGCCTGCTTCCCCCACGCTGTTCTCAGGGTGGGATAGGCCAGGCTTTTGGTAGCACCTGCTGCCATTGCTCCATGCCTCCCCCCATCTCCTGCAGGCCAGCCTGTCTCCTGTGCTGCTGCCCAACCCACAGCAGCTGGGTTCAGAGGGCATGGAACTCCTGGACAACTGGGACAAGGAGCTGCCTGTGTCCCCCTCCCCACAGGTTTCTCCAGGGAGACACCCTGGGGCCAGCTCCCCCTACACTGCCACTGCACCCAGAGCATGCCCTTGCAGTGGTGGTACATGAGGAGCTGTTTGCATGGACCAAAGGGTGCCTGATCCACTATGCTCTACTGCTGATGATGGCCATGTGCCCCAGGTGCACCTAGCATGGGACCCTGAGCTTCAATGGCACAGGGAGCAAGCCTGGGCTGCCCCACCACCTGTAACCACTTGGAGAGATACCTGTGGCTGCACTACATGTTCCTGCCCCCCACAGCTGAGGAGGACATCACTGCCAGCATCAGTGTTCCTTAGCATGTGAGAGGCCCATCCCCACCTACCTGTGGGGGCACAGGCTTCTCGATAAATGTTGGCACCATCTCCTGCCTCCTGTGTTGGGGGACAGCAGGCAGGCTGGGAGAGGTGGAGGGGCAGGGGACTTGGGCAGGAGCCAAGGTAGAGAGAGCCCTCCCTTGGTGCAGCCCTTACCCCATGGCCAGCACTGGCATGGCTGGCAGCTCCAAGTGGTCATGGTTGTTGGTGATGGTGTGTGGTTATGGACAGTGTCCTCAGATGATGGGGCGCAGTGGGCAGGTGCCTGGTCAAGACTCCCTCAGGAAGGAGCTGGCACTTCTGGTTGCTGGTGGTGTCATGGCCGGCTGCACCTTTTAGCATGAGTTGGCACTGCACAGCTGGTGTGGCCGTTGTTGGGCCAGGCTCCTCAAACTGCTGGTGAAGAGTGCAGCCAGGGAGCTTGATGGGACAGCCTACTGGATGCCCGAGGGGCACTCCCCAGGTGACACATCACTAGGGATGCCAACCCAGGGCAGGGGCTCAGCCAGGCCACCCATGCTGCTGTACACAACATGGCTGTGGCCTTAGTCCCAAGGCACAAGGATGTCTGTCAGTTGCTGCATAAAGGGCATGGACTTACAGGCACTCCCCAACCAACGATTGTAGTCGGTGATGGCAACCCACTGTGCCTGCAAGGCCTTGACCTTTATGCAGTAATGCTGTGCTGACTGGTTGTGCCTGTGCTCCTGCATCTGCGTTGACAGCCCCTCATAGACATGAGCATTGGAGTACCTGCCGCACTCAAAAAGCACTGAACCTCTATCTTGCTCCATAGTGTCATGATATTGCCAGTCTTTTCCTGTGGCCAGTCAAGGGCACAGCATGGGACTGACAGCCATGTGGCAGAGGCAATGGTCCACAGCACCTACAGGTTTCAGGCAGGCTGCTAAGGGTGAGCTGCAGGCAAGCAGAGCTAGCCTGGGCAGCAAGAAGCTGCCAGCAGCTGAGTCTGGGTGCTGGTAGGCCTGGCTGGAGCCTGTAGCAGCCTACAGCACCCTGCAGGCCTGGATGGTGCCAGCCTGGCAGGTGTGCAGCAGTATAGTGCCAGGCAGGTGTGCTGGGGTGAAGACAGGCTGGGACAGCTGGCCTGCAGCCTGTTCAGGGGGATGCAGGGCCTGGAGTCACTTCAGGCTCTCTGCTGGTATGCCCGAGGGCTCAAAATGCCTGCAAGCTTTTAAAGCCTGGAAGCTGGGGCAGCCTAGTCCTGGGGCAGGAGAGTCCCCCAGCCTAGAGCCTTGAGGTTGGCCCCCTAGTGGCAGGGCTGACCTAGGAGCAAATTTGCTCCCAGATCCTGTCTACACGCGAGTTACTGCGTCCTAACTAATCATTAGTAAATTTGATACCTGCCTTTGCAGGTATCTTATTTACTCAAGATTAGGGGTTTTTACTGTGCAGTAAGCATTCACATATGTAGATACATATGCTTACTGCTCAGTTAACTACGCTACTGCATAGTTAAGCGTCTTGTGTAGACGTGCCTACTGAGTGCATGCGTCTACATGGGATGTTTACTGCAGAGCTAATTAGTCAGCTCCATGGTAAACATCTCAGCATCTACATGTACACCTCTATTAGGGTGCAGAAAATTAATAAACTCCACAGCAGGCTAGCAATTCCCTGAGGTTAAATTAAAAAGGGAAAGAGAACATGTTGGTTTGTACGTTCTTAACTAGCTATGGTGGCTCATCTCTGGTTCTGGTCTTTTTCTGGTACCAAATGTGTTTTTTACCCTTGACTCAAAAGTGTCACTTTTGGAAATCTGCAATATTTGTCACCATGAATACCATTTAACTGCAGCAGTACCCAAAGGAACTCTGTACCACCACACGTGAATACAAGTGGAGGAACTTAATTAATCTTCCTGTCACTTCCATGATGCTTTTCATTAGTTTAGCTGCTATCTGATCAACTGGTCCATTCTCTATTGGAAATGGCTATCCAGAACCTCTTATAAAAAACATTTTTAAGAGGTAAACAAGGCTCACCTTTGACGTTGAGAGGCTTTACAAATCTTAGCCATGCAGACTTTATCAGTTTAATAATAGTACTTACAGCAACCTTATTTGTAAGTAGCTAGGATTTCCTACATATGAATTAAAGAACTCTGAGTCTCATCAGTGCTTTTATGTGTACAAAGCAAGTGGCTGAAATCTAACACTGTATTTAAAATATGAGCACAGTTACTATATTTTAAATGAAAGGTCATATTTTTCTCAATTTTCTGTAATGTTTATGACAATGCTTTAAAAACACAAAACCAATTCAGCATTTTAGGGGCCTTCTCCATTTGTTATTTCACAAGATGACCATCCCTGTCATCATTTTCTACCTTATGTATTTGACTTTGTTTGGGATGATAAATTTGAGTTAATAATATACTGGACTTGGGGGCAGAAATAATGTATATTAATTAGAATTTGTCAGAGATATCTTATCATATAAGCAAATAAGTGGTGACAGGAAATGATATGGTCCATGTTATGGATAAATTATTTAGAAAAATTCTAATATTGTTTCAGTAAAATAGTCTTTGATTACCTGGAGCTATAGGTACACCACAAAAAATGCCTATGATTATGTATCCCACATCGATTCTAACCTCAGTTTTGAGTCCAGTAACTTACTAAACCATAACTTTCAGAAAGGCATCCAGTCTCCATCTGAAGATACTAAGAGACAGAGAATCTGCTACTTCTATTAACTGTTTAGTCCAGTCAGTCACCCTCATTATTAAATATACTAGCAAATTGCCCATCAAGAGAGATGGGGAAGGGGCGGGGTGCAGGCAGGGACAGAATGCTGCCATCCACCATCCTACACTGCTGCCACCTCCCAGGAGGGGGCAGGGGAAGCTTGCCCCTGTGGCCACCACCACCACCCACTGCCCCACATTGTTGCCACTCTGCATCTGGCCGTGCGGCCCCCCCCCCCACTCCGCGTCTGGTCCCATGCCACTATCCCCACTCCGCATCCATCCATCTCCACATGCAACCCCCTGTCCCACTCCGCACTGCCACTGCCTCCAAGGATCAGTGGAGGGAAGCTTGCATGTGGCCAGACATGGAGCGGCAGCAGTGCAAGACAGTGAGTCGTGGCAGCAGAGCATGCAAGCCTCCCCACAGCCTGCTCCTGTGAGGCGGCAGCAGCACGGGGTGGGGGAGGTGGTGCTCCATCCCTGCCCACCCCACCCATCATTCTTGATGGGCATTCTTGGCGCAGCACTGGATGAAGCCACACCCCACTGGGAGCCATGCCTCCCAAGAGCATTACAGACACACAGACAGATGGACTAAGACTTTTATATATATACAGAAGAAGCTTTATTTCTAATATGGAATTGTATTTCTTTATCTTCTAGCCACTGGTTCTGGTTATGGCTTTTTCCTAGTAGGTTCAAGTGCCTTTTGAAAATACTTGAAAATACAAATCCCCATGAAAATACTTCAATGAAGTAATAAAGTCTCTTCTCAATCAAAAAAATTTGGGGTCTAGAAGTGGATGAAATATTTCAATATTCTACTAATGCTGTTTACAGAGGAAAAATGCCTCCATATTTTTCCATCCTATTTTACACCCAAGCATCCCATTTTCCATTTCCTTTCCCACAGCATTATCATGAAACTCTTCTTCAGATGCTTAGTTTTGATCCCAAATTCATTTTTAAAGATTCCCAGGATACAATACTCTGATCTGTGGCTATGACTGATTGTGGTTGTTTGAAGATACCACTAGTAGGTATATTTTCAAACATGTCCTTAGCATTCCAAAATGTGTTAGGAAGTCTCCTTAGCCAAATCTTTGAGGACCCTTGATTATAAATTATCTGTGCTTACTGACTTACAAATGTATAGCCCTAGAACATGTTGTTTAACATTTTCTTTAGTTACTAATGGACTGTAATATAGTTAACCATCCTTATATAGTATAAACACATCATCCTCTACAAGAGAAAAGGATCCAGAACAGAAATAGTTCTCCTTTGTCCTTTCTGCTTCTTTCTGAGTAAAGAACAGTAATATTTACTGAACACTTCATTCTCTGTTGAATCATTAACAACAATTTTATCTCCATCTAGTGGTTTATACCATTCCTAAGATGTCTTTCATTCCTACGATATTAAAAGACATAGAAACAGGCTCCTTAAATCCTCCCTAAGCTTTGGCTTCCCTTATCAATTTTCTATATTCCTTACTTCCTAATTTAAACAGCTCATGATCAATTTCCCTTTTATTTCCATTTATGATGCTTTGCATTTTTTATCTGCTAACTTTATTTTCTACCTGAAGCAGAGCAGGGTTTTTGCCAAATCTGTCTACTTTACAATTGAAGACTACGGTTTTTAGCCCATTTGTAAACAGTTCTTTAAAGATGTCCCAATTGTTATGCTTATTTTCATCTAACTATTTCTTCCCGATCAATTTTTCTCATAATTTTCTTACCTTTGTGAAATTATTTTTAAACCCTATACATATACATAGGTGATCCAGTCTCTCTTCTCTTTATCAGTATTGAATGTAATCAGATCACCTTCCATAATTTAAAACCCAGACATGAATTCATGTCTGTCCATCACAGTGAGTTGTAAAACTGAGTTTGAATAGTGAGCTAAGGGCCAGATCCAAAAAAAGAATAAGGTACCTACAGTGCAATTTAAGCGGCTAAGACCAAGTCTGTAATTTATAAAAACTTTGCCTGATCAATTAGGCATCTGGAAGCCTGCTAGGCTCTTAACTATCACAGATAATCATTCACCAAAAGTGTTCTCTTATGTATGTCCAGAACTGCTACCCCCTTAACTAAGTTGAGTACCTCAGCACCTGTTTCATGCCTAAAGCCCTTTGGCATTTCTAGACTAAGGATCATCATACCCAATCCAGTAAGTCTACTCAGAGCCTGCCTAGCACGTGCTGTCAGCAATGAATTCCACACAAAGTACACAATGCATGACAACTTCCATTTAAAAATGCAGTAAGAGAAGTTAGCTGTTAAGCTACCCATCTTTTATATAACAGTCTAGTAATTAGAGCACTTGTCCATTATATTGAAGACTTGGTTTCTAGGCCATCTTCATCCTAAAGGGAATCAAAGCTTCCCTCCTACCTCCTAAATGTATGCTGTAACCATCATATTATAGGTTAGATGGGGACAGAGGCACACTCCTATAAAATGGTGTCTCTGGGCAACCAAAAATGCAAGATTCATGCAGCCACGAAAACACCAAACAAAAGTAAGCATGATCCTAGCAGTAAGGGCACGCCACTCAGCGAGGTGATTCCTGGGTTCTAGACCCTGTGCCCAAGATTATTTCTGCACTTTGTCCAATGACAGTCTAATGCAAAATGCATAAGGACCAGGACTAGAACCAAAATCTAGGACCGCTCCACTCCCAGGGGAATCCTTCATCTGTAGGCTCTTTGGCTGCCTATACACATGCTCATTCACATTCTAATTAGAGCATGTTGAAGTAGCCTTGATTAACATTCTAATTAGCATGTTCTAGCATCACCTCACTGGCACATGTATTAAACCCTGATGCATTTTAAAATGACCATAAGAATGCTTTATCTAAACTTCATTGAACAAGCTTTAACTAAAGCATCCCATAGGGCTGAATACATGTGATGATGAGCCATTTTAATTAGAGCGGCTATCCAGGAACTACTCTAACCTCCCTTTCTCCCCTCCTCCCTCCCCCATCCCTGAGCATGTGTATAGATGGCCTTTCCTTCTTACTCTCTTTCTGGCTCCAAGTACCTTGCATTTCTTTTCACACAGTGGCCCATATTTAAAAGGAGTGGTAGAGAGTGCCACCACCCAACCTTGCTTATATCCTAGGTGGAGCCTCCTCCAAAGGCTGGGAAATGTAGGTTTCTATAACCATCCACCTGAGGAAAGCCTTGAATCAGACCTTGCCTCACATTTCCTGGGAAACTAATATAACCCATTTGGATATTTACATGAAAAGTGGGCACCATCACTATGGACTTTTCCTGTGCTTTAAAAGTGTGAGAGAGTTATCCATGCCTAAAGGCATGACTTAGAGTTTTAGCCCCCTCCCTCTGCCCACATGGCATCTAACTCAGAGCTGCTGACAGACATTTAAAGAGACAGGGTTTAGACACATCACTGTACTGGGTGCTCCTAATTGGCTGGTTTGTGTGTCCCCCAGCTCACCCTGCTAGCTGTTGTAAAGTCCATTCTAGGCATTTTTACATGTACTTCAGCAGCATGGGGGAGCACTTTAACTAGAGTGGCTTCAAGAGCCACTCTAATTAAAGCACCCTCAGTGTCTTGTATCAGCATCCCCATGCTTCCAAAGGTCAGCAGGGGTGCCTTAACTAAAACTAAGCAAATGAGCTTTAGTTAAAGTGCCCCCACCACCCTTCTGAAGTGTGGGGATCCTAATACATGAGATGCAGATGCTGGCTGGAGTGTGCTAATTAGCACGCTCCAGCAGACTAGATTAATCAGCTCCTCAATTAATCAAATCTGCTCTGACACATTGTAATTAGAGTGAATTGGGACAGTCTCCCCACATGACTACAGGTACCCTAAATCTCTCCATTTGCTGTACAGATTGTCAAAATCCACTCCCAGAGACAAGTTCCTAACCATTAGGTACAGAACACTGAACACTGCCACACCAAAGTCCTACATCTTTCCCAAATAGTTTCTTTGTTGGAATTAAGAGCTATTTAGAGGTACAGGCCTGAGCCAATGTCCACTGAAGTCAGTGGCAGGTTTTCTGCTTGTTACAAAGGGAATTGGACATGAGGCTTCATATACAACAGAATACTAATGGAAGAGGATAAGGTGGTCCACCATATTAGTTAAACCCATGGAAAATAAGTGGCCAAATTCAATACCTCATGTTCAGTCTATGAAGGAAATATTTTGAAAGCAAAACTGAGATACTTAAAAGGTGATACAAGTTATAGATCTGTAAACTGTAACACATCAATAGCTTGTATACAGAATGGATGTAAGGATGGAGTTGTGGCAAGATAATTACTTAACAGCAGGCTATAGGAAAGTATAAGATCAAGCAGAGTCCACCTTTTCAACAGATAGGTTAAATTAATTTATGCTGACTTACTATGCTGACCTAATCAAACCAACTCTGCATTTGGCCCTCAGGTCTTGACATAATCATCTTGCACTTCTGCACATGTGAGCTACATGACACTAAGAAATTAGTTGGCATACAATGAAAATGCCAGTATCTTACACTTCTGTAGGATGCCTCAGGGGTCTTCAAGAACTTTTTATAAAACTGAGATTGCTACAGATCACTTACACCAGCCACATTCAGGATGAACATGGCAACTGTCACAGCACAGCAACAGCACACGACAATTCAGAGCTGATGGAAGGGATATCTTCATCTGAAACCAAAGCTGTAGTTCATGTTCAAGAGGATAATTATTCACTTAAAAACTTATGAGAATTCTTGTGAGAGCAGAATACATACACTTGCACAATTTCTGCAGAATCTTTAATGGACATAAATAACCAAATTTTTTTTATCCCATATAAAAACTGTCAGTGCCATCACCAAAGCACTTTTTAACACAATGATGAAACCCTGGTCCTTTATACCACACACGAAATAGTGCTGCCACTGCACCCCCAACAC
>NW_017729006.1:2053336-2062283 GCF_001723915.1 Gavialis gangeticus
ACACACACACACACACACACACACACAGAGGTCACTTTTAGTCCAAACTGTTACGGAAAGGTTCAAAAGAAAATCACCACCACACACACACACACACACACACACACAGGTCACTTTTAGTCCAACACAGTAACTAAATGTTCCATTGAAATCTCTGACTTCAGCCATCTTTGCTTATCTTTAAGACAAAATGGGATCACAGCACAAAATGGCTGCTGGAGGATATGGACATTTAGCATTTAAAAGAGAAAGATTTTAAAACCACCCAGGAACAACCAATTTCTTTTAAACTCAGTATTTTTCCTCCAGATGAAGAATAAATGCATTGCTTTTCTAGCACACTGCCAGTAATGTTCAAATGCATCCATACCTGGTTTATAATAATTAACTTTAAAAGGAGGGTTTTATCTCTGTTCCCACCTTTTCATCTTATTGATAGAGCCTCTTGTCATTCTAATTCAGAAAGACATTTACAGAGAAAAAATCTAGTCTGTATCTGCACCTGACTTTTTGTACCATTCCCTTTGATCTGCTGTATCTCCAAATTTAATTATGAGGTCTGAAAATATCCTGTTACTATGCCTGCCTATAAAGTAACTCTCTCTGTTTCCCATGGCCCAAAGAAAAGACTTTCTCAAAGTTAAGATCTCACTCAGCACATGGGCAGATGAATAACCTCCTGGATACTAAAAATCATGGACTAAATATAGACATTGGACTTATGACACATTATAACCTGCCTGACATCCGACTCCCCGGGTACCTCTCCGCTATTCACCCCACTTCTCTCCACCCCAACCAGCCTGTCTCTCACCCATTGACTCCTCAATCTACATTTTCACTGACTACCTGTCTGGTATGCATACCAGCCCAGCCTCTGGCTTCTTTACTTTTCATTCCATCCGGGAAGAGCACACACCAACTGCTGAAACTTCCTTAGCCTGACGAAGGGTTTTTGAACCCAAAAGCTTGCTTAAAATTTTTTTCCAACTATTTAAGTTGGTCTAATAAAAGATATCAGATTCACCCAAAGAACCTTGTCTGCCTATGTCCTTAGACCAACACGGCTACAACCTACACCCTTATACGAAGTTAGCTATTTAGCAGTAACTGTTTTATTTGCCCACTTGTATCTCACAGCCAGTAGAGGCTAAACTAGGCAGTTTACCCTTGAATGGAACGGGGTTAAAATGTATTAGTTTAGCTCCAGTTTACAGTAGGATAGGACCAGACAAACCAAACAATTAAGCTAGAACCAGTGTCACACAGTAAATTCCCAGCCCCATTTTCAACTTGGTATAATTTGTTCATCAGTCCACAGCTTTGCTAATACATACTTTAGATAGAAGCTAAGCATACCACTTCCCAAAAAACATTAAAGTATCTATATTTAGGTCAGTATTTACTTTTAGATATTTAAATTGCTTGATTTTTAAAAAGTGCGAAACTTACTTTAGGCACATAAATATAGGTTTAGAGAGGATAATGTCAGATCCAAATTCGGAAATGTTGGTCTACCTTTTAACAATATAGCCATTCTTTGTAAGTGCACATAGCTAGAACCCCATGGCAAAGAAATACTACGTATGATATGGCAGGATTTACTTACAGTGTACACAACACCCCAAAAATATCCTTAAACACCCCAAAATGACTTCAAACAAGTTTGAAATCCCACACTTACAATTAGGGAGATGTTGCAGTTGCTTCCACTTACTGCTTTTACTATCAGACATCTATTAAGTGAACTACAACCAAAAAATGGTATTAAAGTTAACCATAACTATCATACACACTACACAACAACTATACTGCATCTTTTTAGCTCTGTACCAATAGCATAAGGCAATGGCTCCATTGGTAGAGCAGCATGGGGTGCTTTCCCTAAACTTCTTCAGGGCACTGAGCAATGCTCTGCAGACAACAAGGTAAACAGCAGCATGTAGCCATGATTTCAGCCCACAGTTTGGAAAAGCAAAATTTGTTGATGGGGCTGGGCATAGTGTCCTGAAGCCCCATACTTTTTGTTTGACAGGTAGAGAGAGTTTATCTCCTTTGCAATTCATCTGCATAAAGTTTGATTTTTTCTTATTCTTTATTTCAGAAAAGTGAATGCTGTTTTAAGAGTATTGAAGACAATACTAAAGTGACTTCCAGCTCATCTCTGTGTTGCAGTGATTTGGCAGTTTAGTTTTGAGTAATATAAAACTGGATCATTAGATGGAAAGCTTTGACACCAACTGGTGTAGGTGACAGAAAATCCAAACATCTACTGAGTCTCCTGTATCTTGCTGAAGATGATATATCATCTTCTAAAAATGTTGATACCCTTTTGTATTAGAACTCCTTTTCACTACTTATCTACCACATCCTTCCTGGATCACTGTCCACTAGAGCATTTCATCAAGTAATTATTTTTACTACTAGTAACTGCCTACACATTAAAATTTACTGAGCCATGTTTTATCTTCATTTACAGCCCTACAAACCTACTGGTTTTAAGGGCAAATTTGGACTGTTCTTTGTACCTCAAAAATACTATACTACATAGTGTGTAGGTATAGGATTAGAATATGTACATATTTTTTCTATACCATGTTAAAATAGGAGATGTCAGGCATAACAAAACACAGATTACTCTTCAGCTCTAATTAAAACTGCTTTTGTAAGAAAAAAAATACAACCAATAATTTTCTTACCAAATATATACAAACAATTCTGTAAACATGATTTGTACACAGTTATTTCAAAGATTGGGTATTATGTAATACAGTGCCAAACTCGGATCTCAGGTATTAAAATCAATAGCATTGCTTTGAATATACTTGTAAACAGTGCTGCAAATTAGAGCCATGGTATGCTAAAATGGGGAAGCTCCTCATTTGTAAAAATATACCAATGAATGTTATTTTTATCGCCTAGTTTTGCCACTACAATTTAGTCAGCACATAATCAAATATGCAGTCAAAAGTAAAATATTAAGAGTGCTATAAAAATTCCCAGCTCCAAAAGTCCAAGGACCTGGAAGCCATATTCACATAATTATGACCCAGGAGAACTTTTGTTTTTATCAAAACAAGCTCACTGACAAATAGGATTTGATGAGGAAATCACCATTAATTGTTTGCTTTTGTTAAGCACATGTTATATGTCTGCAAAAGCTATTTCAATGGAAAGATTTCACAAAAAAATGAATTGGATAAACTGCTATGCCTAAGTAATCTTTACTTATTATGTCTGCCAGCAACAAATTCTGTAATGAGATTAAGACATAGTTTTAATTCTAAGACCATGGAGATCAATATGGCACCCAAAATAAAAGAAAACAAAAAGTCCTTCTATAGGTACATTGGGAGCAAGAAAAAAATCAAGCTCCACTGTGGGAACCCTACTGAATACACAGGGGAAGCCCACAGTTGATCACTACGAAAAGGCTGAGCTCCTAAATACTTATTTCGCATCAGTATTCTTGAAACCAGACAGGAACTCATCACCTGTTCAGAGGCCCAGAGAATACAGCAGAAAGAGCAGTCCACATAAAATCAGTCCTGAACAGGTGAAGGTACTCTTAGACCATCTGGACTTTTTTGAGTCAGCTGGGCCAGGTGACCTGCATCCGAGAGTCCTAAAAGAACTGGCTGAACTCATAGCGGCAGCTCTTGCAAGATTGTTTGAAAAGTCATAGAACTCAGGAATGGTTCCGAATGACTGGAAGAAGGCTAATGTGGTGCCCATCTTTAAGAACAGGAAGAGGGATGACCCTGCAAGCTATAGACTGGTCAGTCTGACTTTGATCCTGGGAAAAATCTTTGAAAAAATTGTCAAGGAAGCTATCAGCCACAAGCTTGTAATAGGTGGAGTACTGAAAAACAACCAACATGGCTTTGTCAAGGGGAGGTCATGCCTAACAAACCTGGTATCTTTTACAACCAGGTAACTAACTGGCTGGACAGGGGACATGAGGTTGACATCATCTACCGAGACTTCAGCAAGGCCTTTGATATTGTATTCCACAAGATCTTCACAATTAAGTTGGAGGGTACTGGCCTGGACCAGTCAAGAGTGCGATCGGTTAGCAACTGGCTCAGTGGCTGATCCCAGTGAGTCATAATCAATGGGATGGCCTCATCCTGGAGGGCCATCTCCAGTGGTGTCCCCCAGGGATCAGTGCTTGGGCCCATACTTTTTAACGTCTTTATCAATTGCCGGATGATGTAGTGGAAAGCACAATGATTACGTTTGCGGATGACACCAAGCTGTGGGGAAATGCAGGCACATCTGAGGACAGGGCAAGGACCCAGGATGACCTTGACAGGTTGGTCCTATGGGCTGAACACAATCAGTTCAGGTTCAATAGGGACAAGTGCCAGGTCCTTCATCTGGGTAGAAAGAACCTTCATCACACTTACACAATGGGTGATGGTCCACTAGCTGACACTGCATCTGAAAGGGACCTGGGGGTGACAGTTGACCAGAGGATGAACATGAGCCAACAGTGCAATGAAATCACCAACAGGGCAAGTAGAACTCTGGTGTGCATCAGCCAATAGTTCCAGAGAGGTGCTCCCCTCCTCCACTTGGCTTTGTAAGACCACAGCTGGAGTACTGTGTCCAGTTCTGGGCACTGCACTTAAAAAAGGATGTGGATGAGCTCGAAAGGGTACAGAGAAGGGCCAACCACATGCCTGGGGGATGGGCCCTATGAAGAGAGACTCCAGGAACTGGGTTTGTTCAGCCTGAGTAAGCGAAGACTGAGAGGTGACCTAATAGCCACTTACAAGTATATTGGGGTGAACAGCAAGATCTAGGGGAGCAGCTCTTCAGAAAGGCACCCCTTGGGAGGACAAGGTCCAGTGGACAAAAGCTAGTTGAGGAAAAATTTAGGCTGGACATATGGAAAAACTTGTTTTCTGTAAGTGTATCTAGAATCTAGAACACACTCCCAGCAGATGTGGTGCAGTCACCATCCCTGGAGGTCTTCAAGAGGAGGCTTGGACAAGTAACTTATTGAGCTCGTTTGAGCCTAATAACCTCCTGCCCATGGCAGGGGATTGGACTCAATGATTTTATAGGTCCCTTCCAGTCCTTCTATTCTATGATTCTATGATTCTACCTCTACCCTGCTATGTCCACAGCTCTTAAACTTGTCAGACAAATCTCTCACAATAAAATACTCTCAACACTCAACCCAGATGTGGTTTTTTTGTATGCATGGGCAAATCTGATGAAATCTTACACTGCTAGTAGGGGATGCAGCTTTGATAAGCCCCAGGTCAGTAAAGTTACCCTTGGGGGAGATAAAATCTTAACCAGGAACAGCTACAGCATAACAAGACCTGTTCCCTCAACTTCTGCTTTCTCTTTCCAACATCTATCTTCTATCTCCTTAAACGGTGATGCCCAACCTTTTTTGCCCTGCAGGCTGAATGAATGGTGCTAGGTTCATCCATAGGCCAGATCTGGTCTGTGAGCTGGATCCCATGCATAGGGCTGGCCTGGCCGGAGCCTGTTACAGCTATGTAGGGTTTGGAAATGTAGTGGCCAGGGAGCAGTGGCAGTGTTAACTGCTACTGCTCCTATGCACCCAAATGTCCAGACCTGTGGGGAACCCTCTAAGCTAAATGAAATGACTCCATGAGCCATGGAGCTGTTGAGCACTCCTACTCTTAAGTAGCTCTCCATGGCTGTTGAGCACTCCTACTCTTAATTATGTATGTGTAGGTTGCAAGGCTGCTGCTTTATCTTTTACCATCTCTCCACATCTGTTCATTTGTTCTACATGAGGCAAAGGTATTGGATGCTGCATCCAGGTACTGGAGTCCTTATTGTAACCATAGCTTCTGCCTTTGGATGTCATGAGTGGTAATTAAGATACTAAATTATCTCTTGCCTAGAAGAGCTGAAGAGTGAAAGAAGCAATTGCACTGCAGCCCTTTATATCACTGGAGAGCGTCTGAAACAACGTGAAGGAGGACTCTGGCTTCTTGGGCAAATCAAAGTGTTATGAATGGGGTGGTCTTCAAAAATTTACAGTTTACAAAGGCTTTTGTAGCCTGCTAAGATCTACTCTGAAAAAAACCTCATAAGTTCCCGTTGGAAGTTCAGAAAGTGTTCAGAAGATGACCCTAGAACTCACTGGGCCGCTTAGGTGTGGGCCCCTATTACAGAACAAGGTACATACTATACTCAGGAGCTTGTGGTATGTGAGAAAACACAGTAATACAGTTGAGAAATAGTATACAGCTCTCAGCTAGGAATTATGGCATCAAGATATTAAGGAATGGGTGAATCAACTCAAAAAAAAAAATGGATGGACTTTAAGATTTCACTGGTAGAAAGTGCTAGAGAGAGAGAGAGATCCAAAGAATTCTATCCTTATCTTGATTCTGGTTAACGACCCTTGCCAAAAAAGCAAGCAAAAACCTTGTGAACATTTAAAAAAAAGTCTCTATCAGGAATTCCTCCAAGGTCAAGAATTGCCCTCTATAGTACCAGCAGCCTCTACTCCAGCTGATTCAGCTCTTATTCACTCAGGTTAAGATGACTTGTACTTCTAGGGTATGTCCAAATGAGCATGGTTGTGCGATATGTTGCACTGCAAACATGTATGTGCCCCCCTACACCACCTGAGGCAATTTGCTGTGCGCCAAAGCACACATGGCATGTGTGTTCCCTGGGGACAAGAACTGGTGGGGTAAGGTGTGCCACCACTACTTGTCCCCAGGGAATCAAACATCAATGCATGTCTGGACGCACTCCTAAATTGCCAAAGTACACTTAGAAGCCTAGAAAAGCCTTAATATTTACAGTATATCGTGCTTTATATTTTGTAAGAGCTATAAGAATTTTAACTGATTAATTTCACTTAACTGATTGTAAAGGTTGCAAAATAGCACATACAACATGAAACAAAAACGTTTAAATTATTTGAACAAGGTGATGCCAGTTCAGTGGCTGAGCCTGTGTTCAGTCTCAGGAGCTACTGGCTTGTAGCTGTGTATTCAGATAATGCTGCTTCCCACCCTATAAAAAATAAAAACAAAGAGTTTAGCAGAGCAGACTGCCTAACACCTGTAGATCTCTCATGCACTCCAGTAAAACCAAAAGCAAAATTGTTTAACTTTGAAAGAAGATACATTTTCTTTTACATCCAAAACATTCATATTTGTTTGTTTTCTGCAAGACAAAAAAGGAAAAATTTCTCTTTGTATAAGTCCAGTGAGGCCAGTAAAATTACATCAGGGATGAACTTGACCCAAATTATCTTTTTGTGGCGACTAATAACAAAACAAGTCTTATTTTCATAATGTCACTAGTGAGCTGCTTTTCATAAGAACGCTTGCAAACAATTGTTGTCAGCCTTCAAACATAATTTTATAATACTCCTGTGGCCTTCAAACATGCTACATTTTCATCCTTATCACCACATTAAATCATGTTGCCAATAATGTCTTTGGGATGAATTTGAATTCTTCAGGCTTGAATTTAATTACATTATGTAAACTAGAAAATGTCTTCAGTGTGCTTTGAGGGAATAGCTTATCCTGGCAATTGTTAAATTCTGTTTTGTTTAAAATATTAGCATTTTGATAACTTTACTGTGCTGTATACAGCATTTATTGATCATTGTCAGAAATTCTTTTTCCAATATGCTGTACTGTATTTATTTTGCATAAATACTAAACTGGAGAATTCTTTCATAGTGTTTAAGGTAAAAAAATAATGAAAATGCTTTGCAAAGGAGGCATGAAATTAAGAGCACTCACATAATATGGATTTGCAATTACATCATTGCTTTGTTTCACATCAATTGCCAGATAATAAAATGGTTCAGCATTTGTTACTCCTTTAGATATGGTGATTCAATATACATCTTGGAATAATGCAACATTATCTCTACTGAAATATCTCATGAAAGAAATAAAATTAAGTAACATCCCGGTTCTAGTTTTATTTTTGTCTTCTGCATAGGTGGCAAGTGCATAGGTTACTCTTACATATTTCTTCATTCGTTACTTATACTGTATCTGATTTAAAGACATGTATTCCAGATTGCTTCTTCCTGACTTCTGCACTCCTTCCTCCCAAACCCCAACATACCTGCTTTCATGACAGTAGTAACTGCATTTGATTCAGAAACAATCAAAGGATTTTTGTTTTTCACATTTATCTCACAGAACTAATGCAAATGTTGAGGCATTTTACAGTCAAGCATGGTCTTCTTCTACCTGCACTTGACTAAAGCTTTTGAAATGCATGGAAGAACAACCACGATTAAGAAAGCTGAGAGGAAATAATATGTATGTTTGTACACAAAAACTACATACACCTCATTGAAACATGCAGATTTCCATCTCTCTGTCTCTCTACCCACCACCCCCCAAACCCACCCCTCTCTCTGTCTCTCTCTATTTTTTTAATTCCTAAACTCTTGGAAAGCCAGGACAGTATGTGAAAAATTTCACATCACAGCTTGATGCTAGCAAAATGAATAAGTCAGTTGTTCTGGCATGCAGCATTTGTGGCCAACCATTCTGTAAACATCCAGTGAATCTAAGCAAAAATATTGCCATGCAAATACTTCTTTAATAAAAGAGATATATTAAGATCTGGCCCATAAGGGCATTATTATGTGTAACAGTGGCTTACTAATATCCTAGCTTTCTTTTCTAAAGATAATAAAACTGCCCTACTTCAATATCCAGGGCTAAACTCTCCTATCAGATCCACTAGCAGGGTGGATCTCAGATAAACAACTGAAATGAAGGGTTATTTCAGCTGCAATGTGGAAATTCTGATCAGCTGGATGCTCCCAGGCTGCAAATAGTGTTCAGCTGCACACCACATCTGCTTTGGCAAAGACACATCTCCAAAAGGGGATATTGCTTGGGCCAAAAAGGACATTTTCAGCACAACTGTAGATTCTACTATATATCGAATGGTTGAA
>NW_017729006.1:2062294-2063512 GCF_001723915.1 Gavialis gangeticus
CCTCTCTCTGTCTCTCTCTATTTTTTTAATTCCTAAACTCTTGGAAAGCCAGGACAGTATGTGAAAAATTTCACATCACAGCTTGATGCTAGCAAAATGAATAAGTCAGTTGTTCTGGCATGCAGCATTTGTGGCCAACCATTCTGTAAACATCCAGTGAATCTAAGCAAAAATATTGCCATGCAAATACTTCTTTAATAAAAGAGATATATTAAGATCTGGCCCATAAGGGCATTATTATGTGTAACAGTGGCTTACTAATATCCTAGCTTTCTTTTCTAAAGATAATAAAACTGCCCTACTTCAATATCCAGGGCTAAACTCTCCTATCAGATCCACTAGCAGGGTGGATCTCAGATAAACAACTGAAATGAAGGGTTATTTCAGCTGCAATGTGGAAATTCTGATCAGCTGGATGCTCCCAGGCTGCAAATAGTGTTCAGCTGCACACCACATCTGCTTTGGCAAAGACACATCTCCAAAAGGGGATATTGCTTGGGCCAAAAAGGACATTTTCAGCACAACTGTAGATTCTACTATATATCGAATGGTTGAAATACAGGCCAAGCAATTTCAGAGTCAGAAAATATTCTAGCCCCTTTCTGGAAATCAGTGGTTGCCTCATATGTGGAGTTATTATGAATAGATAAATGAACACACAAAGTATGTTTATATACAGAGTCCATATATATAGTGGTATTTCATTTTGATCATGGAAAAATGTGGATTTGGAGTTACTTTTTTTAATCCAAAAATTGAGGGTGTGGTTTTATCAGAGAAAACCAGGATCGCTGGTGATCACAGATAAGGTATTGAAAATTTCTGTAGGTACCTATCTATATACATAAGTAGATTCATACCTATATACATACAGCTGGGCATGAGCCCAAGGGTGACTCCCAATTCAGGGTCCTGGCCCCGTAATCCTCATCATCAGGGAAGTGAAAGCCACAGTTTTAAACTTGGGGCCCACCTTTGGCACCAGGTTTAAAACTGTGGCTTTGGCATTTCCTTCCCTGGGAGATGGAAGCCGGGTCTCTCCACCAATCAGGCTGCAGGGAGGGGCCTGCAGGGCTGGGGTTGGGCCGAGAGAGCTGCGCTGCATCTGGGGGGAGGGGTTGGGTTGGGTGGCACTGTGTCTGGGGGGAGGAGGCTGAGCCGGGCTGGGAAAGCTATGCCCTACCTGGCAGGGGTGGGGGGCAGTTGGGGCCAGCTGGG
>NW_017729006.1:2063523-2074874 GCF_001723915.1 Gavialis gangeticus
GCTATGCCCTACCTGGCAGGGGTGGGGGGCAGTTGGGGCCAGCTGGGCCAGAAGAGCCACACTCCGCTGAGCCTTTGTGGGTGACAGTGCTGGGAGAGTCTTGAGGGCTATAGCCCTCCCAAATTCATCTTAGCCCCACCACAGCCACCTCTCCCAGTACCCCTGCCCCCACAGAGACACAGTGCAGCACTCCCAGCCTGGCCCAGCCCAGCTCAACCCATCCCAGCAGGCCCTCTGCATCTGCCTGGCTGCACAGGACAGCTGGGCAGCAGTTCTCTGCAAGTCAATGTAACAGGGGCAGGGCAGGGAGCAAGACTGATCTGTGGGTGGCTCGCAGGGGGGCGATGGAGGGCTGCCTCCATGTGATCGAGAGTGTGGGAGGGAGCTGGTCCTCTGAGGGGAAAGGATGTATCTGTGTGTGTGTGTGTGTGTGTGTGTGTGTGTGTGTGTCTGTGCCCATGTGCAGAGAGTGAAAGTAGAGTGCATGTGCCTCTGTCTGTACATACCTACGTCTGTGCACATTCAGCTGTAGCAGGGGTGGGAAGCAGAGCGAAGAGGCGAGCATATGCCTCCCGTCCCAGTGGGGTCCATCCAGCCTTACCTGCTAGCATTAGGATGGGAAGAAGCCCCTCTCTCCCACTACAGCCCAGCTCCCATGGGGGGAGTGAGCCTCCAATTTTGTGTTTGCTCAGGGCCCCAGTACACCTTAATCTCCCTCTGCCTATATAAAGTAAATGCACATAAAGGCAATAAAACTTTGCAGAAGCTACTGTTTTCTTCTGGAACTTAATCTCTTGGTTCCTGTTTACAGAGCCAAAAATATATTTTTTCCAGAGTTATCTTGACTCAATTGAAAACTTCCCTTATTCACAACTGAACGTTAGAATAGCTTGAATTGGTTGTTTTGCAGTCTAAGATTCCTATTTTCATGCCCAGGAAGAAAGCACCTTGATCATATTAAACATAGCATAATATGATGTGACATGCACCTTTTTTTTTTCTAACTATGAAATTGATCGCATATTTGGAAACAAGATCAACACAGACTAGAGGTGTGGCAAGCAGTTTTGGCACTCTGGGTAGGGACAGAGGCCACCAATCTTATGCCCCCTCTAATTCAGCACCTGATGCCCCATTCACCTACCTCTTTCTAGTGACACTTCTACCATAGACATTATCCTGGAATTATTGTATTGATTTTATGCTACATGCTAGATATTTTAGTCCAAAATCACACTATAAGTTCCAATGCTTTTTCCAGATAATATTAATAAAATATTTTGTGTAAAACAGGGTTGGAGAATAGTCCCTTAGTAGGAATATGTGTTTTCTTTTTTTGTTTATCAGCCTAGAGTCAGTTGCTCTGATTCAGTAGTCATTCCTGATGGCTCATGATGCCAGGTGAATCTTGTTACTTTCAATAACTTTGGAAGAGGTTTAGCTTTGAAGATTTCCTGAGATAGGGGGGAAATCTATCAAGAAAAGAACAGGAAACACCAAACTTGGGCAGAACAATTAGGCTGAATTTTATGTTTGATTGCCAATGAAACCCAGGGCCAAGGAAGGGATATATTTGGGATCTATCTGCTGCACAGAGCTTGTTCTCAAAGCAGGGTAGTAATTTATTTGCTTACTATGTATAAGAATTCATCATGAAAAAGACTTGGTTAATTCTCTCTGGCCACATCTACACTTGTGCTTTACTACAAGGTAGACTAAATAGTTGTAGGGTAAAGCTTCACCAGCTACATATGCTTTACTGTATTAGGCCACAGTAAACTAATATACGCCAGCATAAGATAGTAGTATCGGGATGCATATATGATGCTGACTGGAGGTGTAAATTGTGCCTTGTCAGCCTAGCCAGCCAGGGACCAAATTTCTGCCTGCTGCCTAGACTTTCCGCACCCTTGTGTCCCAGCCAGCCTCTCTGCTACCCAACACCGGCACCCAGAGTCCAGGGCTGACCCCTTCGGCCCTCTGCCAGCCCTGCCCTGTTCTCCCAGATGAATTTGTAGATGATGTGCCTGAGAGTAATTTATTCTGGCTCAAACTGCTTCAGAATTTATTTCTGCACATTAATTGCATGTGTAAACACACCCTCAGCTCCTACTCTCATACAAGACTGAAAAGAAGAGCATTTAAAATAAAAGTTATAAAATTCTTTATTTTTCTATAATATCCATTCCATTGCTACAATAAAAGTTTTTATGACATATCACAAAGCAGTGGACTTTTGTCCTCAAACTATACTCTATTAATATGAGTCATGCTAAACAGAAACATTCTTTTTTTCATGTCAATAATCATTCTTTCTAAAAACAATTTTTTATATATACATTCTTATGTGTCCATCTAAACACAAAGGTAAAACCCAAATACATGCAACAGAAAGAATGAACTAACCTTCAGTTTTAATGATAAGATATAGCAGAGAAGAGGCCTTTGTTCATTCTTTCTTGGTTCACTTCCCTCCTCACTGCAGGTTGTCAGATAAGATTCAGAAACTGTGGGCTAGAACTCTGTTGTTCACGTTGCTGATCTTTGCTGGCCTTCTGGCTTCTGACTGAGCTCTGGAGTCCATCAGACAAAGTGGCTTACATAAGTATCCCCATGTTGTACTCATTATGCCTTGGAAACACTTGAGTACACGAATGTTGCATTCAGTCTATGGGTGGGCTCTCACATGCAGGAATGTGTGGTTTGTGGTAGAGAAACCTCTTTGTGGTGCCACAAACGACATGTAGCAAATGTTCCATGCAGGGCCAAAATGTACTACCAGGATTTCCCAGCAGCAAAAAAGAGCAAAACAGTGTTTGCATGGGCACACACGGAAGCCAGGTCATCCAGAGCAATGCTCTGGCTGCTGGCTAGTCCTCTGTGCTTCCTGACCTTTGCCCCTGATGCTCCAGGCCACTAGGTAAGACTGCTGGGGCCAGCATGGGTTCTGGCCCCAGCCTCCAGCTCTTGCTGGCTGAAGACCCGGGTGGAGCTGGGCAAGGGCAGTTTGCCCGTTGCAGGACAATTTCTCCTGCAACAAAGCACATATGCAGGGGTATGCACTTGGGCAATTTGTGGTGCTGTAAGTGCATGCCTCTGCATGCCTGGATATGACCTACTAGCCCAATTGAAAGAATCCCACTTTTATTTTAGCTTCCTTCTTTAAAAACAACAGTGGGTGTTATCCCTGGAAGGGTATTCACTTTAAATTAGTAGAGAGTAAATGATTAATACAGTATTGATTGCAAAAAGGTTGTCTGTAGAGATTTGCCATGACATTGGTTGCCATACCTTATCAACATTCAGCGCTTTGACAGACTCTCATCTGATGCTTGATACGCTTAAGCAAGATTTAATGTAAATTCTGCAGACAGAATAGGCTACTGAAGATAATGTATGTGGCCATCAAACGAAATAAATCTTTTCCCCATATTTGAATTTCTCATACAGCTATATAATCACTTATATTTTACCTCATTCTTTTGTGTCCCTGTACATTGTCAGTGTATTGATCTTATACAGAATATACACTGATTCATACATATAAAGTATATTAAATGTCCCTTTTTAAAGCCATTCCTAATCAGACAATAGTTTGCTTTCTTTTAGAGTATATAGGAAATGGTGCAACTGATAAGCATTAGGGCTCTGTGAAGCTTCAGGTGCTGATTCGATTCAGAGGAGATTCGGCCTGATTCAGCAGCTGAATCTCCAAATCCAAATTGAATCAGGAGACCAATAAAAAAAGTCCAAATCAATTTGAAGCTCTCTGAATTGATTCAGAAAAGTTTTGGAGAGCTTTAGAAATTCAGGCAGTCCTTGCTTGCTGCTGCACAGCGCTGAACCCAGACTCCGTGCCAGTAAGCAGGGGGTGGGAGGGGGGAAGGAGGGAGGAGGAAACCATGGGGGGACCTCTGCCAGGCCCCATTCCCTGCCTGATCCTTTAGCCCCTCTGAATGCTCCCCAGCCCCACACCTGCTCCCCAAGCCCCTTCCCCCATGACTGCCTCCCCTGGCCCCAGCTCCTGGTTCTTTAAAAAAAAAAAGCCCCCACTCACTGGCTCCTGTCAGGCCGAGGGGAGTGATTCCTGGTGCCCCCCATTTTCCCATGCTGTGTGAGGGGGCTCTACCATGAGCCCTCTTCTCCTGCCTGCTTTCCCAGCCCACCCCTCTGGCTGCCCTGCCTGACCCCAGCTCCCGGTTTAAAAAAAAAAATTCCTGCACTCCCTGGGTGCTCCAGTGGCTGTCAGGGCTTCTGGGGGCTCATGACAGAGCCCCCCCATGCAGCAAAGTGCAGTAGGTGGCAGCAGGGATCATCCCCTGCCTCCTGGCAGCAGCCGGTGAGTGCCGGGCTTTTTTTTTTTTAAAAGAGCCAGGAGCTGGGGCCAGGTGGGGCAGGGCAGCCATGGGGGCAGAGGGCTGGGAGAGTGGGCATGGGATGGGAGCTTGTGGGGCAGTAGGGATTGCTTCGCCCCCTCCCCCCGCCTGAGTGCCAGGCTTTTTTTTTAAAGAGCCAGGAGGCTGGAGCTGGGTGGATAGCTATTGATGGGGCTGGGAGAGCAGGCGGAGGATGTGGCCTGTTTGATTTGGAAATTCAGCTGATTCAGTGGCTGCTGAATCTCTGAATCAGATTCAGCCAAACTGATTAAAGACAGTGATTCGAATCACTGAACTGAATCACTTCTCCCCAAAATCACCCAAATCCGAATCTGAAGTGAATACTAGCCACTTCACACAGACCTAATAATCATAGAGCATGAATTAAGATTTACTAGTGGCCTTTAGACTCTGAGCATATTGTTGCTCTGTCAGCTGGACTCCTGTCATATATGAGCAGCTTCATGGTCACTCTCATTTATGTTAGGCATTCAACTCAGCCTGCCAACTCACCCTGCCAAAAGCATTAGCCAATGTTTTAGGTAGCAAAGGACATCTACGCAACACTAGTTGCTATATTACACTTTGACATAAGAGAATCACATTTCTTCTGGGATGATGTCTCCAGAGCTATTTAAATTGACTTTAGGAGAAGATCTCAGTGACAAAGCATAAGGTGGCTACAGTGTATTGATGGATCTGGTGAACAGACTCCATGTGCAACAACCTTTCATGATATCTAACATATTGCCACTCATAGGCAATAGCAATTAGTGCTTTATTTCTTTAGACTGAGATTTTCAAAACAGACTAACAGTTTTGCATCAAACTCCCAATTAATTTCAGTGGGCAGCTCACTCAGAACAACTTGAAAATCCCAGCTTTAAAGTCTTTGCTCAAGAAGCATTACTTTTTTTTCTCTGTTAAAGGAAGATTTTGGGGGACATTTATCTCAAGGAAACTTTCAAGGCCAGATGCTATATCTGTGGGAAGTTAAGCCATTTTCAAAATAATTTGATTGACATGCACATCGTATGCAAAGACTAAAAATATAGATTGTAGGCAAGTCTCATGGCATATACTTTTTTTTCCATCCTAGCAGATATTATAGACCTCACTATGGAGTTATCAGTATTACCAGACTAATTCAGCTGGCAATCTGTTTCTTTCATACAGGTGCTTATCAGTCCAGTATAAGAACGTTATCATTTAGTGCAGTTTGGGTATTAACAGAAACATTTCTTTAGAACATTTTCTTCCTGGTATTAAAAAAAAATCAGTGAGTAAAGAGGGGCAGTATCATTGCTAATGCTAATTTCACAATCACAAAGTAACCATTAAGCACCCTCAGGTCTATTTTCAGACAATGGAAATTACTTTCAAAATACTGTAGCCCAAGCTTATATTTACTGCCTCATGTACCCACAATGATTAAGATAACGCTTTCAGCAGTAGCCAAAGCCAGAGCCAAAACAGAGTTGATTGCAGATTTGTTAATACATCTTTTCAAGTATTTTCGCAGAGACTCAGAAATAATAAATGCTGCAGCGGATATTAATTACAGACACTAGTGATAATTATCAATATTTAACCAGTGTGTTATGAATTGCTTTGGTGAACAGAGCATGAAAGGAAGACATTTGGACCCTCAAGGATAATTTTAAGAGTACCGTTCATCTTTCAGCAACATCAATATCAGTGGGATTTTGCTCAGCTACCTTCCTGTCAATGGCTTCAAAAAGGGAGGAGATACTGGACCCGGTTCTCCTCTAAATTATAACAGTTTTATATCATATCAACTCCATTGCTTTCAATGCTGTTTCTCCATATTTATACTAGTGGAAGAAAGCAAAGATAGTCCCAAGCAGGAAATTAACACTTTTTGGTCTGGCCAGTTTCCTCATTCACTCAAAATGAATAGATTATTCTTATCCTGCTAGTGGCACACATTTTATTATAGAACACATAAAAGCCTCACTTCATGAAATACAATGCTTACAAGTTAGAAACATTCAAAAAGCTTTAATGTGAGATTTTACACTTTTCCAGATGTCTTAAAATCATATACCCACTTATTGTCAGTATATTATCTCAGAATCAAGCTAAGCTGGTACACTAATGATAAAAACAACCTTAAAATGCCTCCCGATGTGCAATAGCTACATTCAGGAACAGTACAGCACTAGATGTGACAGAATAATAAGAACATTTATATCTTTAGTGCTTGGTAATTCATAAAACCAAGTTATATCTAAGTAATTTTGGGGGCATTAAAGCTTTTCAGTGTCTGCAGAATAAAAGTATGCTAATGAACTAAACAATTTTTGTATATATAAATGAACGTTATCTTTCAAACCAGAACCAAATTCCCCAGCTAAATCTCTGAATATAATTTCCTGAGCTTGTGTGAAGTACTCCTTTATGTTTGATTATTATTTTAGTAGTTGTGCTAAAAACTAAATCGTTCACATTCATTAAAAACTAATAGTTGCCTTTTAAGCATATTACTGCAAATATATTTATATATAATCGCAAAGAATCAGGCTATGCATTGCTCATTTTCATTATCAGAAAATAGTCTCATTTGTCTTTTTAATTTTTTTTTCCTGAAAGTTTGTTCACTTGGCTATATTTTAAAAATAAGAGTTAACAACAACAGAAACATGTAAATTAAACTCAATGTACCATCACATATGGATCCACAATATGCAAAGATTTTAGCAGGGATTTGCATCTATTCTTTTAACAGGCCCCTGGTTATTATTAACACACATTCACAATATAACTCATCACTGAATTTACATTTGAACTAATAATACTCAATTTTCTCTTCTGATTTTCAGTGTACAAGCGTGTATTACATGCTGCTACCTTCCCCTTTTTCCAGAACTATCTTATATGTGTTTTTTATGACACTATCATGTCTGACTGCCTCCAAAACATTAAGAAACTTATCTTCACAGTATCCCCATAAGATAGGTAAGTGTTATTAATTATATTTCATAAAGAAAGAAATAACTGAAGATAGTCCATTAGACAATAATAAATTAATGCAAAAGAAATTGGGATATGAAAATCAGAATCACTAAATACAGCAGAGAGTTCATATTAGTATGAATTTTTAGACTAATCGGGCATGGGAAAGTAGTTACTATGAAAGTGCAGGAATTGTGCTTTAGACCACAACATCTCGACCATTCAGGATATGTTTTCTCCAGATATAGTCTCCACTGTGAATTGAAAGCCCACAAATATTATTTAAAAAAAATATAGAGCTGCTTGGACCAGATTCTGCTACTTTACCCCTATTACATACTATTTAACCATGGGAAGACTCCAATTGCTCTGCAGTTAATCCCAGGTATTACTGAAGATGCTGAGCAAGAACATCAAATACTGATTAGGAGTTGCAATGTTTTTAAGTCGAGAGGTGGATGTTTCATGAAAGAGCATTTAAAACTAGTCCGCAAATCACCACATATTCCTTTCTTCAATAAAGTAAATCTGAGGGGTTACCATGGATGCAGCAAACTACATGGAAACACTGGGAGAAAAAGTGATGCAGTATCAGGGAAAATGTTTTTTCCTTGCTCAGGAAGGGAAGGATGAGTAATTTGTTGTGCCTCTTTCCTATACTGCTCCCCTGGTGCCATTTTCTTGGGGAACTGCAGCCTCCATCTGACAGTGTCCTTCTCCCTGAAGAAACATGAAGGCTAAGTACAAGAAGTCAAAAAGCCCAAGACTGAATTGATTCAGTCTTTGCAGATTCATCTAAGCTGCAGAATTTAAACCAATAAGCAAATGAACACACGTTCACTTTTGATTCAGGAAACGCAGCCACTTGCCTGCAGTGGCTCATGCCAGTAGCTGGGGGGTGATAGAGCATGCCTGCCAGCCACTGCCAAGAGGGAGGGAAGAGAGAAAGCCCTGCTAAAGCGGAGGGGATGTGGCCAGACTGGAGTCCATGCTCTGCCTGGGAAGGGGGAGGAAGGTAATGGCATTCAATTAATAAAAGCTTGAAAAAGAATAGTTATTTTTCTGAAAAACCATAAACTGAAGAGTTCTAAACACAGTCTGGGCTGTGTGGTTGTTTACTCTTCATGCTGCCCCTGAAGTCTTTGGGATTTGCAATCCACAATCAGAGCAGCAGGACTCTCCGGGCTGCTTGTCACTTCCTCTTCCTGCTTCTAGATGGATTTGTAGTCCGCAGTTGCAGCCAGCACTAATTAAGCCATCAGGCCAGGGCAGCTCTGTATTTGGGGGGAAGGTGAGTTTAACCCCCCTCCCTGGCCTCAGACCCCAGCTGGGGTTTGCACGGGAGGTCAGTGAGCCAGCCAGTGAGGTCAGTGAGCCAGCACTCACTGCTCCAGCCAGGGAGCAGAGGGACAGGGCTAGTCCTGCTCTCTGGAGCAGCCAGCACAGTCCAGCCCAGGGCTGAAAAGCATGCTGGGATGCTGGGGGGCTCTGATTTAAATTAAACCAGGAGGGGGTCTGGGAGAGAAGTTTCATAAACCAGTTTGACCTAAATCAGTTAAGTCTGATACTACATTCAACCAAGTTTATATTAAACCAGTTTCAGCCATTTTGAAATTGGTTTATGTACAATGAACTTATGTTCTGTTACAGGTTTAAACCAGTTTCTGATCACTTAAACTGGTTTATGCCTAACTTCTGTCCATAACCAAAATCCCCAAAGTCACATGCTTGGACTCAAAGGTATGCGGAAAACTAAAGTAGCTCAGGATATGGTGATGGAATCTTTCCTTAAGTTCTAATTATCCTGTGAGACCAGGTGAAGGCCAGGCACAACATGGTCCTTTACAGATAAGAAATTGCTTGTTCCAGGCAGTAGCACTGGGAATTTTAAGTACTCATTTAATATAAGATTAATCATACTTTAGCCTTTTTGCATGGCTTGAAATGTCAGTACACCTTTAAAAATGTTACTCCAATATTTTCAAGTCTAGGAACTAGGTTTGTAAAAAGCTATCTATGATTTAGATTGATGCTCAAGTTTGCAAAATACTTTAATTAAATATCATATTATGGTATTTTACATGAATTTTTCTTCAGTAGACTTGAATAATCCATGTGGTTCAAGCTGACATGAATGAGAAAAAACCCCTAACCACATAAATCTGCACACTATCTTGATCAACAAGTGTTAAGTACATGTTTTTATATTAATCATATTTCATGTTAGTTGGATGAAAACTAATGCATCATCACATGATTCAGAAGTGATCCAGAAGTATGATATTTAAGTGCATTTTGAAGCTAAAATATTTGAATTATGGAGTGAAGCTTCCCCCCATTTCATTCCTTTTTTCTCCATGACCCAGTGACAGTGAGTATCTCAAGAACTTTTCTAATGTTAAGAACAGAAACAAAAGTGCATTTTTGATGTGCCACATTCAAAGCATAAAAAATCCCCATGTTATTCTTACTCTTGTAAGGAAGAATTACAAATAAGAATTATCATCCTGTAAGAAGGCAGAATTCAAAGCAAGAACATTTATTTTAAGGTGAAATTTTTACTCCTGTGATTCACTGTAGAAGGCAGGGCAGGTGGTTGGCACCCTTGGTTCATTGTGTAACTATCCATGACATCATTCAACGTGGTCTTGATTGTACAAGCATGATCAAGAACCCTATCCATAATCATGGGTATTGGCAATCTTAGCCAAAGACATTGTTAAACATGAGAAGTTAACTAGTAACCTCTGGTCCTGAAATGAGACTTACTGCAAACATTAGACAGCGTTAATTATTTATATTTTCCTACCTCATGAGTACCCCAAGGTTTTCTATATCAATGACTATGGAGGCATTGCTTTATTACTTGGTCATCCTAAATAGATTATTGAAGCAGCTGAGGTTGAATCTTTTAATAACAATCTCTATGGTTATAATAACTGTGCCATAGTAAATATAAATTAGTTCCCCAAACTTTTAATCCTCACACTCCACACACACTCCACTAGCAACTCTCAAACTCCCAACTTGTATGACACCATTTAAATGAATATTTTATAACAACATCCAGTTCAACAATCATTTATTCACAGATGCAAACATATATTTATATTACCGTGTGTGTGTGTATACATAATATATATAAATTAAAATGAACTAAGATTTTTAAAAGTTCTTAATTTCATTTATTTTTGTTGAGAAGCAATTCAGTTAAAGTTATAAAAATGAAAACATATCATTTGAAAAAGAACCAGCTATTCATAAATTGGTTCAGAATTCAGAAAATGACTCTGGACAAAAACAAGAGAAAAAAAGTTGAAAAAAATTTTCAAACTTGAAAATAATATTTTTTGACTTTTTATTTTGAAAATATATTTCTAAACTAGTGAATAAAAAACAAATAAAAAGGGTTGTATTCCACATTGTTTTGATTGTTACATTTATTTTTCAGTTCATTCACCAAAAGAAAGAATGAATTATGCTTGTAGATATATTTTTTTCTAAACTGACTGAACTTCATTTCCTCTTTTTAATTTTTTTTGCATAATTTTAGAAAAATAAAAACAAAAAATATATCATCTCCAACATGACTTCTGGCTAGCATCTGTTGGAATTTCATGCTATAGTTCTGGTTACTAGAGGGACCTCAGAGCTATATAGTCCTCAAATAGATATTCCTGTCAAGCTTGTGAGCACAACTGAGGCCACTGCATGATTGGTGACTGGTACTATTCTTATATGGTCTCACTGGGCTCATCTACACAAGATGCTTAACTGTACAGTAGCATAATTTACTGAGCAGTAAGCACACACGTCTACATGTGAGCAAGCTTACTATGCAGGAAAAATGCTTAACTGTGAGTAAATTTGCTACCTGAAAATGCAGGTAGCAAATTTATGTACAATTAGTTACTGCAGAGTTCCACATATGTAGACACAACCCAGGAGCAAGTTTGCTCCCAGGTGAGCCCTGCCACTAGGGGGCCAGCCTGAGGTTAG
>NW_017729006.1:2079874-2080432 GCF_001723915.1 Gavialis gangeticus
TGCTACCTGAAAATGCAGGTAGCAAATTTATGTACAATTAGTTACTGCAGAGTTCCACATATGTAGACACAACCCAGGAGCAAGTTTGCTCCCAGGTGAGCCCTGCCACTAGGGGGCCAGCCTCAGGCTAGTCCCAGGGCTCTGGGCTGGGAGCCTCTCCTGCCCCAGGGCTGGGCTGCCTCTGTGGCAGCCCCTGCCTCAGGCCTTTAAAAGCCTGCAGGCATTCAGAGCCCTGGGGCACACCAGCAGAGAACCTGAGGACACTCCAGGCCCCTGTGTTCCTCTGGGAAGGCTGCAGGCCAGCTACCCTAGCTGGCCTGCACCTCAGTGCCGCTGCCTGGCACTGCATTGCTGTGCGCCTGCCGGACCCGTGCAGTCCAGGCCTGAAGGCTGCTGCAGGCTTCAGCCAGGCCTGCCTGTCCCCAGACCCAGCTATAGGTAGCTTCTGGCTGCCAGGCCCAGCTCCACCTGCCTGCAGCCCACTCCCAGCAGCCTGTCCCAAACTCACAGGTGCTGCAGGGCATTGCCTCTGCTGCATGGCTGCCAGTCCCATGCTGG
>NW_017729006.1:2085432-2089922 GCF_001723915.1 Gavialis gangeticus
AAGGCTGCTGCAGGCTTCAGCCAGGCCTGCCTGTCCCCAGACCCAGCTATAGGTAGCTTCTGGCTGCCAGGCCCAGCTCCACCTGCCTGCAGCCCACTCCCAGCAGCCTGTCCCAAACTCACAGGTGCTGCAGGGCATTGCTTCTGCTGCATGGCTGCCAGTCCCATGCTGGGCCACTGTGCTGGGCACTGCAGGCAGCTGTCCAGGCCTGGCAGCACAGGGAGAGCCACACAGGAGCCCAGAGAACTGGTGCAGGACCCACGATGGTGTCTTCCTCATCTGCAGCCATGCCCATGCCTGTGCCTGTCATCCAAGGCTCCAACTGGTCCATGGAAGAGACTGGTGATCTCATGGCACTGTGGGGCGAGGAGGAAGTGCAGTGTGAGTCTGAGTGGGGCGGGCATGCTGACACCCATGGGCAACCAGTGCCTCCTGAGTCTGGGGGAACACCTCCAGAAGCTGCTGGCAGCGTCGGCGACAGAGGCAGAGCTGGCAAGCTCCCACAGATGCCGCCAGTGGCGTTGGCAGTGGGTACAGCCCTGTCAGAAGGTGTATGACAAGCACTCAAACCACCAGCAGCATTGGTAGTGGAGATGACCCTGTCGGGGGGGGAGGGTCAGGTGTGGTGGAGCCGGAGGTCCAGGAAGGTGACAGTGGCCCTGTTGGTGGCATCTTGGAGCCCATCCATGTTCCTGCTGGGCTCCGGCCAGGTGGACGGGGTCGAGGCAGCAGGTGTGTAGCAGTGGTCCCTGCACACGGGGGAGCCAGGAGGGGTGGGACAGCCATGGGCCAGGTTGTGGTTAGCACAGTGAGCCAGCAGGAATGTGGTGTGGTGGTCATTGCTGACAAGGGCAGGGGCTGGAGTAGCCATGATGCAGGGAGGCAAAGGCAGTGAGGAGAGTGCTACCATGGGCTGTCTCTGTGCTGCGCATGCTGCTCCTGGCCAGGGAAGTGGCTGGCCAGGGAGCAACAGGTGGGGCTGGCTTTTCAAGAGGCCTGCTCGCTGCTGGGAGCTGCAGCTGGAGATCCCCGATGTGGTGGCAGGGGCCCATTGCAGTCTCAGAAAGCAGGAGCAGATTGGCAACAAATCTACACCTGCTTTCCTGCATGCCTGGCACCACTTACTCGCAAATAAACTGGTGCTGCATCAAATGCACGTATAAACACACCTACTGAAGCATAAAGAACTGTTTGAAAGTGGCTCATTGGGACTAAGGGCATCAAAGTCTGTTCTTCTGTCAGTCATTTCTTATGAGATTTTAATAAAACTAAGATAGCAATATATTTCTGAAATCAAATATAAACTGAACTCTGGGATACTGCAAAAAATAATTATTTGCCCACTTTAAATGTCTCATTTTTCATACTATCAATAATGGTCCACAACTCATTGTACTGGTTCCTAAAAAAAGCATTAAATTTAAAATCCATATACCAACAGCACCTCTAGCTACAAAAGGCATTCTTTTCAACTCCTGGTTTTAGGCATACTTAGAAGATTTGGTAAGGAAAAATTTTAATGTAAGTCCAAATAAAAGCATAGGAGCTTAAAGTCTCAAACTTGGAGCCATCTGAAATCTAGGTCCAAACTGGAGTTGCTTGGGCCTGTGACTAGCCAATACAAACCACACATTCAATTAAACGTGCAAACTTGGGATTATTATATTGTGAGTAGAGAATCAGTTACTTGAAATTATAAATTCATTTTCTAAGAGACTTTTGGGTAGCTTATACTGGTGGCTAGCCTCTTACAGGGTCAGTATATAAATGGGAGAGATGAGAGAGTGGAAACTTAAAACAGACAGTCATACTTCCATTTGTTTGGAAGATTCAATTACCTCTTCTACAGAAAATTTGATTCACTAGCATTCGCACTGACACTGTTTTCTATTGTAGTGCCTTACATTTATATGAAGCAGTTTCCGCTTTTCTCTAAATGGATCTGAACTGGTAGGCTCTCTGTCACTTCAAATGCAGAGAGTCAAAGTCAGTGTTTAAACAACAGACATTTTCAAATAAATAATGCAGAGCACTTTAAGCTACCCGTGTGATCTGCAGAAACGATGAACTGTTTACATTTTATGTCTCGCTGATTCAGAGAGTGTATTAGGTTCAGTATACAGCACAGATATGCAAAGATACAAGGAATTAGAGTCATACTTTATGAAAGTGGCTGCTTTAGAATTTTTTTTCCATTACTGGTTACCTTCTATTATAACATGCTTTCTTTAAGAAAGGAGAGAAAAAAAAATCAAGCTAGCATTGAATTATTTAAGAGTATACCAAATAATAAAGCAAACAAGTATATCAGGTATTAAAACTGACCTCTTAGTTTTCTGCTATTCAAGGGCAATTACAACATGCCTCTGAATAGGCACCAAAATGTAATGTAAATATTTCCCTTAAAACATAATACTGGCGATATGTTTCGGATACTGCAGCAGCTTCAAGAACAACTGGGTCCTCTACAAGGAAAAAAGGAAATTGGATCAAATTGAGAAAAAAGCACATTGAGGAAACCCTGAAGAGATTCAACAATTAAATATACTTTTATGGGAGTACATCATTCCCATAAAAAGGTTATTTTTAAAAGGTAGCTTTCAGAAGGTCCTAGAAACAGCATGTTGGTATTAGGTTATAAGCAGCAAATGAGAGCTTGTTCTGAAAAAATAAAGCAAGCTGTTTGCTTAGTGCTTCACTGGCTAAATTTATCACTTGATAGCCTGTTATGTAGAAGCTCAGAACTCTTCCTGTCACCCCTCCACCTGCCTCCACATACAGTATAGTTATGATCTTATTAAACTCAGTTGTTGTTTTCTAAGTTGCCGTGAGGCTTAAATGGTATTTTCCCCAACATAACAAATGCATGCACATATGTGAAACTGCAGAATACTATTATTATTGCCAAATTTGGAAACCCATTTCATTGAAGATAATCACTGAAAATCACGGACTGTTACCTACTGATGAGGAAAAACAACCTAACCATAAGGTTTTTTCTTGCTAGTTTATATCAAATTAATCTGTATCTCATTCTGTCCGATGGAAACCCCTTCCTAATCCTACATGTCTAAAATGAGGAAGAAAAAAAATAAAACATAAGTAACCATTGTCTATTACAGCACTAACAGTATGCAAGAAAGACAGCTAATTACCCAGGATCAGAGATGTATGTGCTTAAAAAGTTGATATAACATTATGTTAATTGTCCTAGAGGCATAAATTCCAGTTTGGGTAATAAATAGATCTGCTTGCATCAATAAACAATGTGCATGAAGGACAATATTCAAATTTGGATTTCTTGCTCTGTAACCCCTTTGCCTTTAGGTAAATTTGGTTTTCTACATGTCATGTGCAAAGTTCAACCTGCCCCCATAGGCTTCACAGACCAGAGTTCCTTTTCCTCTGAATTACAGTTGCATCACCTGGGGGCAAGTGGTGTTGCTTCTTGACCCAAATGCATTTCCCTGAAGTTACAGCTTTATTCAAGCATCTAATTTAGAATAGTATTCAGTGTCCTCTTGGGAATCTGATGCTTGAATATAATATGACTAAATTCAGTTCCAAAGGGGACTAATATCATATCACTAGAGTGGGAGTTCAATCCCACAGAAGGATTATGAAGTTATGTTTATGTTTACGAGGAGAGAGGAGACTCACTTGTAAAACTTTTAAGGCCTACACGCCTATACTGTAATATTTTCCATCAGGCAGAAAGACAATCTTTCCACCCTGTTGAGGTTTATCTCATATTTAGCTGCAGTAGTTACTTCCCTGGAAATGTGGCAGGAAAGAAATCCAGGCCTACTGATCCATAACTTTTAATGGAAAACACAGCCTTAATCTAATCTAGGGCAATCCAGTCTCCACTTGCAGTCAAACTTCAGAAACATTTCAGCATAGTTGTATGGCACAAGATAAGATTTTCATCATTGTGAGAATAGATATGGATCATGGTGCATCTTCATAGAAAGGAGACCAAACAGGACTTGCCACCACTGAACATAATACTGATTCATGCTGCCCTTAACTTAGAATTTACTAAAATACACTTAATTCAGTCATATCAGCTTTGAAGTCAGAAGAACACTTAAACATATGTCTAAACTACTCAGTTCCCACAGACTGAAATAGGACATAGTTTTCTATGAGATTTAAGCACTCAGACTTTAAGGGTGTGCACAAAAGCATTACCGTACTGGAGCAAATAAAGGCAAGTATTCATTTACGCTGGGTTTTTGGTCGTAGCTATGTTGGTCTAAGAACATAGGCAGGCAAGGTTCTTTGGGTACATGTGATACCTTTTATTAGACCAACTGAGTAGTTGGAAAAAAGTTCTTAGCAAGCTTTTGGGTGCAGTCACCCCTTGTCAGGCATAGGAGGTCTTTGCTGGTCAGAGACTCCAAGGACTGAGAGAAGCTGAAAGTGTGGAGGGATGTCAGTGAAAATGTAAATGGGCGGAGATAAGCAAAGCAAAAGGAAAAGCAGGG
>NW_017729006.1:2089969-2100981 GCF_001723915.1 Gavialis gangeticus
AGAGCGGGGGGGGGGGGAAGTCTGAGGGAGACTACAGAGATTATATACAAGGTGAAAAAGAGGCAGTCTGTGAAAATAGGAATAGTTGGAGATCGGGAAAGCAGGAATGGGAGAAGCTAGATGTGTGACATGATGTCAGTGAAAATATAAATGTGTAGAAGTAGGAAAACAAAAGGTAAAGCAGTGGAGGGAGGGGGGAAATTTTCTTTTTGTACTGCAGCAAATCTTCACATGGTATCCGGGTGCCTCTTTCAAAAGTGCGATCTATCTCTATGGAGGGGTACAAAAAGAAAATCCCACAAACTGCACATCATTAATTATGACATATCACCCTCCCCTGGAACCTACATGGAAAATGCTCAAACAATTGTAACCCAAACTAGAAGAAGACCCCATTCTTAAAGAACCTTGCTAATCTCATCACAAGAAGCAAACTCCCTATGACCCAAACCAAAACCAATGGATCCAGACCGTGCCCGGATAAGAAATGCAAAACCTGACAGCATATCTCCACCACCCCCACACAGCATTCCCTCTAAGCTGCGTGGTGTGCATGTAGGTGTGCTCGTGCTGCACCACCAGGTGTGCCTGCACAGCTGTGCACACTGCACAGCTTAGAGGGAATGCTGGCTCCACAATAATTACACCCCACAACAGAGCCATCAACATTCCTGGACCCCTACACCTGCACCTCCAGAAATGCAATATATCTCATCCAGTGCACCAAATGCCCTGATGAAAAATATGTAGGAGAAACCAAACAACAACTACTCACCAGAATGAATGCACACTGGAAATCTATCAAAGACAAAAATACCCAACTACCTGTGGGGGCACACTTGTCACAGTACAATCACTCCCTCTCTGATCTTTCAGTTTTAATCCTCAAAGGGAACTTATAACACAACTGTGTTATAAGTAAACGAGCCTGTGAACTTCACTTCATCAACCTACTGGATACTAAAAATCATGGACACAATATAGACATTGGATTTATGACACATTATAACCTGCCTGACATTTCATTCACCAGGTACTTGCCTGACCTGACCTCTTACGTTCCTTTTCCCCCCACCTTTTTCTTCCTAGTTCCCTACCATTTTGTTTTTATTGCTAGCCTCTTTTTTTACCTTGTATTGTTACCTGTGTAGTGTTTTCCCTTTGGCCTTTTTGCTCCCTCTGTTCTTCCCCCTCCATCCCCCACTTTACCTTTTGTTTTCCTACTTATATCCTTTTATATTTTCAGTGACATCCCTCCACACTTTTAGCTTCTCTCATTCCTTGGAGTCTCAGACCAGCAGAAACCCCCTATGCCTTACAAAGGGTGACTGCACCCGATGAAAGGTGACTGTGCCTGAAAGCTTGCTAAGAACTGTTTTTCCAACTGCACAGTTGGTCTAATAAAAGATATCACATTTACCCAAAGAACCTTGCCTGCCAAGTATTCATATAAAAATATGAAACTTTTAATAATTTGACACAAAAACTATCACCTGCTATACTGCTTGCTTAGATCAAAAACAAAAAAGAAGTTTAGAATAATTGAAGTCACTTCTAGTAGACATGAAGTGAATGATCAGCATACTTCATTTTCATATGAGACTGAACCAGTTAGCCAGGCACAGAACTAGCCCCCATACTCACAACTACTTATTACTACCTGTCTTCTATACCCCTTTCTGTGACTATTACTTATCACTCTGTTATCATATCATGTCTTAAATTAATTGCAAGCACCTTTTGGCAGAACACTTCCCTTGTTTTATATGGGTATACAACAGAATCAACCAAGTCATTGTCCTGGGGCAGGTAGGATCCACAGGGGGATTGGAGGGTAGGCAGCATCCATGGAGAGGATGGGGGGCAAGTGAAATCTGTGGGAACAATTAGGAGGGATCGGGGGGCAGATAGGGCCTATGGGGTGTTGCTGCAGTCTAGGAGGGTTTGGCAGGATCAGGGGGCTTGTGGGGTCTGCAGGGGAGTTGGAGTGAAACCAGGAGCAATTTTTAGCCCCCTAACCCTCCCAGAGAACCTACCTCTCTATCCCTCCCAACTCTCCCTCCACCAGGACTTACCCGGTTCCTGGCATCCACAAATGCATGAAAATGGGTGGCACCTAGAATTACTTGCTGATCTACCGGGAGTGGGCTAAAAATAGCCCAGTGCCAGGAAAGTGGGTAGGAAAAGCACAGCTCCAGGGCTGGGGCTGGCAGCTGGGCTTTTCCAGCCCTGGGGCTGTGCAGATAACTGTACAGAAGTTCCATTCACTGGTCTAAGATCAATTAATTTTGAATGTATATCAACCCAGGTCTATCTTAGACCGGGTTCTGCCATTTTTAGACCAGTCCTTGTGCACAGAACTTCTGTACTGTTACAGGTTTATATCGATTTCCAATCACTGAGATCGGGTCTTAGACCAGGTCCATACCTGGGCTAACTAAGTTAGCTTGAGTGGCCATTTTTAACCCAATCTATCTAACTCCTGCAAATGTCTGTACTTAGCCAGAGTATGTTTTAGTAGTCTACCAAAGCAAACATAACTAAACGGCACATGGGCATTATTACGGCAAAGCATGGACCATGCTAGGAGATACCGCAGCCAAGCATGAGATGTCCATTCCATGCATGCTATTCCATTAGTGCAGTCCTAGGTTTAGTTCACCAAAAGCTCTTTCTCAGGTGTCATCAGCACAGCACCAAAGATGATATCCTTTTGAGATGGCAGAAAAATGTGCCATGTTTCCCTAGCACAGTCCTTTGATGATATACACATGCATTTCTAACACAATATAAGTATCTTCTATAGGAAACTAGTACTATTGCTGAATAACTATTTCAAGTTATTTCACTGTACAAACATGGTCTAAGACGTTCAACATGTAGATCATCAACAATTGCCAATTATCCTTTTGTGACCATTAAGCTGTAGAAAACTTTGGATCCTTTGACAGCAATACTGGCTAATCTGCCCTTATTGTTAGTACAGGCAATTTTGTATTCCTCACCTCCAGTTGAAATCTGTTCTGGTCTTTGATGGAGCTTAGTTTTAATAGTCAGGTAATTATATGGTAGCTGAAACGTTAAGGGGATTTCACATCTACTCACCCAAGAGCAAAATTAAGGCTTTTATGAAAGTATAGAAGCTATCATACACCAAAAGATCAGCACAGTAACACAGCAAAAATTAATAATGAATGCTATATTATACATTTAACCTACAACAAGGCTATTTTATATAAGCAAGATGGTGGCAACATCTTTGTGCCATAAGCAACATATCATTCTTTCTTCTGTAAACTATTTATGCATGTACATTATTCACAGTTATGCTCTTCTGAATTTGAAATTGTTTTATTTACATGCTAAAATGTGACTGTCAATTGGAACAGAGACAGAGAAGTATCTCTCTTGATGTAAGTTATAATTAAAATGAACACAATTTGTTGCAATGACAGCTATCAGTGAAGGGTAATGATTCAGAAAAAATCAATCGGGTGAAAAATTAACTATAACTTATATGAAGAAATAACTAAGCACCACTGATAAATTCAAAGTTGCAGCTGAAGTTTCCAAAGAAAGCTGAAATACATCAAAATATGGAGTAGGGAGGATAGTTGTACTTGTTTGGTGTCTGTCCTTTGGCTGTCATATACCATGCCAGCACTTCTGCAGTTTTTACTTGGCTCAGACTGACAAACTAGCAAGTTCTTATTATAACTTTATTTATAGGAATGTTTAAAAAGAACACAGGCAAATTGAGTCACTTAATGGAGGGGTATTTACCATTCATCCTAGAAAGTGAAATAGCCTGACCAGTATTAAATAAATGATCACTCAACACTAGTGACCTCACAAGCTACCCCTAGTATGGAATTTCTCTTTCTGGAGCCAGCTAATCAAGAACTGAGGCAAAGCACAGCCTCTTTTCTGAGCAATCTTTCTCTCTGAGCCAGACTGAGACAGAGCTTGTTGCTTTGAGAGATGACCTCTTCCAGTACATAGAGAAAGGGAAGTGCATCCATGATTATTAGAGGTGGTTGGGAATTTCTACTAGAATAATTTTCCAAGAACAACAGCCTTTTTAAATGCAAAAATCAAAATCAACATTTTTTCAAGAAAAGTCAAAACAGCTGCTTCCTCGCTGCTAATTAGGAAAGGTCTTGTCAATTTTATTTTTGGACTTCAGAGGTAAAACAAAAATAATAAGGTCCTAGCAGAGAGGCAACCAAGGAGCCATGCTGGGCAAGAGCTGAGGCAGAGAGAATGGATTTCCCAGCTGTCTGCCTGCCTCTGCAGTGACCAGACTGGGGAGCTGGGAGTTAAGGAGATAAACAGCCAAAGCACTGACTTGGAGTAAAGTGAACCTGAAAGCAATACTAGGCAAGCACTGTCTGGGCGGGCAACTAGGAAGTTGAAAAAAATTCCACTTATTTTCTCTCTTGAGTTGAATTTTTCTGTAAATAGCATTATGTAAAATAATATTTTGATGTAAGTCCCATTTCAGAATGGATTTTTCCCCCCATAAAAGTAAGCACATTGCTTTTAACTGGATTCCTATTTTCTGGCCAGGTCTAAGCTCATATTATGGTAAATTTCTGCAGCATTCGATAGTTTCAGTCAGACGACTGTCCAGTCATGTCTGCTAGAATGAAGAGAAAAGTCAGAGAATTCCCTCCATTTCCACAGCTCTCAGCAGGAAAGTTGCATGAAGCTTGGTCCTCTTCCCCTTGTCTTTCAGTATCTATCTGAAATTGTTGTGAGAGCTGACAAGACAATATGAAGTGCCAGCACAATGCAGGTGACCCCATGTATCAAATGGAAAAACTGTGTCAGTGCCTACTCAAAATCAGCAGCTCAAGGAAGTGTGGCTATCTGAAGCTTATACTGGGCAAGAATGGGCTGTTACTGGTAAGGAAGAGGGAAGCACTTCAAAGTACATTTGTCTTTTATGACATTTTCAACTATCAGTGATATCTGCTCTCAGAAGTTTAAGATGGTCCACAGTTTAGGCATTCTTTTGAACCCTTGATGCCATTAATCGCTTTCCTCTCTATCTAAACAAATGCCTATTTCCTGCCATTGGAACTGGCCAGAAGGCTTCCCTCCTTTCTGACACATGGAACAGACGCTGGTGACCAGACAATCATGGCTTTCAGGTTTTACTACTACAACTTGTATCTAGGAATAAAGCCACGATGTTTGAAGCAGTCCAATTTGTACAAAATGCAGCAGCCCTGTGTCTAGTAACAAAAATAGAATAAACACATCACCAGACTATCTCACTTTTTCCATCAAATACAAAGTCCAGTCAGAGCAGCAAAGCTTTCCAGTGGATTAGAGCTGTCAAAGTGCTGGACCTAGACCATGGAATTCATTTTTGCAGGGCATCAAAAAGATCATAGACTTCACCAGAACTAAAAGGTAATATTTACTTATTTGACATAACATTCATTCTATACTTTCATGATATGCAAGACATACCAACACAGAGAAACAGAAGAACAAGCAAAAACATATAAACTAATATACTGTTTCTCCTACAGGCTGGGGAGAAAAGATGAGATTTTTAGCAGTACTTTGATTCCACAATACAAGAGCCACTGAAATGAAGTACCAATGATGAGGTCAGATCCTCATCAACAGATAAAAATGGCATTCAAATGTAAAAATCTGCCCTGCAAATTCTAATGCAGAGCACCATTTCAAAGTAAATATATCATGTTTATAATAGCAACAGTTTGTTTTATATTCCAAGATCTATGCTATTATTTTCCATGATTGGTCATTTGTTTGTGACTGTTATATGTTAAAAAAGGCATAAACTCAGTTTGTCATATGACATGAGATGTAGACATCTTGTGAACTTTTTAACAGAGCTTGCACAGTCTCATAGAGTCTTATATTACTCAACTTAGGGTCCCATATATCATGTTTGAGGAGTGGAAAGGGAAACAACAGATCTGTTGCCACATAAAATAGGGAGTTCTTCCAAAAGCTCTCGTGTTCTAAGACATTTCAGTGGAGTTAAAAGCTTACGTGTTCTTATAGTTTCTTCCCACATCTTTCTATTTTTAGTCTACAAATGCACAGTTATGTAGAGAACCAGCACTGAATCCTCACAGAACAAAGGAATGGATTGGTAGCAATGACTGCTGCCCTAGGACAACAGTGGTGACCAAATAGTTACTTTGCAAGTAGGATAGATCAGTTAAAAAGGAAATCATCAGGCTTAGCATTCCTTCCCTTTCTTTGGCTGTCCCCCATCACAAACCAGAAGTGCTATGTCAGTACTCCATAAAAACTCTTCCAGAGATCTCTCTTTCTCTTTTCCCCTCCTGCCACTAGGCACACAGTATGCTTTTTGGACTTCTGTACAGCCCACCTCTATTCCAACCTTCACCTGTATTACCTCTTTTAAACAATAACCTAAATATACTGATGTTCCCAACGTTCGTTGTAAGGCTCAACTGCTGTCTGCTTGCTGGGCACTCAGCCCCACTACATGAAAATGCTCACACTCTAGATGATGTTTTCTTGGCTATGTTAGAATTTATATAAGGGATAAAGAAAAGACAATCAGATCAGCATGTAGCTTCCCTTTTAAATCACTACTGACTCCTGTTAAAAGGGTCTCTATTACCAGCCTGTCTGGTGACTATTTATGTCCACATAGTTAACCATCAGGCCAAGTGCAGACAGTCAAAAAGCCCAAGACTGAATGGATTCAATCTTTGCAGGTAAGCTACATAGATTGAACCAATAAACAAATGAACAGACATTTACCTTTGATTCCAGAAATGCAGCCTCATGCCTGCAGTGGCCCAGCCCAGAAGCCAGGGGGTGCTAGGGCACACCTCCCTGCTCGACTGAAGCAGACAGCTTGGGCCAAGGCTAGCCACCCAGCCTGCAAGGGAGAAATTGTGGGGGAGGTGCAAAGCATCCTGGGGTGCTGGAGGACTATGAGTTAACTTGGATGTAGAGGGGATCTGGGACAGAAGTCCAATAAACTGATTTAATCAAAATCAGGTAAGTCTGATACTGTATCCATCCAGGTTTATCTTAAACCAGTTTTGGCCATTTTGAAAATGATTTTTGTGCACTGAACTTCTGCTGTGTTACAGATTTGAACTGGTTTTCGATCACTTATACCCATTTATATGTAATTTCTGTCCCTAGCCTTAGAGATTTGCTCACCAGACTTACTTGTTAAAAGTTTTGAAATAATTTGAAGATGTGCTGCTGAGTTTTAAGCACATTTCTAGGACCGTTACATTTTTTTTCTATCTTAAGTCAAGAAAGCTGCTTGGCTTTAACTCAACACCTCTATGAACAATGTCAAGAACATCACAAAGTGCCAGACCAACTGGAGCTGCATCTAGCTGATAAGAGATATACACCACATTCATATAAAAGTCACGTAAAAATCAATAGGGGAGCCTAGATTTAAACAGAAAGCCATTTCTATAGTACAGCTGCTAATTTTTGTGGGAGCTATGAAGCTTACTGAGATGTGCTAATGTAGACTGAGTGAACAGAATCTTTTCTTGAATGCCATTTCTGTCTTTGCCTGGTTTGCACTCAGTTGTGAAGTATATAACCAGATTAATAGTTTGTGGTGAACAGCAGAACATATTCTCCTGAATATTTATGGCTCTATTTCATTGCACTAGACTGTGCTGTAAACATGCCACATAATGCCTCCAGCTCTGAGCAGGTAAGGATTCCTTAGTCATGGAGAAGTTCCTAGTTAGCAGTGTTGTTATAAATGCCTTCTTCACTGCTTCCTTAGTCATAGCCAAGGCCATGGGGAGTCTGACATGTTACTACAGCACATCAAGCCCTGGATGCTACTACTCTGATACGTTATTGCAGCTCCAGTCCATAGGACTCATTGGCGGCCAATATATTTTAAAGGAGTCCTGCTTGTACTCTAAACTATATCAGGTTCCATGCTGGTAAAAGCCCCCATACCTTCACCAGATGAATGTAACAGATATGGAGCACAACTAAGAATGTGGGTCATTATTCCTTGTGATTTTCATCACACTGTACACCTATACACAAATAACCAGTTCCATTGTTCAGCAACACGAGAAAAGATTTATTTGCCAGAGAATAACAGAAGATTGCACGTAAATTTGAGATTCCTACTTTAAGTGCTTTAGTAAGATATGTGAGTGTTTATTTATGAGTGTATGTAATGTGATGGACAAGTTAACACTGGTCTTGAGGACACTTACATCCCAAAGTGGTCCCATTTTAGCACTGTTTCTGATTTCGAACAATCCAGTAGAGGTTATTTCAGACTGTAAAATTAAATAGTTTCTGTCTTTTTGTGTTCTCATGTAGGTCACTATTTAGCAGTTTTTTTGAATGCCTGGCCTTGGCAGATTACAAAATTGCACCCAAATTAAAATTATTATATATATTAAACAATTATTACAATTAATGTTTCGAATATAATTTTATAACAGCAGCTAGCTTTGCAAAGATTTTGCTGTTTTATGCAGATCTTAGGTGCACGCTCTTTTAAATAATAACCAAGACACTTTAGGTATTCATGTGAAAAGGTGAATCAAATCAATTCATATCACTGTGAAGTGCTTTGTGTTGCTTTTCAACTTATTACTTTGGATAGAACTTAGACTTTCTTTAACACATATTAGTAAACATACTTTAAAAATAACTTCCTTACAAAAATTACTTCCTTTAACTTCATTTAAAGCATTCAAGCAAATACATTTAATCTTATTCAAGCAAAAAAGAAAAAAAAAAACACTATCAAAAAGAAGAGATTGTGATGGATCAGCCATGTCAGGAGAATGGAAGAAGATTATATCCCCAAGAATATTTTATATAGTGAGATTTGAAATGGCTCTAAAAAGTGGGGTTGCCCTCTATGGGTGGCTCCTCACGTGCAGACACTTGTGGTTTGCAGAACTACAAACCCCGTTATGGTGCTACAAACCACACATAGCAAATGTTCCAGCATACTCTGCACTGCAAATCTGCAGCACAGCACCAAAATTTAAAAATAAAATGGACCAAAAATTCAGTGCAACGCACACTCAGCAAGCCTCCACTCCATGATACTCAACCTGTACCTCTGCTGCTCCAGGCTACCAGATAAGATTGCTGGGGCCAGCCTCCAGCTCTCCTTGGCTGAACAGCTGGGAGAAGCTGGATATGGACAGTTTCTTGTTGAAGGACAATTTGTTCCACAACAAAGCACACAGGCAGGAGTGTGCACTACCGCAATATGTGCCACTGCAATCCCATTCCCCTGTATGTCTGGACATGGCCTATGGTGGTACCACAATATATGCAAAAATGATATCAAGTCATCTGATATCAACTTAGAAAGCTGGGAGAAGTGTGCAAAATCCCATCCAATCTGGAGGGAACATCTAGCACTAGGTGCAGCTCAACATGAAGTGGCCTTGATCCAGAGGATGGAAGCAAAGCTAGAAAGAAGAAAGAAGCACGCTGTAAACTTGGAGTCCAACTCAGACAACAAGTGGATCTGTGAAACTTGGAACAAGCCATATTTCTCTCAAATTGTGCTCATCAGCCAAAAGCAGATTCATCAGGCATCTGACTAGACCAGGGTCGGCAACATTTCTGGGCAGCATGCCACAAACACCCGCAACCTTGACTTGTAAGGGTGGACAATGGGGGAGCCATGAGGGATCCATTGTGGCAACACAGTCCTGGCCCTTTCCTTGAGGAGCTAGTGCAAAGCAAAATGCTTTCACATGCCACACTTTGGCAGTGTACTGGGAGTTGCCTACCCCTGGACTAGACCTCTTACATGTACGCCATGACCCAGAGGGTCAACAGTTGTCTACCTATTCAAGCAAATATGATGCGGAAGGAATATGCATATATTATGAATGAGTATCCCAGATTATATGCTGACCATCACAAACAATTACACTAGTCTTGCAGCCTATTTTACTATATGCCCATGACCAAAATATCTAAGCACCTGTTAAAATATCATCCCTTCCATAAGGATGAGTACAAAAACTTACCCTAATAGAAGATATGAAGCCATAATTATGAATTAATGTTAGCTTTTATTCATAGGTATCAACAGTGGAAATATGTGCATCTATGTAAATACATATTAAACATTATGCTTCCTTTTACTGTATTCCTATATAGGTTACATGGAATATATATTAATGCAGTTTGTTTTAATTCACTTCCTCTCTCATCAGACACTGCAAGCTTTCTGGGGAGATCAAAATGCACATTACAACATAGAGATGAATTTTCTGGCCCAAGGAGATAATTTTGCACAGTCAATAGCAATATCTCAGAAGTGAACCAGAAAACCCAAGCTAGAGAAACCAAATTCAATAATGCTATCATAGCAGAAAACTCCAAAACCACAGTGGCCTTGCTTTCTAGAGAACACATCACTAAATGCAAATGAAGCAAATAATACTTGCAAGTGATCAAAGCAGATTATATGACTGCGTGGCACAATGTTACAACAGGAAGCACTCTGCTTCTGCAGCCGCTATAGCAATTATTTTGACTGAAAGGCTGCTTAACGAGTTTTGGTGAGCTGTTGAGGGTCACAAGGGTAGCTCCACCCCTTGATACATGCCCTGCCCCCAGTTGCCATCATGGGGCTGGAAGTCCTGCCCCCTAGCCCCTGACCTTTGCCACTGGAAGTCCCTCTCCTTGTACTCTTTTTGGGAGGGGGGTGTTGCCATCTTGAAATGAGAAACAGATAAATCATATGCTAAAAAATCAAATATCTACTATAACTTATATTAATTTTATTTTAAACAATATTTTGTCTTGATTTATGAGTGTTTGCATAGTGTATCTGGAGTTGATTGCATAATAACTCAAAATACAGACTTCCTATTGTATATTGGGTGTGCGAGTAAAGGGGTATATATAGGGGAGGGGGTTGGGCAGTGTGTGTATGTGTGGGGCATGGGTATGGTGGGTGGGCTGTGTGTGTGGTGTTGGTATGGTGGGTGGGGAGTGCG
>NW_017729006.1:2101042-2116657 GCF_001723915.1 Gavialis gangeticus
GGTGGGTGGGAGTGTGTGGGGGGGCTGTGGGAGGGTGTGGGTGTGTTTCAGGTATGGTGGGTGTGTTTTGGGTGGTCAGGTGTGCATGTTTGGGGGGGGGGTCGTCACAGTCCCTGGAGCTGCATGTGGTAGCAGGGTGTGGGGCCAGCCCCACCTGGCCCCATAGCATGCAGATCCCTGCACTCCCACCCCAGTCTCCACCTGCAGGTGATGGCAGCATGTGGGACCAGCCCTACCCAGCCCTGTAACATGCAGCTCCCATGTGCAGTCCCAGTCCAGCCGAGACCCACAATGCATTAGGGCTGTGCGAAACAGCACCGTTTCATTTCAACATCTGTTTTGCCATATTGATGGGACAGTGTTTCATTCAAGTTTCATTTAATTTCAAAAGCACTGTTCCGTTTCATTTCGTCATAACTGTTTCATTGTTTTGACGTTTTGTCCAAAGGCTATAATGGGGAAGCATGAAACTGCCTATACTTTTGTCATTTCTTGCCTAATTTGGATGAAACTTGCAGTGATAGTAGCACCTTCAGAGACCATGATGTCTGCCCTGTTTCAAGGAGATAGGTGCAGGGGTTTCTGGGAAACTGTACTTCAAAGCCTTGAAAGCAAAACTCATGTCACATGTGTATGCTAAAGCACAGGGGGGTGAAAACAGGAGGCATGATAGCCCCTGCTGAGGCCACAAAGCCTGCCAAGTTTCAAGGAAATAGGTGCAGGGGTTTCTGGGAAACTGCACCTCAAGCTTCTGACATGCAAAACTTGTGACGTGTGACTGTGTGCATCTGTTAAGGCGCAGCTGTTTTTCTGTCCCTCCCCCAGAGCACTGGGATTGGAAGGGACCTCAGGGAAGGATCACAGTCACTGGCCAGCTACACACGTTAATATCAGAGCAGTCCTTCCCCTGTCTTCCCCCTCCCTCTCCTTATTTTCTTTTTCCCTGCAAGCAAGCCCAGCTTTGAAACTTGAAACATTTAAAAACTTTCAAACTGAGTGCCCTCATTTTGTTTTGAAGTGGTTTTGAAGCCATTCATTTCATTGCAATTTCACTGTTTTGAGCTTGAAAAGAGTTGAAACAGCGTTGAAATGAAACACATGGCGAAGTTTTACACAGCAATACAATGCATGGTTCCCCACACTCTGGGCCCCCTTTTCCCACAACAGGAATCCCTGGCCCTGGCCTGGTGGAGCCCTTTCCTGCCTTTCCAGGCTTGCAGGCAGGGTGGGTTGGAAACATCCCTGGGGTGGCCAAACAAAAGCCTCTGCCAGGCAGAGGCTTCTTGTCTCTAGCGCCCCTGCCTTGGGGCTGGGAACACATCAGGCCAGGCTAGGGTGGGGATTGGTTGCTTAGCAACCAGAGCCACACCTCTTACATGGAGGCACTGGCTTGCAGATGGGCAGCGAGGGCCTGGGCTTACAGAGGGCATATGGAGGGACCCCACAGGGCAAATAGAATTGCTTGGCAGGCCAGATCTATCCTGTAGGCCTTATTTTGCCTGCCCCTGCACTACAGGGACTCCACTACTTAGGTTTATTGAAAGTCTATTTGTGTTAATGGATGGAACTGAGTTGTACATCAAACTTGGAGTGAACCTGTCATTTTACTGAGAAATCATTAAATGATTAAATTACCTAATGATGCATAAAAGAAAAAAATGGAATTCTGACCAAGCATTTACTGTATATACTGCATGTCATTACCATAAAACAATGTGATTCTATCCCTTATAGTAATGCAGGACATCCTTCCATGCAAACCATAAGGTCAAAGGCAATGATACAAGGTGATTATATCATGACAACTTGTAAAGTATATTATCTTAGGCACCTACAAGATGATAACTTTCATCAGTAGTGGTATTGTTCAATAATAAAATGTGCAGTCTCCAAGATTAGGGTTGTTTTTAAATAACATATAAGCTCCGGACAAACACACATAAGTACTTATTAACATGAGGTTAATTTAAAGCAATGATTTTCAAACTTCCTAAAGGAGCCCTTTTGTGTCAATTCTGCTGCTGCAGAACTCCTACACCTGGCCTCCTGGCCTGCTCTGCCATTACCCCCAGTCTCTTTGTGGAACCCCTGATGACCTATTGAAAAACCCCAGGGTTTTATGGAACACAATGAAAACCATTGATTTAAAGAACAGTCAGGTTATAGATCCTAAAAAGCTAACTAAATCTGGATTTTTATTATTTGTATTAAAGAAGTGCCCAGAGGCTGCTACCAAGATTAGACTCCTATCATGCCAGGCACTGGAAAAATATATATTAGACGCACATTAACCTTGCTCCAAAGAACTCACTAGGAGGGTAGTAAAACACTGTGATGTTACCCAGAGAGGTTATGGAATCTCCATCCTCGGAGGTTTTCAAGACCCAGCTAGATAAAGCTTTGGCTGGGATAATCTAGTTGGGGATGGTCCTGATTTCAGTAGGGTGTTGAACTAAATTACTTCCTGAGATCCTTTCCAACTGTAATTTTCAAAGATTCTATGATTTCCATGATTCTAACTGACACTTCAGGGCCCTGTTCTGAAATAAATGCCCAGATATGTAACTTTAAGTAGTTTATTTTTATACTACTGACTTCAATAGGAGAAGCCATGTGAATAATGTGAGCTCCTGAGACAGTGGTCATAGTAACAACATCTCAGTATGTAATATAAAAGGGATGGACAGAGGAAGTACTATCATCTCCATTTGATAAACTGATTTTCAGGGAGATTCAGTCTATAAGGTTCACATTCAGAACTGACCTTACGCCCTTACATTGCGTATAGGTGTCTATACAATGTAGGCAGAATTTAGGGGCTGAAACCACAATAAATCATTCAAATCAACACCCCTAAATGGATACGCACATGCTTAGGTGCCTTTATTCTGTACTGAAAAGATCTCTATGCACAACAGGTGTCCAGACTAAACATGTAGGGCTCCTATACACATGCCGGAAGACTGCTCCAACACACTGTAATTGCAGCATGTCAGTGCAGACTCAATTAATTGAGTCTGCTGGAGCATGGAACTTAATGTGCTCCAGCAGCCGCCAAGTGTCATGTGTATCAGTGTCCCCATGCTGAAAAATGGTGACTGGGCACTTTAAACTAAAGTTCATGCAATGAGCTTTATTTCAAAGTGCCCCAATGCCATTTTTCAGCACAGGGATGCTGATGCACATGACACTCTGGGTGCTTTTAATTAGCATGGCTGTAGGAGCTGTGCTAATTAAAGTGTTCCACCCCCTTCTCCCACCCCTGCCCTCCCGCCTGCATGTCTACATGTCTATAAATGCCCTTAGGTACCTCACTCCTGCCTAACTTGTGTTGTGATTCACATCAGTGCTGGTAGCTACCTAAGCTCTGCTTAAGGGCTCATCTTGATTATGGTGATGCTTTGCCAGCAAACAAAAAATGGCAGCAGAATCCCTTAATGAAGGCACAGGATCTGGGGGCAAAAGGGAATTTTTTGTTGCTTGTTTTTACATATCATCTTTACAAATGACAGAAACTTTTCTGGCAGAAACCCTTCCGGCACCCTGACTACATGGAGACAAGGATGCTTTGCCAGGAAGTCTGTACTATTCTCACACTATACGTTGACAGAACCATGCAAGCAAAACCCTGTGGTACAGAGCAAACCTAAGTCCTTAGAAAAGGAGCACACACCTACAATTGCTGGAGGTTGAGAGCATGTAAGCAACTAAATTCAAAACACAGCCAGAGGTGTGGTGGTAACCACCTTTTGCCCAATAGTCTATAGCAAGAGCATTCAGGAAGCAAGAGGCTGGAATTCTAGGCCCTCCTCAGCCTGATGGAATTCAAACCCACATTTCCCATATCCTAGGTGTGTGCTATAATCAAACTGTGAATTAGGATGGCCTTCCAAACTCTCCTGTTGAAACTAGGTCACTGAGTGGTCAAGAATGTAAGACTCATTGGCCAGAAGGGGTGCCTGTATAGATGTGCAGGATGTCTGCTTTGGCATGCTGTAATTAAAGCGCATCAGACCACACTCAATTAATCAAATCTGCTGGTGTATGTTAATTTAGCATGCTCTAGCAGCTTCAGTGTCTCGTGTATTCAGTATTTCCATGCTTCAAAATGGTAGTGGGTTGCTTTAATTAAAGCTTATCAAATGAGCTTTAAAGTGCCTCTGCTGCCATTTTGGAGCATGGGATGCTGAATACATGAGATGCTGCAGGTGCTTTAATTACAGCAGCTCCTGAGAGCCACTTAAAATACCCGCTACCATACACCCAGAACACATGTAATGACACCCAAAGAGAGCAAGCAAGAGAGAGCAAGGCTCTAACTTAGTGCCTGTGGCATAGAGTTTGAAGAGGAATCTTGGGTTATGGCTCACTTTCCAAGAGTTATTTCTCTTCTTTAATCAAATACTATCAAGTGCAAAGGCAGCAGAAACCAGAACCCAGGACTCCCCACTCTAAGAGGAATGCCACAACCATTAAATGATAGATCACACTTCTCTTTTGCTTGGTGTCCCCTTCAAGCCCCATGAATATTGGGCTCTTGTTTACACCCAATCCCACATCTGGCATGGGGAGTGCCCTTGCCTAGCCTATTCTATAGCTGGGTGGGTAGGGCATTCTACTGGGAAGTTGGTAATATGGGTTTAAAACCACTCAGGTTGACAAGAACACAGGACCCAAGTCTTCAACATCCTACGTAAATGCTTGAGCCAGTGATTGGGCAAAAAGTGATTGGCCTACTATCACCACACCCATAGAAGTTGCTATGCTTCAAACAGAATTCAATGTTAGGAGGTCTTGTCCAGGGTATCCAAAAACCCCAGAACTAATTTCTGTCTACGGCATAGGTTTGTTTGCATAGAGAACAATTTATCATTATTTTTACTTCCATTCTTTAAGCTATGTGTTACCTTTATTACTCCGTCAACCCAGATAAAGAAAGTAGACTAGTGGGCTTTATTTGTGATTGTACATTTTTTTAACATTGATCATGAAGATTTGCTTAGAGTTTTGACTATACTCTGCTCTAGATTCAGGAATGAGATATGCTTTCATTCGCATATGTATATCTTTAACTTTGATAAATGTTGCTAAATTGAATAGTACAGTTCTATAGTGCCATGTATCCATGATTCCCATGTGTATTAGTCTCCTAATTTTAAATATAAGAAAACAGAAGCATCATGTGATTGATTTTAATTATATAGCAAGGCAACTGCAAAATTGGAAAGAGACTTCATGTTTTCCAAATCTCATGCCAGTTCTATCCAATTCAATATAGTTCCCATAAAGGGGTAAAACAATTGGTTTTAATAAAATAAAGAACCTTTCTATGCCTCTAAATATGATCTCCAATCAACACAGTCATTTGCAGTTTTTGAAAAAAGTATTTTATTTATGCAAATGCATTTAGTTACTTTTTCCCAGGTTCTGTCTTTCTGGTTGTGATAAAACTGGATTTAAAAATATAGAAATACCAGCTAAATTGAGGATGTGCTCAAAATTGTCTATATCCACGAGATACACCAACTAATTGCTGAAATACAGAAGCTTCAGCTCATCATTCAAAGTATCTTGATATGAAACCTTTGAGTTTTTGAGTTTTGCCAATCACTAGCTGCAAGGATTCACCAGGCAAAAGGAATATGGATACATTTTTATGCCCTACATGTCTTTCAGGTATTTAGCAGTGTGTGATGTATATTGAGTGGAATAGGCCCCTCTACAATGACAGATCAAGTCTTCTGTTATATATATTACCAAAGGCATGGAAAGTTGGGCAGCTAAGTGTTCCAGGAAAACTGCTGAAGACAGCATGATGGTGCAAAGCATTTTCATTACCCAGTCAACTCTGTACAGCTTACATAACACCTGCACTGTTCTTATCTTGAGGTTGAAACCAATGGTATACTTCATATAAATATCAGATATTCCTGCATTAAAATCACTTTAGGTAGTGTCGATCTTTTGTAACTGGTTAGAATAAAATTCATTCTCTGATTTGTTCTCACTGTTTGAATTTCTCTTTCCTTTTTAAAATGATTTATTTTGAAAGTGCTAGTCAAATCATTAATAGTTGGTTGTTTTTTTACCTTCCCAACTTCTTCTTTTTTACCCTCCCTGTTCTTGTCAGTCAGCTTAAATCCAGCAAACATTGTGCCATAGCATCTATTAGCAGAGAGCAGGAATGTGTTTGTCAGGGTTTAAGTAGGTATTACAGGTTTGCACTTTTTTTTCCACTGTAGGTATTTGCTAGGCTTGCACAAAGCAGTAAGTATTCACTTCAGATTTGGATTCCGCCAATTCAGAGGGACAGTGATTTGATTCGGTGTTTCGAATCACCATCCCAATTCAATTCAGCCAATTCGTATTAGGAGATTCAGCCCTAGACTATAACAGGGAATCACTAAAAGACCTATAACTTTGTCATTTTTTTGCAGATTCAAATGAAAACAACAAGGATAGTAGCCCCTTCTGGGGGCATAAAGCCTGCCAAGTTTCAAGGAGATAGCTGCAAGGTTTCTGTGAAAGTGAACCTTAAACTGTTGAAAGCAAAACTCATATCACTTGTGTGTGTTAAGGCAGAGCAGGATTAAAACAGCTGGGATGGTAGCCCCTTATGCAGACATGAGGCCTGCCAGGTTTCAGGCAGTGGTTCAGGGGTTTCTGTGAAAGTGCACCTCAAGATTCTGAAATCAAATAAAAAAAGCAAATAGGTGCAGAGTGAGGAGAGTAGCACTCACTTCGTCTGCACGTTGATCTTGGGGAACCCCCAGCAGTGGGAGGTTTGCCTTCAGGAACACCAGCTGCTCCACCAAACCATGATCCAAGGAGGTATGGTAGGGTGTCACAACATCACCAGCAATGCTGAACACCCTCTCGCTTGGAGCACTGGTCGGTGGACAGGACAGGTGTTCCTGAGCAACTGTGGTCAGATCCTGCCACTCCTGGATGTGGGTTACCCTATAGGCTAAGGGGTAACAGTGCAGCAGCTCCATGTTCTTGGTGAGATAGGTAGCCACTGAGGTTTCCATGCTACCTGCCCTATGGTGGGGTCTGGTGCCTCTGGACCCCAACACTGAAGCCATGTCCTTGGCCCACATTGACAGTGGCTGTTGTGGAGGAGATTGACTCGTGGTTGTAGTGCTGGCATGGGAAAGTGGACCCCCTTCTTCCACATCCCTCTGCCTCTGCCCTTCTGCCTCTGTGACTCTTGTTCACCTGCACCTCTATCCAGTGATCAAGGGGTTTGCTACTGCAGATGCTCCCCTTCACTCTCAGGTTGCACACACCCACCAGCACATGGACTGTACTGAACCACAACAGATCCAGCCATTTTTTGATGCCCTTCTTCAGCTGCTTCACCAGTGCCTGCACCTCTGGTGATGGTGGTTTGCCCCAGCCAGGAACATTGATCCCCTGAAACTTCTCCATTTCATTCTCAAGCTCCCTCACTATGGGGATCATCTGGCTGAGGAGGGCATTGACAGCGCTGAGGGTCTCGGTGGCCTCAAGGAAAGGCTTGAGGACCACCAAGATCTGGGAGATGGTATCCCATTCTGTTTTGTTAAGGGGGCCACTGATCCCAATCTCCCCAACCAAGGCCATCTCATGGATGGCCTTCTGTTGCTCAATAAGCCTTTCCAGCATCATGTATATGGAGTTCCACCGAATCTAAACATCCTGCATGATTTTGTGCTGTGGGATGCTCAGTAATGACTGTTTGTCCTGTAGCATCTTGCCCCACTTGATGCTCCGGTGGAAGTAACCCATCACCTTTCTGCATTTCAGAATGAGCTCGCTGGTTCCGACGATGCTATCACTGAGAGCCCTGCCCCTCTCCAAGGTGTCTGTCACTATGAGATGGAACTTGTGTGCCACAAAGTTGGCATCATGCCCCACCTTGACTATATTGGACCCATTGTCAGTGACCATGAACCCGCAGGTGAGCTCACCCTACCGAATGAGCCACCCCTGCACCACACAGTTCATGGCACCCCCCTTTGTCTCCACTTTTCTCCCACTGGTCCAGGGTGGCCTTCCTCTGCTTCTTGGGGCCAGGGACTTTGGAGTGAGAGGGGGACTTCTTTTTGGGTATGCTCCCACTGGTGCCAGGCTGAGGAGCAACAAGGGCAAGGGGGTTCTGCCTCCTGAGATGCAGAAGCATCGCCATGGTGGCGAAGTGTTTTACCGTCTTGCTCTAGCTGATCTGCCTTCAGCAGTGGGGGCAGGTAGCATCTGCTACCTCAAAATGATACCACAATACACTACCCACCTGCTTCTGGGTTGAAGGTGGGGATCCTGCCTTATCCCCCTCCTCACCAGGCAGAGGCACAACAACAGGAGAAGCCGAACCACCTACCCCCACAACCTCCTCCGAAGTGCCTTCCAGAGAAGGAGACCTGCCTCTAGGGGAACTTTGAGGGGTGTGGAACACAAGCTCAGATTCCCCCTCCTTCCCCAGAATTTTCTTTGCTATGGCCCTCAGCTCCTCTGCTTCCAGATCCAGCTCCTCCTCTGGCACTGGAAGGCTCATGCTAGGAACTGAAATTGGGGGGAGAATGTCATGCTGTTGCTGGCTACTGGTGTTAATGGTGGTGGTGCAGGTGCAAGCACTGCTACCACCTCTTTGCTCCCACTAGCAGCAGAAGACTCATCGCTGCCAGGAAAGAGGGTGCATCTATGTTCGGGTTGGGGAGAACTTGCAGCTTTCTGCCCCCTCTCCCTTCCCTGCCAGAAGACCTGACACATGCTTCATAATGTTTGGTGTGCTAAAAATGTGTGTGTGTGTGCGCGCGCGTGCGTTCACGTGTGTGTGTGTGTGTAATATATATTGCGCTTTCCTGCACAGTGATGACACACTGTCAGGGAAAACACAGATTTATTTTTGTGGGGAGAAAAAAATCAAGACAGACTAACGTGAACAAATAAGAGGATTTGGGGGAAAGAATAAGTTGAAAGGAATGGATAGGGATAACAGTAGGGATTGTAGGCAAAGATAAGTAGGAAAGAATTGGATACATCTTACAAGAAGAGAGACTAGTAATCGAGAGACTAGATAGCAAGCCAGAGCCTTTCAGACAGTGCTGCTCCAAGACAGACACAGCTCACAGAAGGCTCAGATGACTTCAGACACAGCTTTATATGTTGTTTCTATGTCCCTCCCCCAGAGCACTGTGATTGGAAGGGAACTCACAGAAAGATCACACTCACTGGCCAGCTACATGTGGCAATATCAGAGCAGTCTCCCCCCAACCCCCCAGCCTTTTCCATATATGGAAGATCACCCCATCCCCCTCCCTCTTCTCAGTTTTTGTTTGCTGCAAGCCTTCCAAATGTCCCCGAATCAATTCAGAAGCTTCCGATTTGATTCAGACCATTTAATAGGTCTCCCAATTCGATTCTGATTCAGAGATTCGGCCACCGAATTGGCCTGAATCTCCTTCGAATGGAATCAGCTGCTGAAGCTTGTACAGCCCGAGTGTTTGCCTCTCTCTGAGACTTCTGCTTTTAAGCTACAAAGAAGCTCTACACTTCCCAGAAGCCAGTAATTAAAATAGCATTGCCATTCATTTTAGAAGGTTCCATAATATGGAATTCTTCTGTAACACAGTAAGAGGGCAGCAAAACATAGCTTCCAGCATATCTACTACTCCCCCAGCTTTATGTCATCTGCAGACTTGCTGAGGATACACTCCATCCAATCTTCCAGATCACTGATGAAAATATTGAACAAAGCCTGCCCCAGGACTGACCCCTGGGGCACTCCACTTGATACTAGCTGCCAACTAGACATCAAACCATTGACTACTGCCCTCTGAGCCTGATAATCCAGTCGGTTTTATATCCACTTTACAGACATTCATCCAACCCATACTTCCTTAACTTGCTTACAACAATGTTATGGGAGGTTATATCAAAAGCCTTGCTAAAGTCAATGTATATCACATCCACCAGTCTCATCTCCCCACATCCACAGAGCCAGTCATCTCATCATAGAAGGCAATCAGGTTGGTCAGGCATGACTTACCCTTGGTGAATCCATGCTGACTGTTCCTAATCACCTTCCTCTCTTCCAAGTGCTTAGAAATGGAGTCCAAGTGCTTAGAAATGGAGTCTTTGAAAACCTGCTCCATGATTTTTCCAGGGACTGATGTGATGCTGACAGGTCTATAGTTCCCTGGGTCTTTCTTGTTCTATTTCTTAAAGATGGGCACTATATTTGCCCTTTTCCAACCATCCCAGACCTCTCCCAACTATCATAAGTTTTCAAAGATAATGGCCAGTGGCTTTGCAATCACAACTGCCAACTCCCTCAGCATCCTTGGCTACATCACATCTGGCCCCACAGACTTGTACACATCCAGCTTTTGTAAATAGTACCTGAGCTGTTCATTCACTACTGTTGGCTGCTCACCTCTTCATGCTTCAGTGTGGGGCTAGCCCATGCTGAAGCACCTTTGTGCCCCTGCCAGCTGCCCCATAACACTTGGAGCCCTGCCAGAGAAGCCCTGGGCTGGTTGCTCCAACAGGGTTCCATGTGCTGTGGAGGGTTGGCTGGGGAATGAGAGTATTTTATCCTGGGCTAGGCCCACGCTGAAGGGCACACTGCTGGAGCAGCCCTGGCCTGGCAAGCTGAACCCAGGGTCCTCTACCAGCCTGGGCTACTCTGACTGGGCTCCATGTGCTGTACATTAATAAACTCCAGAACAATAATCTCCACAGTTTATACATGTGCATTAATTGCATGTGTAGATGCCCCCAGTATGTTTAGGAATATGCTTAAGACAAGTGTTGCATATAGATTTTCACATAAATCTAACACATCATTATAATTTAGCAACTAGCAAACTTCTGTCCTCATTCCATGTAACATCAGAATATCAGTTATTTGCTATGGCTAAGTATAGAATATGACATAAATATTTAATTCTGATTACATTTTGACTAGAGCATTAGTATACTGCTCTCCTTTTTCTTAGTATCCCTCTCATTGCTGTCTAAGGTAAGTGCAACTCATAGGCATTGGCATGGGGACCAAACAGTCACATGGTCAATATATACCAATTTACAGTAGTTAAAGAGCTGGCCCAACATTAAAGTGTTTGGCTTTGTCAGCAACATTTCTATAGTCTTTGCTAGCCTGATACAAGTGGAATATCTTTCCTGGATAGATCTGTCCACTGATCTAAGCCACAAATACCCAAGGAATGTTTATATTTTACTGAGTAATGGTATGTTTCCAGTTTACATAAACCGAGGCAGGTCTTTAAACTTTATCTTAGAGTTTCCCCTGAGATTATTATGGTTGGAAGATAAAAGAGGAATAAGTGAAAAAAAAATGAAGCTCATGGATTTCTAAAACTCAAGAAAGAAAAAATCTTGGCTCTTCTGAAGTTAACTGGTGTTTTTCCTTTAATTTCAGTGAGTGCAGTGTTCCATCCAAAGAATCTGAATTCTTATAAGAATCATGACTAATGAAATCATAAAATATACATACATTGTAGCCTGTCTTCTTCTCATCAGCATGCTTTTGAATAATTTCCATGATGTGTAAGCAGGTCACAGAGGTGTCAGCAAGTAAGTGAACAACTGCAATATTACTATATATTGTTATTATGCTGAAAATGTGATGAATAGGAAAATTACAGATAGCTAATGACATTGATTCTAAGCTGTATACAAAGGAATAGTCAAACAAACAAGTAACAACAAGGGAAATTTTATATTTGACAGAGACTAGGGCAGGAAGAACATTGCTCCTTCAAACTTGTCGGGGGTAGGTGCTGTAAGGCATAGGCCCCCTCCGGCCTGGTGTCTTCTTGGTGAATAGTGTCAGGATGGGGAGGCATAAACACTATCCCCCAGCTGCTCTAGGGTGTTATTTTATCTCCTTCCATGACTTTGATCTTTTTTCAGTTAAGGAGCTGGTTCCACTGATTAGTAAGTCTGAGCCTGTTGGAGGCTCTACCTCCCCTACACCTCCCTTACAAGTCTGAGCCTTTCTTTGTGAGGCTTTACCTCCCCTGCACCCCACTCTTACCACTCTCTTGATGTTAAATCGATTTCTCTTTTAGGGGACTGAGCCCTTGTGTCCACTTTAGAAGCTTTTCCTAGGTTGCTGGGAGCCAGGTCAGGCCCTCCTAAATGATTCCCTGGTGGTCAAACTATCCACCAGGTCTATTCTGCATGACCATCTGCACAGGGCTCATTTGTGCTCATCAGTGAACTAGCAGTCCTCCAAGATAAGGCAACCTGAGTCACTTTATCCCACTAACTAATCGTGTCATCAAGGCACATTGGCCAACATCCCTTCCCCCATTCAGGGTGCCACTTTGTACCAATTCCTTTGCTTACTCAAACACATGGGTTTGTTTCAGTCTGCCCCCTGCATCCTAGAGTTGATCCACCCATTGTCAGGGCACTTTATTGTTTCAGTACAGAACCAAAAAAGAAAATAAACTTTATCCTTCTCTTTCATCCAGGGTTGATCCCCTTCCCCTCTTTTTATCAATTAATTTAAGGATCCTCAAAAACACACTGAGGCAAAAATCAACATAACCTTTTCTTCGTTTTTCAGTCAGGGCTGGTTCTTCATAATTAATTGGTTCCATCAGTCCCACAATGGCAGGATCAATTTTTGGATCAGCACTCTTACCAGCTGGCTTGAGTTGCCATGTCCCCAGCAGGCTGGCAGTCCCAAGCTGCACACCACCCATGTCCTCAGGTACCTGCTTTGCCCAGGGCTTTACTCCTGCACCTGGAAAGTTGCCCCAGTTACCTGTTGGGAATTGCAGTATTCATGGGTGGTCCTCTGACCACACATGCCTGTTGCTACATGTCCTTCACCTGCCAGTAGCTGCTGGCCTGTATCCTCCAGTGTCTCTTCTCTGCAGATGCTGCAGTCTCTCCCCAGATGCTCCCCTCTGGGGCCAGAAGTACTGTTCTGCACTCCCCAGCTGCCAATCCAGATGGAACACTTTCTCCAGAAGTGTTTCGTGGTGCTCCAGCTGTGCTCCTTCTCCTGCCTGGGGTAAGTGAAGGTGACTATCACCCTCAGGTTTTCCTTTGCCCCTAGAGCCTTTCCGCTCACAAAAAACTCAAGAAATAAATAGGCATGTTTCCCTATAAGATGTAATAGGCATGCAGTTGGCTATGTGTGTGGTGGGGTGTGTTTTTGTTTAACTGAAGATGTAGACAACTACAATCTGTAAAAGCAGTACAGATTTTAAATGCAGAACAAAGTTGTAAAATAGGAAGGCTTCACAATATCTAGTGATGCATGTGTAGTGACCCCTTCCTGCTCTAGGTCTCCATAGAGAATTATTCTAGTAGTGGATCCATATCTACTTCAGAAAAATTACAGTTAGCATTCCAGGAGTAAGGACAAAGCACACATAAGCTATAAAAGCTGAATTACCTTCATACCCTCTTAATGTGATCCTTCTAGTCAGGGCAAAGTTACCTTGCCAGGTGAATCTCTTATGTCCAAATCTTCATGTGCTTGTTCTGTTTAAATAGTGGACCATAATATCCAATTTGCTGATCCCTTGTTACTTTCATCAACATTCTATTCATTAAAGTACTGAATAAATAGATCTGAATACATAAAAAACAAATTCTTCTTACTCAAAGTCTGCTCCTCGTATATATCATAACATTTCTTTGATGACATTTTCCCTGCCATTTTCTTGCAGCATTTCATAGTCCAAACTATTAAGCAGCAATGAGATGGACTCTACATTGTCTTTTTTTATTATAGCACCTGAAAGCCCTAATCGTGGACAAAGACCTTATATTCTGGTAAGTGTTTTAAAAGCACCAAAAATAAAGACATTCCCCATCCCAATTATTTTACAATGCAATCATCCATTGAGTATCAACTGAAAAATTATTTCAAATGAATTAATATTGCTGTATACTTTTATATGAGAATATTTTATATGCAGACACTAGATGCATCTACCCATGTGCTTTAATGTACAGTAGCCCATTCTACTATACATTAAAGCATCACGTATAAAACCATGCAATTACACTAACGTGCAGTAAAATAGGCAACTGCGCACTATGCATCACTTAAAAACCATGCATATTCATTACTGTCATTAAGGCAGCCTAATGCACATTTCTTTAGTACCTGACACTGGACGGACTAAATTTAATGTGCATTAGAAAAAGCACCTTAATGCACATGTAGATACACCAACTGAGATAAATCTTAAATGCTCCATTTATATATTTACTTTGGCAACAGCACCTCACTTAAAAAAAAAATCTTATTAGACTAGACCCAAGCCATATTTACCCTGAAATATCTGTCCTGAAGGTACATTTAAGAACAAAAGAATGTAATAAGTGCCATAATGAGTCAGATCAATGATCCATTTAGCCCAATATCCTGTCTCCAACAGTGGCAGAAAACTGGATGCTAGAGAATAAACACCGAACTGGATATCTCTAGAGTAGGAGTTGGCAAAAAATGGCCTGAGAGCCAGATCTGGCCCACAGAAGGACTTGTCCATCTCACAGTGGGTCCCTTGGTCCCACCTGGCACAGGTGCCATCTGACTCATAGCATGTTCCACCACCTCCAGGGCACACAGCCGGGCTGGGGAAGCTCTGCAGATGGAATGCCTTTCTAGGCAGTCCAGGTGGTTATGGCTTCTTCTGCCTTCTGCTCCCACTGGCCCCAGACCTGTGGTACTGGCGGGGACTCACGCACTCAGCCCTGACCCCGGCCCACCCTGTGCCTGCTCCAGTTTCACCCACCCATGCTGAGCAGTGGCAGTAGCAGCACCAACTGGGCAGAAGCTGCTGCTGGCATGGGGGAAAAGTGGCCCCTCCCTCTCACCACTGCCAGCCCTTGTTGCTGCAGCTGCCCAAAAGCCCTGAGGCTCTCTGCTCTGCCACCACTGCCCCACTGGGTGGCCTGGGAGTGGCAGCTTAGGCACAGGGAGAAAATATTATTTGGGGGGACTCAACACACACACACATCCAGCAGGTAAGTCTCTGGAGGGGAAAGGATGCGGGGAGAGGGAAGGGGCATGGGGGGGAAGATTGAGGAAGGGAGTGAGGCAGGGGTAAATGGGGCCCAGGAGTGGGTCATGAGATGGTTGGAGCTCCAGGGCCTTGCCCAGAGGTACAGTTGGACTCGCATCATTGTGCACACCCCAAGGGAGGCACAGGGGACATGAGCCCCCCAGATTTGTGTGTGTGGTGGAGGCAGGCTGCTGCTACAAGCTGGGCTTTGCATCCTGCTGCCACTGCCTTGGAAGCCACTTGATTCCATGTGCCTGCCACTGCCAGGCTGTGCCATGTCCCCTGACCACTCAACGACAGCAAGCACATGGCATCATGTGGCTACTGAGGCAAAGGCAGCAGGGCGCAGATCCCAGCCTGCAATGGCAGCTCACCTCTGCCCTGCACTCAAATCCAGGTGGCACATGCCCCTCATGCCTCCCTCAGGTGGGCACAGCAGTGGGAGCCCCTCCCGCACCCCTGGATGAGCTGCCCAGGGCTCTAACCATTTCACAACCCACTCAAGGGGCTCCATCCCCTCCCCCTGCCTCTGCCTCCCTCCCTCCTGGTTGGGAACTCAATCTGCCACCCCCCCCCC
>NW_017729006.1:2116838-2130328 GCF_001723915.1 Gavialis gangeticus
GTTGGGAACTCAATCTGCCACCCCCCCCCCCTTCACAGACTTGCCTGCTGTGGTGGGCAGTGCTCCACAAGCTGCCAGGCAGCGATCTTGACTACATGCAGACTACAACTGCATAGCTGCGTTTGTGCATGTCCCCTGCTGCAGCCACCTGAAGCCCATGCCCAGGTTGCCCTGCAGCCCTCTGTGCTGCTGCCTGTGTCCCATGTTTGGGGGGCTAAGGCCTATTAGCCCTGGCCTTCCACCACCTGTGGGTGGCAGTGATGACAGTGGAGAGGAGCAGTGCATGGGAGGAGCAGCAGCTTCTGCTCAGCCACTGCCACTGCTCAGCATGGGTGGACAGCCTGGAGTAGGCATGGGGCAGGCTAGAGTTAGGGCTATGCATGCATCTTCCAGCTCATCCACTCTGGCCAGGGCGAATCTGGAACAGGTGCAAGAGTGGGCTGAGATCTGGGCTGAAACTAGGGTGCTGTTGGTGGTGGTGAGGAGAAGCCACAGTGTGCGTGGGCTCCAGGCTGTTGTGTTGGGGGGGGAACAGAGGTGATAACTGGCCCACAGCAGCTCCCCAGAACTATGTGGACCATGGGCCCAAATAACTGCCCGCCCCTGATCTAGATATCCCCTATCCATTCCCTGGCATCTACCGTTATTGGTTTAGAGATGCCAGAGGAAGCATCTCCAACCATTCCATATAATACCTATTAATAGAGCTATCATCCATGAATTTGTCTAGTCCCTTTTTGAACCTAGCTATATTACCTGTCTCTACCATTTCCTCTGACAATCAGTTCCAGAAATTAGCTGCATGCCATGTAAAAAAACAATACTTTCTCTTGTTAGTTTTAAACCTGTTTCCTAATTTCAGTGGATACTCCCTAGTTCTAGTATATTGGGACTTAGTGATCAACAGTGCTCCATTCACTTGGTCCACATCCTTCATGATTTTATAGACCTTTATCATATGCCCTACTCACCACCTTTTTTTCAAGCCAAAGAGTCCTAGCTTTTTTTAGTCTCTCCTGGTCTGGCAGCTGCCCCATACCTCTGATCATTTTGATTGTCCTTCTCTGTACCTTGTCTATTTCTACTTCATCCTTTTTGAGATGCAGAGATCAGAACTGCACATAGTTCTCTAAAAACACCAGCTCAATATCCAGCAGCAACAAAACCAAGCCAATAAAATGTTGGGCATCATTAAGAAGGGAACTGAAAACAAAATGAACAATGCCATTATATAAATCCATTGTGCACCAAATCTTGAAAACTATCTACGATCACTCCAAGGTCTCTTTCCTGAGTTGTAACAACTAGTTCAGAGCCCAATACTGTGTATGCATAGTTGAGGTTATTTTTCCCCAGCTGCCTTGCATTTATCACCATTGAAGTTCATCTGCCATTGTTTTGCCCACTTATTTAGCTTGGTGAGATCTTTCTGAAGCTCCTCTGTCAGTCTGGGGCTGGACTAGCCAGAATAATTTGATATCAGCTGCAAACTTGGAGATTTCATTGTGCACCTCCATTTCCAGGTCTCTGATGATAATGTTGAAAAAAACTGGGCTCAGAACAGATCCCTGAGGGACCCCAGTTTTGACCTCCCTCCATCCTGAAAAGTGACCATTTGATTCTACCTTGTTTTCTAACTTTTAACTAGTTCTAAATCCATGAAATAACCTGCCCTCCAATCCTGTGGCAACATAGTTTATTAAAAACCTTGTTGAAAGCTTTTTGAAATTCTGAATATATTATGTCAACTAGATTCCCTTTTGTCCACATGCTGGTTGACATTCTCAAAGAACTGCATCAGATTGGTGAGGCATGATTTCCCTTTATAAAAACCATGCCAGCTCTTCTCCAACAGATCATATTTGCTGATATCATTCTGTGTTATAGGATCTACCATGGGTTCTATTACAGAGTCTATTCTTGATTATTTCAAGCTGAAGTCAATACCTTTATAATCATGAAATAAACTGTGATTCATTGAAATGCATTATTTTTATTTGGAAAGTATAAAACAAGATTAAAAGACTTAAATGGGTGGATTTCTATCAACCTTCAGATTATAAAAGATTAAATCTTTCTATCAACCTCCAGATTATAAAAGATTAAATCACATATGATCTACATGTTTATATTTTAAGAATAAAATAGAACTATATTATTATTTAACTATATTGGTCAACTTTCAAGAATATTAAATCATACATGTCATCTCCCTTGACTATCAAACTTACTATTTGAAAGAGAAATTAGCTATCTGTGGTGAAAAGCATGCAGAGATTTAAAATGTGCCTGACAGAAGTACTCTCAGAACAATGATGTGACTTCTTGCATAATGGAATATAATAAGCATAATTGTTTTGATGTGGCATGAACTTATATATAAAAGCCCCAAATATGTGGTATCTAATACTACTGCTATTATATTTCATTTTAAAAAATGTCTTTTCAACTAGAAAAACCACTAAATGGATAGAGGCCTCATTAAGCAAATGTAAGTTTGTATGACACTGGCATTACATGTAGAAAGATGAACAAAACCTCCACATGCCTATATTCATTGAAGAAAACCACCATTGAAATTCATAAGGAAATCTTTTCTTCTGTCTTTGAATTCATCATAATGTATAGGCATACCTCCAATGAAAAAGATAACTGAATGACTCAAGACTTAATATATACCATACCCTATATACAAGGTATTGAATAAGAAAGAGTAAGAGGATTTTATATATATATAAATTTACATATACTTATGACATGACTCCCAATGCTTTTTTACAGGGGAAGGCATGTTAGAAAAAGATGCTTGCTTTTTTGTTGCTATATTTTATTTTTTGAAAGTAAACTCTTTGGACATGTCTACATGTTCCATTAATGTGATATAGGCTTACTGCACAGTAAAATACTGTGCAGTTAACCTTCCCCAGGAGTGTGTAAACACATGCACTCTGTTGGAAGCAAATCTAGACCCAGCAGAAGCAGCCTGGTACAGACCTGTTCCTGCTCTGCTTTGTCCCCCTTTAGCAGCCAAGGGTGCTAGCCTAGGGTCTGGCAGGGGGTGCAGGGGCCAGTCCTAACGGAGTTGGGGTCAAGAGAGCTCCGCTGGTTGCACATCAGGAGGGGTCCTAATTTGCATGGGGCCAGGAGAGAGCTGATGCTCAGCTGGAAGAGCTCTCCCAGCCCCATGCACATTGAGGCACATAGCTGCCAGTGAGCCCTGTGCCCAGCCCCGCTCCTGGGGCAGCTGCCAGCGAGCCCCTGCAGGAACAGGGAATCCCTGCCCAGCAGTGGGCTCACTAGCAGCTGCTCTGTAAGCAGGACAGCTGCTGGTGAGCCCCCAGCTGAACTGGGAAGCAGAGAACTCCCCGGTCCTGGTGCTGGGAGCTGTGTGGTGCTGAGACAGAGTGGGGACAGAGAGCAATCACATCCTGATGCTGAACAGATCCAGGTTCCTGGGAAGAGCTGGGAGCTGAGCAGCACCAGGACCAGGGATAGAGAACTCCCCTGCCCCCTGCTGCCCCCTGCTGGTGTAGCTAATGGGAGCAAATTTATTCCTGGTCAGCATCTATATGATTGCTACTGGCTGCATCTACACAAGATGCTGACTGCACAGTCATTACTATGCAGTCATTTAGTACTTGTTTATACAGTGCAGTAATGGGGGTTACTATGCAGTCATGCTGAGGAATGGCTTTTTCATGATGCTGATTGTTCAGTAGCTTGTGACTACTGCACAGTAGCATCATGTCTTACTTCCTGCCACATGATGCTACTGCACAGTAGTCATGTCCTACTGAGCAGTCAGCATTTCGTGTAGACGCAGCCACTGCATAGTAACTACTGTGCAGTTAATCTAGTACCTGTATTTACAGGTACTAGCTAACTGTACAGTAGACTAATTTACTGTGCAACAAATGCCATGCATATGCAATGGTGATGCTTGACTGGCAGGAGATTACTCTACCGTACAGTAAAGCATCTTGTGTAGATGTACCCACTGCTAATTTCTTTACATCCATATAGGAGCATATCTAGTGTTTAAGGCAGAGAACTATAAAGTAGACTTCCAGTGTGCTAATCTTTACTCAATCACCAATTAAGCATATTTTTGACCCCAGTTTAATATCTATTCAAAGTTGTAGAACATAATTATCTGCCTCATCACCTCAGTACTACTATAGGAATTAACTATTCCAGTTTTTTTTCCAGTTTGTTTTAAAGTTCTTTGATGACAAATATCACTATTGAGTAAAAGTGTTTAGCGTTGCTATTAATTATTAATGCAAACATGCAATGATTTAACTTTTTACCTAAAACTCATTCATCTCGTCTAGGTTGGTAGGTTTTCTTTTTCCAAAAGTATAAGCAACATCAACCTTAAAAAACAAAACATATTGCACAGCCTTCTGGGGCAACAATATACATTAGAATACAAATTAACCTTCTTTACTCAATGAAACAGTATGAATACATGTTCCCCATTGAAATTATAATTGTTGAAAAAGGTAACAAGATGAATCCATCTGTAGTTCTATACATCCTGGCCATGATGATTTTACATATGTCACTGTCATAAATAAGTTCAACAAAAAAATCAGATGCTGATGACCATAATTTGGATCATCTTTATCATCACCATCATCAGTCTAAAAAATACAAGCACGCACAATAAATATAAAAAAGGAAAAAGAAACAGGTACACCAAAAAAGAAACCCAAAACATATCTTTAAATTTCAGAGGAGTAAAATAAATGAAACTTAAAATCCAAACACCTCTGAATATTAGGAGCAGTAATTTGATTCTGAATCTCTTAATTAAACTATAATCCTCTGGGTCAGGTCCAAAACTGGGAACAGTGTGCTTTCTGGTTCTGGTGCAAGAAGTATCCAAAAACTATTTGCTTCTGCAAAGTTTACAAGATTACCACCCTTTTGGCTGAAGTATCATGAAAAAAATATTCTTAAAATGTGGCAGCAACAAACTCAAACATTCATATGTTCCTCTGAATCCATACACTGTCACCTTTAGCTACAGCTGCTTGTAATAGCATTCCTCTTGAAAAAAATAAAAGCAATCATCATCCTAAGGAACCTGCATTGATAACCAAGTAGGACAATATGGCTGCTTGCAGACATTAAAACAACAGCAACAACAACAAAAACACGTTTTACCAGATGAAGCAGCATGTTACTTCAACCCAGCTCCGTAGCATCAGTATAGATTGGACGCTTCAGTGGGGCTTTTGGACGCTTTTTACCTAATAGCTGATTCAATCAGCTATTAGATAGAGGCCCAAAAGAAGCCCCACTAAAATGTTCAATGTATACAGATGTTGAGTGAGCCAGGTCCAACTAATGCCCCACCTCTTGTGTGCACGCCCTGGGCTCAGTGCAGGAGCACATGGAACTTAAAGTAAAACACTGTTTTGTTTTGTTTTGTTTTTAACATCTGCAACCAGCCTACAGTTCTCCACTGCTTAGTATGAACTTCCTGGAAGATAATTTATTTATAAACTACACAAATATAATTTTATTAAAACACTTTTAATGAAAATATATTTTGATTACAACAATGTAAAACTAATGCATCATTTAGGCTAGATATTTTAGAAGATAAAAATAATTAATTCAATGCTCCTGTTTCCCCTACTGCCTCCCTAGGCCATAATAAAGGGTATGGAACCAGTGTTCTGTTCCCTCGCCTGCAAAGGCAATGTGAACCACTAGTCAATACATAATTCACATCCATTTTTGTCCCCAGTGCACAGAGAATATGGGTCTGTTCCAGTTCGGATGCTGAAAACGCCATTCTTTAGCTCTATGTTTTTTAAGGTCTGAAGGTCACTAGAAATCCCTAGTGTTGACCAGAAGGCAGATCTCAAACTAGACTGGTCTCTAAGTTGGATAAGAGTTTGTCTTCGAACCAGGAATAATTTTACATATTGCCCCAAGATCTGAATGCAGCCTCAAGTGCATAGAAAGGGGTGTTTATATAAAACTGCAAAATCATATTTTTTCTTTCCCATACTGCAGTCCAGATTTACATAGAAATGTGAGCTTGATACCTAAATGATTTTCTCTATTGCCATTTGCAAATAAACATACCAATAAACATATACTGAAACAGATATCTTTCATATATCTATTGTGCATTCCCTAGTTTTCCAAAAATCTTTTTCTCCTGTAAACATGCTTAACTATTCATTTGCCAGTGAAACCAAAGTTTGTGCTAATGCTTAAAAACTAAAATTAAATGTTGTGGAAACTTAGATATGCTCTTAAAACACTACATTTTACCAAAAACAAGGTCAAAAGAAACTAAAAGAGCATACAGCCTGACATTATATACATCAAAGACTTTTAAATACTACTCTAATTCCCTACAGGTCAAAAGATTTAAGTTACATAAATATTTAAATCCTCAAAAGACTGAAGTGTATGCAGAGACAGCATATGAGAGACCAGAGCACCACCAACATACCCAAGATCCCAGAAGTGATAGGAAACTGATCAGGTGAGATATGCCCAGAGGATTCTAGTAAGTTATTCATGCTCCATTTTGCAGAGAAATGCCAAAAAATCCAAAAGGTTCATTGAAAAGCCACCATAACATTGAGCAAGTGATCAAGGCACATCGGCTAGACGAGTGAGTGAATTTTCTGTATGATCTCAGATTACTGGCCCATCCTGTTCAATATCCCATCACTTTTTTCTTATGTAAAAAGGGTAAATGTTAGGGTCCTCTCTCATCTCTGCCAATGGCCCATTTCTGACCATTGAAAGGAAAAGAAAAATCGGCCAAAGGAAAAACAATTCCTTCCCGACCTCTTCAGGCACTTAGTTGAATTCCTAAAGCATGACATTTCATTATAATCTCAGGTTGGTCATACAGCTTTCCTGAAACATTACTACAAATGGGTCCCTAATATTTCAAAGCATTTCCTTTTATGTAAAAAACACAAATGTCCCAAAGAATCAAGACGTTTGAAAATGAGAACATCCAAAGCCCCGAGCCAGAATGAGAAAATCAATTTTGTTTACCTTTGGAAGCAGTTCACGGAAGTCCAGACTGCACTACCCTTACCCCCAGTTCCCAACAGTCCAGTGTTAAGGCACTCAGCTAGGATTTGGGAGACCCAGGTTCAATTCCCTAGATCTTTCTCCTAGTGGTTTTAAATAGAAATTCTATCCTGTACTCAAGATGCTCTCTATCAAAGCACGCATATTTCACAAAAATTTAGTTTGGACAACTGGTCTTTTCTAACAAAAGACCTTTGCTGAAAAAAAAAAATCCTACTTAATTCTATTCATAGCCATTTAAGACAGTAGATATAGAAAAGTACTAGTCAGCTAGTTCTTCTTCCAGGAAACAAAAACATTTCAGGACTGACATTTATAGGTACTTAGGCCACATACAGATGTTCAGAAAACTGGGGGAGGAATCAATCTGTGTTACATAGTTTTCTCTAAGTGACTTAGTTTAGATCCAGAATGAATAGTATACACATTCACCCTTGCGGGGGTGGAGAGGGGGAGGGCAGGAGGGCATGCACAGGCAGGCCAACAGGTAGGGAGTGCTCCTGTATGCCCTGAGGGCTCCCCAAACTGCCAGAGGCTGCTGAGTGCAGCCAAGCATCCAAGCCCCTCCTGACTGACTGCTGGGTATGAGCAACTATGCCTCCAACCCTCCACTGCCTCAGCACAGATCCTCCCCTGCACTCTGCCCAGAGGCTTCCAAAAGTGCCACAAAGGCACTTTGTATGAACCTCTGTGTCCCAGCCTGCCCGCACCCTACCATGGCCACCCACCACCTGCACCCCAGCACAGAGAGCCAGGAACTGTGGCATGTTCTGCCTGTCACCCTGTGCGATTCTTGCTGGAGGCTTTGGGACATCACACATGGCCATCTGTACATAATCTGTCAGCTGGTCATCATGAGGCATGTCTATCTGCTCCTGAACCAGCAGATGGCTATCCCACATGTGGCCAGTTACCACACCCTACACCCACCAAGTGTCCTGGACCGGGCAACTGATTTCCATGTACTTGACAAGAAAGAGGCTACCCAGGATGGAGTTGCTCTGGCACCATCTCCAGACCATCAAGTGCTGGTTCTGGGCCTATACCATCAGCAGTGACTGATGGGAGCAGATTATCCTGGACACTTTGGATGATGAACAGTGGGTCCAGAACTTCTGCATGCACCAGGCCACCTACATGGACATCATTGCCCAGGGGACCCCCACATCGCATGCCAGGATGTCATTATGAAGCTAGCCACCCATAGCAGTATCCACTACATTGCCAGCCAGTTTGAAATAGGCAAGTCCACAGCCAAAGATGCTCTCCAGGAGATGTGTATGGTCATCCAGAACGTCCTGGCCTACTGTTTAATCTGCCTCATCAACCCACAAGAGCTGGTTCCCAGTTTAAGCTGCCATCGCTTCTGCAACTGTATGGGGGCTGTGGACAACACCCACATCCCCATTCCCAAGGTGCCTGAGCATTTATCAGCCACAAGGGCTACTTCTCTGTTACCCTGCAGGGTTTCATTGACCACCAGGGCCACTTTACCCACATCTTCATGGGATGGGTAGGCAGTGCCCAGGATGCACATTGTCTTTTGCAATTCCCCCTTCCCCAAGATGATGGAGGACAGGATTACACTCCAGGAGTCCTCAGTTTCATCCCCCCCTTCAGCATTGAGGACCCAACTTACCCCCTCCTGCCCTGGCTCATGAAGCCCTACACAGAGCAGCTGAACCACCAAACAGTGCACTTCAACTACTGCCTAAGCAGTTGCATGATGGTGGAGTGTGCCTTCAGCTGCTTCAAGGCATGCTGGCAGGTTCTTAGTATGCACCTCAAGGTGGAGTAGGAGATCCTGACACATCATTACTTCATGCATCCTTCACAACATGGGAGAGGTCTTCCATAAAGCCTGGGCAGGGAAAGCATGTTGCAAAGACCAGGCACGGCTTACTGAGTGTGCACAGGGTGAGGAGATACGGAGAGAGCGCTCCACTGGTGTTGGGGGCACCATCCCTACATACCATCAGGGAGTCTGGGTCTGCAAAGCCCTGGCCCTTGGGAAAAGGGAGAACTCCCTGGATGAGTAGGGCTGCAGGGCTTTGAGTTCCCAAGTGCCCATGCCCTGGGCAGTGGATTTCCTGCCCTAGGTTCCTCTAGTCCTGCATCTGGGATGGTGCCAATCACAACCTTGGCTGCCTCAACATGGAAACTTGGAGAAGAGGCATAGGGAAGGGGGTTTTAGACCAGGACCACTAATTCCCAGACTCAGAAGTGAAGATCAGGGACTTCTGTGTGTAATACCTGGATAAGTGGGTGATCCTGGACTGCTATCCTCCTGAGGAGGCTGTAGGACGGTGGGGGAGGTGACTGTGAGGAGGAAGGCATTGCCACAGTAAGGGCTGTGGACACTTGGTGCTCCCTTGTGGGATTTTCACCTCCTTGTCCCCTGCCCCCAGCTTCCAGTCTCCCTGTAGGGACCCTGACTCTACAACCCTTGGCCACATCTGGGGCCCACCTCACGCATCAAGACAAAGCCTGGGGCTAACCATCCTTGCTGTGGCTGGGTCCTCTGCATCAGGACCCAGGCTAGAAGAGGGGTTGTGGGGAACGTAAAAGCTCCCCCCTCCAAGCCCTCTGCCTGGTGGGTGAACAAGCTGGGAAGATAGGCTCCAATGCCAACCACCTGTTGGCTCCAATTCCTGACTGCACTATCCCCCTGGTTCTTGTCCTGGAAATGCTTGGGGGCTCGTGTACATGGGGCAACCACCAGGGCTGGGTGGGAGCAGATCAGCTCAGGAAGGACAGTGTCAAGGATGGCCCTGGCCTTAGGGCCCAGGCACCTCAGTTCCTCTTCCTTCTCCCACAACGGCCCACTGAAGCATGTTCCATCAGGGGCCTATTTCCTAAACTATGGGTCACAGGCTCCCTCACTTCCCTTCTCCTGTTCTTGATCTGCTTCCAACTCCTCTTGCTCCCAGTCAGGGCATGATGGGGACCATTCTTCCATGCCCAGCCTCCAGGGGTACTTCCCACAGAATCCCCATTCCTATTGCCCCTGTGAAGACTCCATGAAACAGGGTACAACATGTCATAAGGGGCTGAGTAGCAGCCTCTCCTGCCACCCTCGGCCTAAGGGGCTATGGGTTCTCTGTGGAAGGCAGCACTGGCACCAGTCAGGGATGTCATAGGTGGCTGCAAAGCACTCCAGGACCCTATTCAGAGCTTGGACTCTGTCAGCTCTATTGAGGCACAGGTTACTGCCTCAAAACAATGGGTGGGCCTCTGAAGCTCCTCTACCTTGGCAGTGCAGGTCTAGGCATCTCCCAGACTAAGGATGCCTCCCTCTACATCTGGAGTCTCTCCTCATGCCACGCCCACAGCTCCTGGTGCCAGCAGTGTGTGCCACAATCAGAGGCAGCAAACAAGGCCTGAAGCATCTCCTTTGTTCTTCAACACCTCCTATGGACATCCCTCATGCACTGTGGAGCTGTGTGGCCCCCTGTCCTTGAACCAGCACTGTATCCTCCACGCACTGTCCTCCCTTGCACAGGTGCTGTTTCTTCAATTTGATAGGAGAGAATAGCCTTTGTGCGAAGTTGCAATTTATACTAATAAGATGAAGGCACTTGGACCCTCCCAGCACTTACCTGGGTACTCACATGAAGATGGCAAGGTATCTATGGCAAGTCTTCTGTCTTGACCCTTTCTCCCCTGCTGGAAATTGGATCCATGCTGCTGCTTCTAAATCTGGGGACAACACCAACGGGCTGGAATCCTTGGGCACCAACACCAGGAGCAGATGTTGTGCCCCATTATCTTCAAAGACCTGCTCCTGGGCATCCCATTTTCCTGTTGCCCTGGGGCCTTCCTGTACCTTCTGCTGTAGTGAGGTGACTGTCAGTGATTCCTCCCCTCTCTCAGTGATGACGTATGTGTGCAGGGTGGCAATGGCTCTGTCTGTGGTGAGGTAGCAGGAGAGTTCCACATAGAAGGGCAGGCTGTGCCTCTTGCTCCTGGTCTTCTTATAAGCATCACGAATGCACTTGCATTGGATCTTCATCTATTTTGTCTTGGCCCAGCACTGTATCCAGTCCCTGTTGTGGCCTCACACTTGCATCTGTTGAGCAATGCACTTGAACCAGTTCCTGCTGTGGTGCCCTTTGTGCAGCTGGTCCTGGCTCACTTGAGATAGCAATGAGATCCCTCATTTCCCCATGGCTCCAGTTACATGACTGGGATACTGGAGGAGGATGGAACAGTTCCATGTTCCAAAGCAGTGTCCATCGGGTCTTGGTATCTATGGGTTGATGAGGGTACTACTGTCAGGTGATGGAAGGATGGATAGATGAATGGATGGGATGGTGGGTGCACATAGGTATGAGTCCCAGCACCCTCTTCCTCTAGCTGGGTGCTGTGGTGGCACAGTAGGGGCCGCTACTACACAGAGCCACCCACCTCACTGTGCCAGGCCTAAAACCATGCTTTCAGAGTTTCCCCTGGGAAGCCTAAAGTCAGCTGTCCCCCTTTGGTGAACTTCTGCAAGCCTTGGGTAACGTGGCCACCACCTGGGCACTGGTCTCTCTTAGGGCTGTGTGCAGCCCAGGGTACACAGACCCTGCAAGCCTTAGGAGTGCTTTGCCTTGGTGCTTCTTTTAGCCTGAAGCCTCCCAGGGTAACTGCAGGTACAACTGAGGGAAACACTAAACAGCCAAGCTTTGCTGGGAACAGAAAGGCCCCTTCTCAGCTCCTTACACAGTGAAACAGCCAGTCATGCTATAACCCAATACTTTTATTGATATGGTGGGGGAGGATTGAACAAAGGAGTTAGAAAAACACTTTCAGCAAACCACAATAAGTTAACCCACAAATAGTGGGTTCAGGGACCCTTTTAGGACACTACTATATTATTTAGTAAGGCTGTATGAATTTTTACTGGGTGTTTCATTTTGAACCTGTCTCGAGGCATTTCGAGCTTGAAACAGTGAAATCAAAATGAAACAAAAGGCTTTGAAACAGCTTCTAAACAAAACAAGGGCCCACAAAACATTTTGAAAATTTCAAACCATTTCAAGTTTTGAAGCTGGGCTTACTTGGCTTCAGTGCCGGTCCCAGGCAGTAGCAGCAGCTTCCTCTCATCCAGTGCACAGAGGCTGCCGCTGCCACTTGGGACCAGCAATAGCAGCAATTTTCCCCGGTACTGGGTACGGGCTGTGCCCAGCGCCAGTCCCAGGTGTTAGAGGCTCATCTGGTGCACAGATAGGGGGGCTTGCATCCCAGGAGGAATCCAGCGCAGCCCAGCAGCCCTCCCAGGGGTGTGAGCCCCCAGATATGCGCCGTGGATGAGAGAAGGCTGCCTCTGCCACCTAGGACCAGTGCTGGGCACAGGCTGCTCCCAGCACTAGAGAAAATTGCTGTTCTCTGGCTGTGCTGGACTCCTCCCAGGGGTGCAAGCCCCCAGATCTGTGTGCCAGATGAGAGGAGGCTACTGCTGCTGCCTGGGTGCAGCATGAACCCAGGACTGGTCCCAGGTGGCAGAGGAAGCTTCCTCTCATCCAGTACACATATATGGGAGCCCGCACCCCCTGTAGGAGTCTGGTACAGCCCTGCAGCCCTCCTGGGGGTGTGAGCCCCTGAATCTGCGTGCCGGATGACAGGAGGCTGTTGCTGCTGACAAGTATTGTGTTTTGAACAGTTTGGGGCGCTGTTTCCCAGAAACCTTTGTACCCATCTCCTTGAAACTTGGCAGGCTTCATGCCCTCAGAAAAGAATATTGTTCTTGCAATTTTTATCCAAATCAGGGAAGAAATGACAAAGTTTTAGGCATTTTCATAATTCCCCATTATAGCCTAAAATGTGTGGAAACAGCAAAACAGTTTCCAGTAAACGAAACTAAACAGTGCTTTGAAATGAAACGAAATGACAAAACAAAAAACTGTCCCTTCAAAATGGTGAAATGGACATTGAAATGAAACAATGATTGTTTCCCATGTCACCAATAGTAGTTCTCCTATGCAAGAAAGGACAAGTCAATAGTTTAATTCTTCAAATACGTGTTTTATTGTATTGTACTCTAGCCTTTGTCTGGCCAAAGTAGCTAATCTTTAACTCTTTTTACATAACACTATAAATCATTCCTCCTTCAGTAGTTAAATATATTTGCTTGCAATTCCCCTTTTTGTTAATAAAAGCCAGGTTTTTCTAAGGGACTTAGCAGAAATAAATCCAATAGTTGAAATGTAGTTAAAGTGGGGCTGGAGAAAATGAGTGCTGACAGACCTGCAACTCCTGAGTCTAACTAATGATGCTTTACAGAAAGCATCATGAGTTAGACCAAACCTCCCAATCCCACAGATGTTCACTGTTGAATTAGTAGACTGTATGATCCAGCTCCCCTTCGGAGCTGATCAGAAGAGAGAGGCTGCCAGTCTGCAGCATCTGTCCTCCATCCCCACCCCCCT
>NW_017729006.1:2135328-2171665 GCF_001723915.1 Gavialis gangeticus
AAGAGAGAGGCTGCCAGTCTGCAGCATCTGTCCTCCATCCCCAACCCCCTCTCCAAGTTTCCCTGCTCTCTCAGGATGGGAGTAGGGAGGGGAGGAAGACAGGATAATGAGTTCAGTCTGGGTTTCTCAGGCCTCACTGGAGTGAGGGGAGATGTGTATTGGGGGGGGGGCACTCCAATTCACCCACCCTACCCTCCAAATCCCAAAATCGGACTCACTGCCCTGCATTCTGAAAACAGTGCAAGGAGCAGTGATGGGCTGTGTTGGCCAAGCCCTGCTCCTGGCTGCACTGACAGATATTAATAAAGGTCCCTTTGAAGGACCTTCATCTAAGCCATCACAGAATGAGGGCTCAGACTGGTGCCCAATCAGGCATTTTTAAAGTGTGCTGCAACTGTGCACTTTTGCATCTGTGAGCGCCACTCTCATGTCTGTCAACACCCAGTATGACTGTCACTAACTCATTTTGCTGTTTGAAGCTTCAGGTATATGTGGAGGTTTTTCAACTGCCATTTTGTATGGCAAATCTAAGACTAATACATTCTTCACTAATCTCTTCTAGGTCTCATTCAGCATGACCATATCCCACGTCACCTACTTGAGTGTCTAAGTGTTTTAGCTTGTTTTTCTCCTGCATTTTTCCAAGCAGTTCTCATCTTCCTATTTGCCACTTAATTATCACTCTATTTGTAATACTGTTACAACTGTTAGCCACTTCAATGTCAAGTCAAATAAAAAACATTCACTGGCATGTATATATAGCAAATATGCCAGCATCTAAATGTGGAATGTATATGATCAATGCACAGCAGAGACTCTTAAAAACCACAGCTTAAACACTTAACCATAACATGTAGCTTTTTCTATACCTGCCTCTTCAAACTTATGCAAAGGTTTGTGTGTTAGAATATCTTCACCATTCATTTTAGGGAGATACAGAATTTGTCCTCGATGTAGATAACCTGTAGGGGGGGTGAGGGGGAGCAGGGAATCAACATTTTTATTCCATGTTCTTCATCTAGGAAGAAGGGTACAAGTTATTGCTGAGTTTTCAATTTTTAGTTTTTAAGGAAAAATAATCAAGAAAATACTGTATTGTTTGAACTTGCGTATATACAGTATTTGTATATTTTATTAGGTAAAACAAAACACAAAAGCAGCCCTATTGTGATTTCCACTTGCAGAAGCTTAAGCTTCAGAAAAAGATGCTCTACAACAATGTGCTCAAAGCATTCATTTACAGCCCAGCTCTTGTGGAATTTGCTATGGATTAACAGAGAACTCTTGGTTTAGAAATGGTATCGCTGACTACTGACAGTAATAAAAGCTTTGTGATGGTGTGCACATTTCTTCCTCCTTTTTAGAATGTTAATAAGTTGAGCCCACAATGCTTATGACATTTAAACACCACAGATAAAAGCACAGTGTGTGTATATATATATATATTCCATAGTATCAAAAGGAAAAATGGGATTCAGGAGGATGAGACAGCATAAACAGCACATCAGTGATCTAACTAGAAAACAAGATGAAAGCCCATCAGTTCAACAGCATATGAAGTTTTGCACCATATGCTGAGACTGCAGCTGGAATAACATATTCCTCTGCTTTGAATCAAGAAGCTTTTATGGCTTCTCTCCATGTAGCTATAGGTGCTGACCCCACTTCTGCAAGGAGGAGATAAGCAAATTGTTTTAATCTGTATGTTAAATATTGAAAGCATTATAGTAAACAAATACTTTAAGAAACTCGAAAGGTGCTTTGAGATCTCACTCCTTCATTTGAAGAATCATGTTTAATTGTGTAGTATTTCTTAAGCAAAGGATCTTTCGTACATTATGTAAGCTTCACTATAGAGTATGTTGCAATCCGTGTACTAATGACATGAAATAAATACTCCACACAGACTTGGAAAACTGGAAAGAAAACTGCTGCTGTTGTTGCTAGAATGCAACTTTCTTCAATGTTGGTAAACACAAATTTCTGTGGGGTCTGCTGACAAGTTTTTCACCATTTCCCCACTCATGTTTATAATGATCAAAAGATAATAGGTTGCTAGAGAAACAGCAGTAAAATACAAAACACAGGCATCACTTCTGTTCAATACAGCTTAAGCCAGTTGTTCTCAACCTTTTTAGACTCAAGTGTCCTTTGCTAGATTCAGTGCACTCTGCTAGACTCAAGGCACTCCTCAGAAAATGTCAGCACTTCGGTTTCACTGATTTTTTTTACTACAGTAAAATAATAGAGCAATTCTGGTGCAAAGAATTCAAAGACCACAGCGGATCAGAAATGTTTTTAATATTATGGATTCCTACTTGAAATCTCTAGATTTATCTTGTGAATTATGTTTGCACACCTAAGATTGCTAACATTGAGCAACACCCTATGCTACCCTTGAAAGGATCTCAGTGCACCCTGATTAAGAATCAATGAAATGCACTTAACACACACCAAAGATGGTGTGTCCCGGTTTATCCCTAGTTTAACTTAATTGATTTCAGTGAATTATAACACAGGCGAACTGTATCTGGGAAGACGCTGTTTCACAAACATATGCAGTTACCAGGAACAGGATCTATTTTGGATAATCAAGCGCTACCTAAACACATATAGTAAAAGGCACTATCAGTGCACCTTTGTCCATTCATCTCTTGGGACAGATTCAGCCACTGTCATTCCTGATATTTTGGACTTAACTCAAACAGTGCTATCTATAGACTGAGGTACTACATGACAGACGGGAGGAAAGCAGACTTTTTCCCTAGCTGCGTTGGTAATTTTATACATTACACAAACTCATACACCCTCACACATACAGAATAAGGCCTGATATAAAACTACAATATTATAAGCAGAGAGAAACACTGATTATATGTCTTTGGGGAACAAAGGGGCCATAGGATGAAACAGCCACGGCTGTGAAGACATGACAGTTAGGCTATCTTTATTTTTATTAACATGTTTATTTCTATAATTTGGCTCAATGTTAAGATGCTCAGTAGCAAAAAGGATTTTAGATGCCATGCTCCCTAAATCTCTGCAAGGAATGGTAAGAAGACCCTTGTTGGTCTTAAGAATGAGTTTGTTAGTATCCAAAAATCACAACTTTTCATTTAAAAACTAAGCTGAAGGTACTATGATAAAAACAATCTAACCGCATGTCCAGCTTATTGATAACTAGCTTACTAAAATTAAAAATCTAAATGGAAGTGGATATTTTTTTTTTAGGAGTCACACAATATTAATAGACTGAAATAAAGTTTTGGCATTGCTTTTTTTATTTCTTAGGGGAGAGACAGTATTCTTGGCTCTTCTATTTACCTCAAGAAATGTGCAGGGTAATTCTATTGAAACCAATGGTCCTACACCAATTTTAAACCTGTGCAGAATTGAGGAAAATTGGCCCAGTTTCTCCCCTTTTTGTGTTTTACTTGAAATAGCAGGTGTTAGGAACCGATCCATCACTCTCTGTGGGATCTCTCAGCTGACTGCTCTAGTATTTAAACTCTCTCATTTAGCAGATAGCATCTGCCCCCCTGGGTGGCTATGTTCCAGTTCTTCATCTATTTCTATTAGTATAAAATCACTCACAGAAAGATATAATCCTTTACTTGATCTCTCTCCATTGGTGTCTTTCCACACACCCCTTTTGCTGAGTGGCTGTGTTCCAGTACTTTATCCCCATCATTTATATCCTTCCCTTTATCCTATGATTGGCTGTGTGCCAGTGTTTGATCTACTGTAGCTTAACATTAAGCACTTGATTCCTCTCCATTGGTTTCTTCCTCCCATGTGGGTATATTCCAATATTTAATCTATCCAACTCTATATATTAAAGATATACAGAATGTATTAGGAGTAACATAATTGAAAATAATGGAATCATACTAGAGTAAAACTAGTGTAAATGAGATCAGAAGCAGGCCCTCTTTATCAAAGAGGAAAAGGATAAACTATGAACCAGATACCAGCAAATATTTGTTCCAAATCTGATTTATCCTGGGATAGCTACTGCATGTTTAATTGGCAAGTGCTTTAAATGTTAGCTTGAAATACTCACATTTGGCAAGTTGTAGACTATTTTGCCTTTAATTAATACCAATTCCAATAATACAGTGGTTATAGATGGAGCAGCAGTAATTAAAATAGAGAGGTTGCATGCTGCCAATTTTAACTGTTAACATTTGTGAAAAGTAACCCAAGCAGCTAAGGGAATTTATGTTGTCAATTCATCATCAATCAAAGGTAGCATTCATGGTCAAAACCTTAGAGGCATTTGTTTGTCAAAAATGAAGCCAGTCTAAATCTTTAGAGCTAACAGTAGAAACTGAATTGTGACTAGAGAAATAAAGGAGAAATTATCATGGAGCCATAAGAGAAGCGATGATGCAAAACTACCTTTGCTCTTCATTTGAATATCGCTATTCATGGTCAGAGCAGTTTGGGTTTTACATCTTTGTGTCTTGATGTGTGTTAAACTTATCCCCTCTTCTACCCTGGGAGAATACACCTCATACGTCATCCTTTAAGACTGAGTATGTATGTTCACCTGTTCTGCTAGAAGTTCTACTGACTGGTAGGGAGAAGAGAACGTGGATGTTTCAGGAGACTGTAATCCGCATGAGTCTCTGCATTCAGTAACGTATATCAACTGCACTTTGGGTAATCCTAGCTGTAAAGGGTGCAATGGAAGAGGGGAAGGGAACTCATTTCTCTTCACCAAAGATACTAATACAAAATCACCCTCTTATTTGTTCAAAATCTCCAAACTAAGTTCTTCCTTTCCAGAACAGATAGGTCAATAGAAGGATCTAGTTCAGAACAAGTATTCCTTCTCTCTTCTGATATGAACCAAAATGCAGATAGCTTCATTTGCCATGTCCAGACAAGCTCGGACATTTGGTTCCCCAGGAACAATTAGCAGTGGGACACCTTGTGCCACTGCTAGTTGTCTCCAGGGAACACCTGTACTACGCACCCTTTGGTGAATGGCAGGTTACCTCAGGTGGAGTAGGGGAGGCTGGGGGCAGTAGCCTTATCAGGGACCCTGGGGGCTCGGAAAGCTGCGGCCATATCGCTCCTGCAGCTTGGAGTTCGACTGACAGATGGAGGAGCATGGCTCCAGCTAGCCAGACTCCAGTTTTGGGTGCATGCTGCCTCCATGTATACTGCCCCACTTTTTTTCTGTGCAGCTTTGACCCTAGAATCTCCAGATGTAAAAAAAACCCAAACCAACCCTTCACTGCAAGGTAGCAGCACGGAAAATGCCTGAATGTACAGTGTGTGGTGCTGCAGATGGGTCTGCGGGACTACATACTGCATGGCCCTGCTTGTCTGGAAGCCACCATTGATACCAATACTTCCAAGCAAGTCTGGAAGTTTAAAAAACAAAAAAAAGTTTTGCTTTGACTGTTTTTATGCCTACCAGAAAGAAAGCAAATCATCCACTTCTCAAGATCCCATTCAAATTAGAGAAGATGGTAAGTAAAATTAATTGAAACTACAGTACAATCTGCTGTTCATGTGGCTCCTTCCTGTTTAACAGCTTTTACCGTAGGAGAAAAATGTGATCCATCTGTTAGATAGGCACTCAAGGCAAGTGATGCCTTGCAGGATGAGAACCTACTTCAGGGGTGGGAAGGTGGATTTTGAGCCACTTTGCATTCTATTGGGTGCACTGAAAAATATGACATGAAAAAACAGTATGATCAGACAGCAGGAGTTACATAAAAATCAGAATATTGTATCTTTTGTCTTCAGAATGCATTGGGAAAAAAAATTAACCAGTACATTTTTTAGCACATTTGCATGCTGCATAACAATGCAGTAAGCAGCATTATACAAACTCATTAGCACAAAGATAAAGGCAACAGAAAGAGATTACTCCATCATTTAATTTAAAGACTATCTTACCAGTGCTAATGAGTTAGCATACTTCTACAGGGATGAGTTGTAGTGTCAGACAAAACAATATTAGCAAACAACTTCAGAGAGGTTTTCTCAGTCATGTCCTGCCACTTTTTCAAAATGTATAATCAAGAAAATAGGTTTTCAAATTTCATATAGGTATATTATCTGCAATGTCCTACAAATGCCATCATGCATAATGAAATGCTAATCACTTTAATATGTAGACAATAGGCAGTTATGTCTTCTCAAGAAGCAGGTCACCTACAACATACAGGGCCAGGGCAGACAACTTGCCAATTGTTGTTTATAAAATGCAATTGAATTTTTAAAATGAACCATAATCAGCCACCACAATGTTTTTATAGTGCACCAAAACCAGTCCTGCAGCATTATTTGGTACTTTGTCCTACCCTCATTTTCCATGTTTTTATGTTTACTTGCATCATCGCTCTCATTTGCAAATTATAACATTTTCCCCTACTCTGATCCTTTCTATTATTTATATAGGTGTAGATCCTGCAAAGATTTAAACATGTACTTTACTGTATTTACTGAACCCAGGGATCATTTCCATTACTTGTTCTGTATAGCACATGGCTAGAAGACTTCCTCTGTTTGAATATACATCATTAAACAATATCCTAACTAATCAATAGTAAATGATTACAAACACAAATATGGCGCTATTAGAGAAGTAAAATGTATGCATTTTTAATGAAGCATTTCCAATACACAGCCACCACTCAGATTTGTTTATATTCCATACTGTAAGTAGTGTTAAAGCCAAGGGAAAAATGCTTTGTGCAGGTCACAATGTGTGCATGGTAACTTATTAGTGACGGTAAGCATTCAGTTGAAAATGGATTGTTATGGATTTTTTTCACAACATACAACGAAAAAAAATGAAATCACTCATTTTTAAAAGGACTGAATAAAAGATGCTGTGAATGTTCAAAACCATTCAAAATTCAGACCTATATTAGACTCCTTACACAAATCACTGTGACAAAAAGCATAGGAAGTGCAAGCAGACACTACTGTCTGTTACACCAGGTCCATTACTATCAGTGTTTTACTGCTTTACATAAAATTTTAGTTCTTTCACAATCAGAGAAAATATTTTCCCATGTAAAATAAAATTAAATACTTCTTGGCATCTCCAGATCAGATAGAGGTCAATAGGAGTTTCTCTTAGGGCATGATCCAATTCACAGAGACAGACATCAATAGGAGGCTCCCCACTAACCTCAATAAGTTTGAACAGACCCTAAATTAAAAAAAAAAAAAATCACTTAAAATTAAAGTTCAGATTCTGCCATTCTTACTCTTGTAGATAGTTACCCAAATAGTAACTCTGTAGAAGAAATGATAGGTAGAATTATTCGACATTCTGAGCTGCTCTGCCTCAGTTTCTCCCTCCACAATACATTCTGCCTGTTTCTACCCACTCCTCTCTAAACTTAGATAAAAACATTCTCAGGTACAACCTACTTTCTCTGCTGCATCTCTCATCTGAAGTGCGGAGGCTATCTCCAAAGTGTCACCTGACAGACTTTCCAAGTCATCTATTGCCTTCATCACATTTGGGCCGGCACGAATTAGAACCCTCTGAAGGCTCAGCTCACGGCATGGTGTGCTCCAGTAAACAAGTCAGCCACCAGGGTACATCCTTGTCAATTCTGCAAGTTTTCCTGCATCTCATTAGGGCTTTCATTTAAAAAAAAAAAGTGCAAGTATGTAGAATTGAAAATCATACAAAAATAGTTTCTGTTTATCTTCCAGCAGAGTAAGGGAAGCAAGAATTTGTACTTCTTTTGTGAGAATTGATAATATCAAACATCTAAAGGAAGATGAAGAATGAAGTTTACCAGCATCTAAAGCAGTTCAGGATTTAGGTAAGTAGAGATGCACAAAGTTCTGAATTTAGATCCTAAACCTTAAAACCTTATCACTTTAAGTGTGCTTGCACGTTGAAGTCACTGGGTCTCTCACTAGAAGCAGGGGACTGCCTGTGTAAATCACAGTGAGGATTGAGGCCTTGGAGAAAACAGTCATAGGCACTGTATAGTTAAACCTGTGTGATGGCTTAAAATTCCTTCTTTCCTCCCATTTGATAATTTTGTCTTAGTATTTAAACACAGCAGCTTCAGAACATGACTGAATTTACTATTATGTAATTACTAATGCTTCCTGAGGAAGCTATAAAGATTGTTCTTTTAAAAAATGTTCTGGATAGCTAAATTCCACACACCCCCAAGTCCTGGGAACTAATGAACCACAACCACAACAAATTTCCAGCTGCCAAAGAAGCATCCTAAACTTTGGCTACTTCCAGGTATTGAAATGCACAATTTTCTGGATATGTCTAAACTTGGATGAGCAGAGAGAAACTGAAGGAACTGCCCTAGTTTCTCCAATCACTTCCATACTTTTATGATGCTCCCAAGGCTCCCAACCCATTTCTCACTTGAGTACTTTTTAACCTGTAATGGTCATTCACATCTGCAAAGCACTCACCCGTATCTCAGAACTTCCTATGGACAGACCAGCTAAGGAGTGCTGTCCAGGAAACAGAGTAGCAGGGCTCCCTACTGATCACCTCTCCTACCCCCGTATCCCAGTAGGTGATGTCACTTCTTAAATCCATCTGTCATTATTTTAGACATTTTTTATTAAAAAACAGCATCAATACTCTTTCAATTTGGAATGGTAAATGGTGGTAAAACATTAATGGAACTGGAGAAGTGGACTGGCACTGAGGCAGGGGATTAGACTAGGCAAGGCTTCCCATCCAAAATGTCAGCAAGCAGGTCCACTGTCCAGCCATATTCCCCAGCCACACAGTGAACTTACTTCTCCCCACCTTCAGCACCTTTACCTATTCTACTGTTAAAGCACCGCAATATTTGACCATAGAGAATGAAGTACCATAATTGCGAGGCTGGGAAGGGACTCAAGGAGACACATACAGGAGGTGCAGGTAGCTAGAGTAAAAGGGATCATCGAGACAATGAGAATTCAACAGATTGGCAATCAGAACATATAATTTATTTGGATATTAAAATATCTCAGAATAATAAATGCTATTGTCTGCCAAATCTTTCAGAATATTCCTGCTGCTATCTTACAGGATCTGAACAAAAATGGAACAGGTTGGCAATATCTTTGTGGGTGCATGTTAATATTTTAAAAATAAATATCTTACCTCTGCTAATTTGCCTCATACATAACTTACCCATCATAATCTCCCAGTTCTATATTTTTAAATCAACCAAATGTTCAACAGATTTCTGTGGGGACAGGATAAAAGGGTTTCACTTTCATCAACAGAGATGCAACTACCCATTGAAATGGGTGGCTTCCATCTTCCAAGCCTTTGACAACATTGCAATACCTTTTTGGTAAGCCAGGCTATGTACGAAGGGGTGACTGATATAATTGATAGGTCTCCTGTATGGGTGGAAACTGAACAGGCACTTATCTCTCCACTTCCATTATCAACCATCATAAGTTCTACTTATTACTATCTAACTCTTTCATTCCTACAATTTTTGCAGTGTCAAAAACTAGGAAAAATTTAGCAAACTTCCTGAAGTTCCATGCTTCATTTAATTGTAAGGCCACTGTTGGGGGCAATCCCCTTTTGAAATATGGGTCCCACAAACTGATGTGGAGAAAATGTATCAATAAGAGTAATGTGCAGATAGAACTGCTTCTAGTAGAAACCTGTATTAACTCCCTTTCTGATTTATGTGATGAATCTGACCTTCCCAAAACAGTTGAATGGCAACTACTTGGGTGGACGAGGGGAAATGCTGTGAATACAGTATATCTAGACTTCAGTAGGGCTTTTGACAAGGTTCTACACATCCTTTTTGTAAACCAGTTGGAGAAATGAGGTGGATAGACTACTGAGGTGGATAGACAACTGGCTCAATAGCCACAGGCAAAGAGTGATTATAAACAGATCCATTTCAGAATGTCAGGAGTTTTTGAGTGGAATCCCACAGGGGTCTGTCATGCCCAGTATGCTGTTAGTCTTCTTTGCAACAAGGGCACACTGTTGGGCCATATTAAGCTTATCTACTGTAACCCACAGGTCCTTTTCTGCAGAGCTGCTGCTTAGCCAGTCAGTCCCTAACCCATACTGGTGCATGGGATTGTTCCGTCTTAAGTGTAGGACTTTGCACGTGTCCTTGCTGAACCTCATGAGATTTGTTTTGGTCCAGTCCTTCAATTTGTCTAGGTCACTCTGAATCATAGACTTACCCTCCAGCATATCTACTACTCCTGCCAGCTCGGTGTCATCCACAAACTTGCTGAGGGTGCACTCTATCCCATCTTCCAGATCGCTGACAAAGACATTGAACAAAACTGGCCCCAGAAATGGCCCCATGGTGTTCTCCACTCAGTACCAGCTGCCAAGTAGACATCGAGCCATTGATTACTACTTTTTGAGCCTGACAATATCCAGCCTGTTTTCTATCTACTTTACAGTCCATTTGTCCAACCCACACTTCCTTAGCTTGCTTGTAAGAATGTTGTGAGAGATCGTATCATAAGCCTTGCTTAAGTCAAGATATACCACTTCTGTCCCCACAGAGCCAGTCATTTCATCATAGAAGGCAATGAGGTTGGTTAGACCTGATGACTTGCCCTTTGTGAATCCATGCTGACTACTCCTGATCACTTTCTTCTCCTCCAACTGATTAGAAATTAATTCCTTGAGGACCTGCTCCATGATTTTCTGGGGACTGAGGTGAGGCTGACTGGTCTGTAGTTCCCTGGATCCTCCTTCTTTCCTTTTTTAAAGATGGTCACTGTATTTGCCCTTTCCCAATCATCCAGGACCTTCCCTGATCACCACAAGTTTTCAGAGATAACAGCCAGCAGCTCTGCAATCACATCAGCCAACTCCCTCAGCACCCTCAGATGCACTGCATCCAGCCCCATGGACTTGTGCATGTCCAGCTTTTCTACATAGTCCCTAAACCCATTCTTTCACCACTGAAGGCTACTTACCTTCTCCCCAAACTGTGCTGCCTGGTATAATAGTCTGGGAGCTGACCTTGCCTGTGAGGACTAAGGTGAAAAAGGCATTGGGCAGCTTTTTCTGCATCATCTGTCACTAGGTTGCCTCAACCATTCAGTAAGAGTCCCACACTTTCCCTGATCTTCCTCTTGTTGCTAACATATTTGTAGAAACCCTTCTTGTTACCTTTCATGTTCCTTGCTAGCTGAAACTCCAACTGTGCTTTGGCCTTTCTGATTACATTCGTGCATGTCCGAGCAATACTTTCAGGCATGAAGGTTCCTTATGTTCAAATCACATTCACTACAAGTGGCAGCAGGGTTTAGAACTCATGTAGTGAGCTCTGTTATTAGTAGTAGCCTCCATTTCTCACAATTTTACATCTTGCTTTGTAATCAGATTCAAGCATAGGAAGTACCAGCACCTGAACCTAACTCATAACTGCCAAACACATTGGTTTATCCAGGATAGCCTTAGGTTTGGAAACAAGTTCTAGGAAAAAATGTATAAGGCTGTGACTTAGATGATTACATGGTCCAGTGTGTGTAGCAAATTGGCTTGGGGGAATGCACCCAGAAAATGGTGGGGGGGGGGGTTGGTGTCAGCCTGGAGGGATGTGAGTAGTGGTGTCCCATAGGGTTTGGTCTTTGGACCTGTACTCTTCAGTGTCTTCATCAGTGACTTGGATGTGATCATAAAGTGTACTCTGTCCAAGTTTGCAGATGATACTAAGTTGTGGGGTGAAGTGAAGACACCAGAGGGTAGGGAACTACTGCAGGCAGACCTGGACAGGTTGGAAAAGTGGGCAGAATACAATAGGATGCAGTTCAACAAGGGCAAATGCAGACTGCTGCACTTAGGCATAAAAATATCCAACACATGTACTGGCTGGGGAATGACCCTCTCAGTGGCACAGAAGCAGAAAGGTATCTTGGAGTTATAGCGGACTCCATGATGAACATGAGTCAGCAGTGTGATGAAATCATAAGCAAACCTAACCACACTTTATCATGCATTATCAGATGCATGACAAATAGAACCAAGGAGATGATACTTCCCCTCTATGCGTCATTCGTCAAACTGCAGTTAGAGTACTGTGTCCGGTTTTGGGTGCCATACTTTAAGAAGGATGTGGATAACCTTGAGACGGTCCAGAGGAGGGCCAGTCATATGGTTAAAGGTTTGCAGGCCAGGCCCTCTGAGGAGAGACTAAGGGACCTGGATCTCTTCAGCCTCCACAAGAGAAGGCTGAGAGGTGATCTTGTGGCCACCTACAAATTAATTAGGGGGAGCAGCAAGAAATCGGAGATGTTCTGTTCACCAGGGCACCTCTTGGGGTAACAAGGAACAACAGTCACAAACTGACAGAGAGAAGATTTAGGTTGGACATCAGGAAGAACTGCCCCACAGTAAGGGTGGCCAGAATTTGGAATGGGCTTCCAAGGGAGGTGGTGCTCTCCCCTACCTTGGGAGTCCTTAAAAGAAGGCTGGATAGGCACTGGCTGGGGTCACCTGACCCCAGCACTCTTTCCTGACTTGATGATCTGTTGAGGTCCCTTCCTACCCTAGCATCTATGAATTTATTCCTGTGTTCTGGGTATGAGCAGAAGGGATTTGCAAAACCATCTCTGCTGATTATGTCTCTCAGTTTCAAGCAGCAGATTCCCAACTCCACACCTCCACCGAGTCCCATACAGCATTAGGAGCAGCTGGTGGGGTGTGGAGTTGGCAGCCAGCTACATTCATCTAAAGGAGACATCTGGCAGGAGGTCAGAAAGAGAGCTGCTGATATAACCTGCCTGTAATTTCAGAGTGGTAAATGTGATTTTGTCTATATGAAAAAGTGACACTTCTTGGGAAGGAATTTCCAAGTCCAAAAGGAAGAAAGGGACTAGATCCAGCCCTTGCACACTGGATGCTGCAGATAAACCAGGATGTCACCAGCCTTGTCAAAACCTTAGTTACCTTTTACAGAGCATGTACTATTCCTCAGCAAACATACAAGCCTCCCATTTTCCATAATAGGAATACGTGTCTTTTTATCATACGCCCCTTTCTCAAGTCTTCCAAGTCCTGTTTTTCCTTAGTTCTCTATGAGTTTCTGGGCAGTATCCTCAGGTCTACAAAATAGCACAGTATGCTCTTCAAAACTTTCTCTTTAAATATCTTTGAGAATGTAATCCCATTTACAAAGTTCCTTTGCAGTTCCCCTCAAAGTATTACCTAATCATGGCACAAGCAACAAGTATAGTATATGATGGAGGCAATATAATTTCTTATAACAGTGATAATTAAAAACAGGTGAATTTCTCATCATTGAAATAAATGAGGTTTCCATTGACTTCAGTAGGGTCAGAGTTTTCCTCTTAGTGGGCACATCTACACGTTCATTAATGTGCAGTAGTTACTCGCTTAATGAAGTACTAACTAAATGTGTAGTAATTACAGTTACTGTGCAGTAGCACCAGAACATGGTTTCTTAGTGATGCTTACTGTCTAGTAGCCTATTAGTACTGCAAAGTAGCTTTTTAGCAGTTTTTGCCTGCCACACTACTGCACAGTGTTATCAGGCTACTGCGCATTAAGTGTCCCATGTAGACACACCAGGTAAAGAGGATTTTAGTCACTTCATAAGAATTTCATAGACACATTAGTCCATTAATACGAATTATGGTCATACATGCCCCTTTAATGACCTTTGGCATTTCCCGATGCCTTTCTTTAGGCTGATGAGCACAAACCCCATTGTGCTTTTCATAAGATTCCAAGAAGTCTCCAAAACATTTTTGGTTTTCATGCGTCAGAAACATAGGAAGAAATATATGTGACTATGACATAGCTGGCAGTGGCCCTTAATAAAAAATAATATAAAATACATTGCATGAACTGCTAAATATTAAAAGCAAATCAAGGCAAGAAAACATTACCATGCCAGAGATCATTCAAATGCTAACTCAGACACTCCATGAGCAGTGGACAGGATCTCCAGAAGCAAGTGTTACAATACCACTCTGGAGAGAATTCAAGATATTCTTCTAATGGCACAAACTAATTGAACTCCATCCTGGGGGTGCTTCTGCTGGCATTAATAGTTTTGCTCTACCAGAAAATTTTTAAGGAAAAAAAAAATTTAATCATTGTCTTTACAGATTATTGCTCAATAACTGCCCCAGCAAAATGTGCTAAAGGTACATTATATTACAAAAGTATGTAAAGAGAAACAGGGAGTGAGGGGAGGTATTCCATTGTACATCTAGCCTATATACTGGTACTAATTTGGGATAGCAGTCTTCTTTTCAGGGATTGTACCACTAGACTCTTACAACAGCAGTCAGTATGATGTATCTTGACTGTAGTATGGCTTTTGATACTGTCCCATGACATTCTCATAAGCAAGCTAAAAAATATGGCCTAGATGTTAAATCACCATGAGTTGAATGCACAACTGGTTGGAATATTGCTCTCAAATCATTGTTATTCACGGTTTGCTGTCAAACTAGACAACATTTTTAGTGGAGTCTTGCAGAGATCCATCCTGAGTCCATTTCTATTCAATATTTTCAATAACAACCTAGGTGATGGGATAGAGAGTACACTCATAAAGTCTGCAATGACACTGAGTCAGAAAGTGCTTCAAGTGCTTTGGAAGACAGGACCAGAATTCAAAATATTGAAAAATTAGATAGATGATCCAAAAATCAACAAGATTGAATTCAGTACAATCAAGTGGTTGAAAAGGAAAAATACAAAATGAAGTACGTACAGCTAGGCAATGGTACAGAAGAAAAGGATGTGGGGATTATACTGGCTCACAAATGAAATAAGAGGTTCAAAATGTGATGTCGTGGCAGAAATCATGCATTGTCACTCTGGAAAGTACTAATGGGAATGTCATATATAAAACCAGAAGTAATTATTTAAATCCAGTTGGCACTGGTAAGGCCTCAGGCTGGAGTACTTTGTTCAGTTTTCAGTCCTATCTTTCACAAGAGATGCAGAAAAAAATGGGGAACAACAAAATAGTGCAAGGTACTGGACTAGATGATTTCTTGAGGTGCTTGCCAGCCTTACAATTTCTAGGATCCAATGGGTCAATCCAGCAAATATTTAAAATGTGACAAGTTTTCAAAAAGATCTGCTGATATGCTTAAAGTTAAGAATTATCTTATGTGTTTTGCTTGCTTCAGTGCCCAAGGCATCAAACCATAGAAAATCAGGGCTGAAAAGGACCTCAGGAGGTCTTCTAGTCCAACCCCCGATGCTCAAAGCAGGACCATTCCAAACTATATCATCCCAGCCAAGGCTTTATCAAGCAGGTCCTTAAAAACCTCCAAGGATGCAGCATCTACAACCTCTCTCAGTAACCTGTTCCAGTACTTTACTAATCTCCTAGTAAGAAAGCGTTTCCTAATATCTAACCTAAACATCCTTTGCTGAAGCTTGAGACCATTGCTGCTTGTTCTGTCGCCTGCAGCCACTGAGAACAGTCTAGCTCAATCCTCATTGGAACCACCCTTCAGGTAGTTGAAGGCTGCTATTAAATCTCTCCCCTGTCTTCTCTTCTCAAAACTAAATAAATCCAGTTCCCTGAGCTTCTCCTCAGAAGTTATGTGTCCCAGTCCTCTAACCATTTTCACTGCCCTCCACTGGACAATCCAATTTGTCTATATCCTTTCTGTAGTGGGGGGCCTAAAACTGGACATAGTACTCCAGACATGACTCACACCAGTGCTGAATAGAGAGGAATAATTACTTCTCTAAATCTGCTGCCAATGCTCCTATTAATGCAACCCAGTATGCCATTAGCCTTCCTGAAGCAAGGGCACACTGTTGGCTATGAGAGTTGGGGAATCCTAGGAGGCCCTTGCCTCCACCCACACTGACCCATGCCTCCATGTGAAGCACGGGGCACACCCTGAATTCCCCAGGTCCGTCCCATACCTCCATGCTGGGATCTGTGTGGTGCATGTCTGTGAGTGGAAAAAGTCAGGCAGGTGCTCTGGAGGCTTGAGTGCCCTGATCCTACCCAGGGTTGATAGGTTTGGGCCTCTTAAGCCCCAAAAGCACCTGCTTAGTGAAGTCAAAGAGTGCAGGGAGCTCCAGATTGTCTGCCCTCTACCACAACACACCAGATAGCCATCTGCCACAATAAAGCAGTACCTTTTGTCACTCCATTAATGTGGCACAACAAAGGGTAGTGATGTCTATTTGTTTTGTATTTGTGCTGCCATAAACTTTATTATGGTAGCACAAATACACTGTCAGGCAACATATGTTTCTACCCTAAATCTATGGCTAACAACTAGGAGGATATGTCAAGGGACAGCTCATACTCCAAATGACTTATTTCTTGCACTCTTCAACTAAGAAACATGCTATTTGCCACTGTCTGAAACGGTGCACTAGGTTATATGGACCCTGTGCTCTGGCATGGTAAAACCATTCTTATATTCTAATTACAACCACTATAAAGACACATAGTGTAGAGAAATACAGTTTAACATTTTGCTGAATTAACCTGAAAGCAAAATTATTTGGATCAGTTAGAGAAATAGTTTGATCTGGTTAAACCACAACACAAAATATTTTTATTTCAATTTTACCCAGTGGAAAAAAAACCTATCAAAAATACCTTTTTTCTGTGGAAAGTTGCAGTTTTGTGGAAACTTCATTTTCTGTCAGAAAAGAATTCTGATGGAAAAATTCCTAACCAGCTCCTATATTTAGCCCTTACTTTATTTATATAGTAATTGCTACCGCTCTTTTCATAATGCAGAATGTGAGCATAAATTTTGCAACAATTTATGAATCTGGCTGCTTTCAGTCAGGAACTCTCTTCTTTTCTTTTGAAGTACTACGTTATAACAAACACATTCACATTTTGCGCATCCACCAGCTACAGAGTTATAACAGTAAATATAGACACATAATTCCTCCAATAAAATTATAGCATATGGTTCTTCTATATGCTGATCTAAACTGACCCCTAGCATTAGCATTTGTAGCTGACCCTAAATGGGACTATGCTCATTTACATTAAGGCTGTATTTTAGAAGACCAAATTCAAAAGAACTCCTGAACCCATTAAGGAGGCATAAATGATGAGCAAATAGATATGAAAATAAACATAAGCAACAACAACATTTGGGGCTTGAGTCTCTGTTCTGTTTTTCTAAAATAACATACAACTCCCCCGCCCCTTCAAAACACATTAAGTAAGAAACTTCAGAGCAGAGATGCAAAATGGCTTATGTTCCTGATTTTTCTTATAGTTAGTGTGAAGCAGTATTGGAGAATATAGTGTTAACATCTTCTAGATGTTTTAAGGAAAGAGTAAAGGCATTATAAAATAAGCTTTGAAATAATTTTCAATAAATTAAGGACTATTATAATTTCCTTGTAAAAGATTATTTAATTACATTCAATATTTATTGTGCCACATACCATTTTTTAAAAACAAAAACAAACAAGATTAATTAAAGTGGAACAGTAATATGCTGCTGCATGGACAAATGGTTTATAGAGAATTAACTCTAAACATGTCATTTTTAGCAGATAAAAAATGTATCATTAGGTCAGCCCAGGAAGGTTTATACTGTGCAACTGTCTTCCTTTTCAAGCACTCTGGAATATGTTGTCTTCATTTTTAGAACACTCCTAAATTCTGTATCACAAAAATTAAATTATTTTTCTCCCTTTTTTGAAGAATGGAGTTTACCGAAATTATATTGAAGTAATAGAGCACAGCCCTTCCTCAAATGAAAAGCAAGATGAGACCCCACTTGTTAACATGTCAGTTGTTATCAGGATTGTAATTACTATAAGTGCTTTCCCTTCTTCTTCTATATAATTATTTGTATCATCATTCCCAATTGCATTTACATATGCCATCAAGGTAGTCTGCTGTTACACTGAAAACTGGAGTGCCTATTTCTTATTCCATCTGTAAAATATACCTTTGTGTTTAAAAAAAAATCCACAAATATCTCAGAGTTGTAAAACATGTCAAAACCTTCACATTTCACTCATCAAAAATGACACTAACAAGACAGTCAGCTGATGAGATAATTTGCTCCTTACTGGATTAAAAAATCTTGGCTATAAAATCCCATTTCACTGTCTGCTATGCCCTATCACTTCACTGAATATAGTCCTCTTGACACAGAATAGTTTATTTTCATAAATTATTTCTGCCTAAATATAGAGTTATCTAAGTGACAGAATGTATACTCATGAAAAGACGCAAGGGATCAATTTATTGCTATCTTTGTGATTATATTGTTGGCTGTCTGCTACCTTTGCAGCTGCTGCTGTCTTTGCTGTTAATATAGCTGTTTTGCATTGAAAACTGTGTCTTAATGCAGAACAAAGTGAAAAGAAAAAATCCCAAATATTTTACACCATCTAATGCTACAGAATGTTGTGTACCAAGTCACCAATGCTAACAGAATAAATGAGCTTCTCTTGGAAAGCCCGTATATTATCAGGATATATTGCTTATCTAAAATAACTACCAGATTTACTTTTTAAGTAGAACAATTCTTCAACAACTGTTGCTGTCATGCAACACTACTTCAATTAAAGAAAGCGATATCACCTAGACAAAATAAACTACCTTAACATTTTTTTTTTAAATAGCTAGTTTTGTAACCCAATGTGCCAAATCCTTAATGCTATAAAGAATCATGCTGAAAAGCAGAACATATCTATACTTTAACTCCATAAACAACTTTAAAAAACAAGTATTACACAATGCTACCATGGGATTTCTGATCAGTTTAATAATCTTGATTCTTCCTGCCTAGGAAGTGAAGGGGAATAGGATGAATAAAGGGAAGGAGAATGATTCAGATACAACCTTCTCATGCTTCTGACTTCCTGAGAAAATTGTTCCAAGTATACCTAAGTACTTGAGTGAGTTCACTAAAAAGCCTATCAGCAACTGAGCTCTGCTGCATGGCACTATAACTAATGGTGGTGGCAGGGAAGGGACAGTTTCTATACATATGAGATATAAAAGCTGCCACACTAAACTGGTTACAGTAAGCGCATCATTGATATTAAAACCCACCATTTTGGTACTGCTTCAAAGGCAGGGAAGGAGGGAAATATATACATATACAAAAATTAATTATCTCTATAGAAAGAATCGTAATCTTTCCATTTCTAAGAAATCAGATATACAACGTATTTGAACGCTCTTCTCTTTGTTGTTAAAATGTGTTAAACTTCTTTCAGTCACCTTTTCCTAGTGATTCTTGGCATACATCTTACTGATATTGGGAACTTGGCTAGAGCAATAGACAACAAGTAGGATCTTGGTATGACAGTTCCATTTGGTTTTTCCTTTGCTCAATCTTCATCAGTCATGTCAGGAAGTTAGATGAAATTCACTATTAAAATTATCCTCATTAAAAGATCATTCTGAAAACCTTATTGATGACAATCTGAAAGTGATTGATGGGTTCTTCATCTCCTACCCTAATAAAGAAATGACAACAGAACACACTGTATCATCAGCAGATTAGACAATAAGTAGATAAGGATGATTTCCTAATCCATATGGGTAGATTTATGTCACTGATTTCATAGTCAGAGATGTCTTCCCTGCAAGAACTTCATTATTTACTGCTTAATGGTTTGATGGTATAAAGATTAGGCCAAGAAAAAGATGTCAAATTGGTTTTAAAGCCCTGAAGCTATTATGTGGCTCTTACTGTAGATACATTTTTGTGTTTTTTAAAGTTAGTAGTTTGTGATCTTTCTTCCCTGCCCACAAATGTTATTTGTCATGGTTCTTCTTACTGTCACTGAAATTGCCTGTATGTATTAATGTGTGAAGTCTGATGACATTCTGCAAAATGTACTGGCTGTATCTACAGTTAGATGGTTCTCCAAAGTTTTCTTGGTGTTGCTACTACCTCAGGGGTCAAAATACTAGTGTAAATAAGGATCCTGTAGACATAGGATTTTAAGAAGCAATACACCTAATGTAGCTAAACAGGTAGAGATGACAAGGTGTTTAAAAATGAGTAGATACTGATGTTATGCTCATCCTTCTACCAGTTATATTTTCACAATTAACAGAGATGATCTAGTGGGAGCTATGATGAGATATTAGGAAAAAACTCCTAGCACAGGCAAGCCTGATAGAATTTGAATGCTCAGTTTTCCTTGCAATTTCAGACTATTAAATTAAACTTAAAACACAAGATTAGCATGTTTGATTTTAGCAAACTTTCATCTTCTTGAAAATCTATTCAGTTTTGGGCAGGTCACAAAAAATGGATCCTTTGTTTCAGTAATAATATCATCATTTTAACATAATTTTCCCTATTTCATTTAAAAATAACCTCTGCTGTTATCCATGAAAAGATACTGAATTCAGAAGACTACCATTCAGGCATAGCAAGAAAAATGTTTTATTTTAACAGCAAAGATAAGTTAAATCACTTACCATAAATGCCAAAAATTTTTAATAACTCAGCAACACTTTTAACACCCACCCCTAGGCTGAAACTAGAGCTATATACATAGGGAGATTTCTGCAATAAGGATGAAGAAAGTGCTCTAAAGCCATGACTGAATAGATGTCCAGGGCACGTAGAACACTTTAAAATGGTGAATCCTGCTCTAAGTTAACCCTGGATGGATGTGGTAGCATACTAAAACACTTTAAGTTAGAGTGTTTTATTGAACATCTGTACCAGATCCCATCACAAGTCAAGGTAGGTTGCAATCTGCCAGCATCCCAGGGACACCGTGCTGGGCAACTTGCTAGCCTCCAGTGGTACTTGTCTGCTCCAGGCAAGCACCAGCCCAGCCTTGCCCTTGGGCTGTTATAGAGAAGAGACCGAAAAAGGCTTTGTCTCCTCTTTGCATGGCTGGGTGGTGTTGAGGAGAAACAGAGACCCCCTGGAACTTTCCCCCCCACCCCCAGTTTGCCACATGGACCTCTCCCCAGCTTGTCAGATCTTGAGAGGGGCCAAGATAGGTCTGCACAGCAGGTAGCTCCATTCCTCCCCCACCCACTCCAGCCTCCTGATGGCTGTAGCTTGGAGCTGTGCATGCCTTTTAACTGCATGCACCTTAAACTGGGGCCAGGTGGGTGGAGGAACAAAAACCCCTTGCTTCATGGACCTGGCCCAGCTTCCCCCCCCCCACCCCGAAGACACAATCCAGCAAGCTGAAGAGGGCCCACAGGGCAAAGAGTCTGCATTCCCCTGCCCACCCAACCCCAGTTTCTGGCACAGCAAAAAGCCATATATGGCTTTGAGCTGCATGTGTCAGGAGGCTGGAGCAGGTGAGGGGAGAACAGAGTCCCTCTGCTGCACAAGCCCAGCTTGCCCCGCATCCCCTGCAAAACCCATGCCAGAAAGCACACAGCTTTTTGCTGCACTGAAAACTGGGGGGGGACACAAAGCCCCCCTGTATATTGGCTTGGCCCAGTGCTCCCCAAGACCCAAGTCAGCCAGCTGGGGGGGAGGCATATGGCTGGGGCTGTGTTTTCCCCCTCAGGCTCCAGTTGCCAGCACTGACAGCTGTCAGGGAGGCAGGGCTGGGAAGAGGGGCTGCACTGGCCAATCAGGGATGGCCAGCTGCTCAGCTGGGCTCAGCATGCTCCAGCAGCCTCCTGGGAGGTATGCAGCAGCCTCCCCCCACCCCGCCTGCTGGTTTCAGCCAGTGCAGGCAGGCTCTGAGCCCCTTCCCCATCCCCACCCCCCTACACCAAATAGCAAACATTTGTTTGGTTTGCTCCTGACCTAATCTAGAGTGCTTTGAGTAAAACACAATATTTAGAGCACTTCTGCCTTAGGTTTTTTGTATGTTTATATATTGCCATGGTGTTCTACAATAAACTGCACTACAGTGACATCGAGGAATCAGACGCCCTGCTTATATTCCCTTAGTTAGACATAGACAATTATCATGATACACTCAAAGAGGGATTGTGAACAAGAAGTGGACAGGTTGGGGTGTACTTATGCCCTTGCAATTTTACCCCATTATCGCAGGGTGCTTGCAAGGACAACTTTCACAGTCCATCCATCTAACCTCATTTAGGTATTAAATGGTTCTTAATGACCATGGAACAGAGAAAGTGAAAACCTCACAAATGTACATGTGCTAAACTTAGCATGAAGGAGAATTATGTTGTGGACATCTATCTATCTTAAACTTCATGAAATATTTGGCAGGGTAATAGGAATGAAAACATAAAAAGCAAAGAGTTAACAGTGATATACCTCAACTTTAGCAAAGCTTTGAGACAGCATTTGCTACAGCATTCTCATTAGCAAGATAAGGACTACCAACTAAATGAAAGTACTGTAAGATCGATGCATAACTGGTTGGATTGTCATGCTCAAAGAGTAGTCAGCAATAGCTTAGAGTCTAGCTAGGAGAGTTGGGGGTCCCCAAGGATCTGTCCTGGCTCTAGTATTGTTCAACATTTTCATTAAGGCTTGGGATAATGGAACTGAGTGCATGCTGAGCAAATTTGCAGAAGACAGTGGAGCTGCAGACACTCTGGAGGGCAGGACTAGAATAACCTGGGTAGACTGGGGAAACGGCCTGCAATCAATCAGATTAAAGTCAACAAGTCCTCTTGTTGCCAGAAAAGTCAACAGCATGATGGGTTGTATTACCAAGAGCATCACTTACTAATCAAGAGAAGTTATTCTTCCACTCTATTCAGCACTGGTGAGGTCTCACCTAGAATACTGCATCTAGTTTTGGGCCTCACTCTTCAAGAAGGATGTAGACAGATTGGAAAGAAGTCAGCACAAAGCAATAAAATTGATTAGAGGCCTGGGAAACATGACTTGAGGAAACGCTGAAAAAACTATAGCTATTTCAACTGGAGAAAAAAAGACTGAGGTGAGATTTGATAACAGTCTTCAAATATCTGAAGGGTAATTATAGAGAGTATGGCGATATAGTACTGCCTATGGCCATAGGACACAGGATTAGGAGCAATAGAATCAAATTGCAGTACAGGAAAAGTAGGTTGGAGATTAGGAGGAACTTTCCAACCCTGAGGGTGGTTATGCATTGGAACAGACTGCCCAAAGAAGTTGGACTTTCCATCCCTAGACATTTTCAAAAGCTGGTTAAACAGGCTTGGATGATCTAGGGATGATCCTACCTTAAGCAGGGGGTTGAACTACATGACCTTGTGAGGTCCCCTCCAGTCCTACTTTCCTATGATCCTACGAACGGGGAGATTAACTTTAAATCCCTTTGCTTTTGTTGTTTTCGATTATTTTAGGGTTATTTTTAAATCAGTTTATTTCTGTAAATTTAATAACAGGATATTTATCTGAAAAAGTATACATTGTCTTAATTTTCTCTCTTATCATTTGCTTCTTTGTTTTGCTTGAAGTCAGAAGCTGTATTTAGTTCCCTTATAAATACTTACTTTGGTATCACAAAGAACAAGCCAAATCAGAACCCAAATCTCTAATCAACCTTGTTTTTGTTTTGTTTTGCTTTGTTTTATCAGCTAGACACCAAAGCCACACTAGTTGCTTGCCATTAAATAAAGACAATTGTAAACAGGTTGATTTTCCAAAGGGTTTGAAATCTTTAAATGTAGTTCAGTATTAGTCATTAAATATATCCTACAGATGGCTGTATAATTTAGGTCTGCATTTCAGTTCCTCATTGCACAATCTTTTAATTTTTTTTTTTTATTCTCCTTGCCTAATCCAGTTCAAACCAATTCAAAAACAATTCAACCCATGCCCCATACTCCTTTAAATATCTACATCTGCATGTCAGTTATATATCACACGTCTGTGATTAGAAGGTTTCAATATGATTTTGTGTTAATTTGGCCCAATTCCAAGAGCAGGCTAAAATAATAGATGTCCATTTCACAAATGGCAAAACAAGTATCAGCAGATTCTAGTGACCAGCACATGCTCAGTCCTGCCCTTACCAAGCCCCATTTCTTATGACATAGACAAGCCCAATAGGAACAATGCGGAGAAGCACCTACTACCCTAAAGCTCCTGTTTTCTTAACTGGCCTCAGTGACCAACTCACTCATCCAAGAAACAGCATTATGTCTCTGGAGACTGAAATGTTGTTCCTAAGAAGGACAAAGAGCACCAACCAATCTGCTGCCCACCTTCTAGGCATGGGGGGGAGGAGGGAAGAATCACTGAGAACAATTATTGGCAGGTGTTTCATGTGACCCTGTATGGGTAATCAAGGAACAGCTCCCTACTTAATATAAACAGTGTCTTTATTATAGCAGTTTCTGACAGAGCTCTTACAGGGCCTGCTGTTCTCCCCCAGCTTAACTCTCTTGTTTTTCCTGTCTCCTCCCCCTCACTTCCTGTTCCTCCTTCAGACTCCTCCTTTCTGCTTCTGCTGGTTTTGCCTCTGAGATAAATATTGTTACACCTTTTTTTCAACAGTTCAAAACAGATAATTAACTTATTCCCCTGGTTGGGCTAGAGGTTGCTAGCACATGGCCCACCATGGAGACTGAGCCTTTACCACTGATCTGTTCTTTAGGATTCAGAGTCATCCAGGTATGCTGGTCATTGTACCAGCCTCCCACTTCTTGTTTGTTTGATTTTTCTGGGTGCTACACCTGCTTCTGTTCTGTCCATGTCTTTGTTTTCTTGGCTGGTCTCTGCTTGTGTATCTCTTTCCTTTGTGGAGTCCATGGGGTCTTTCTCCCCTATCTGGGACTCACTGATGAGTGACCAGTTGTCAAAGTATTCTTGGTCCTGATCCTGATATCTTGCTTTTCTGCTCTGTCAGCTCTCTGCAGCTGCTTCTGGTTACACCTCAGTCGCTGTCCTCTATCTGTGACAGTTTTGTAGGATCTATCTCCCACTGCACCCACAATAGTGGCCTTTTGCCATTCTTTCATATATGGACTTACTGGTTGTACCCAGACTTTCCTCCCTCTGCACAGTGGTCCTAGGTCCTTGGCTCCTTTGTTATACTGTGATACTTGCTGAGGCTGTTGCTTTTTTAGCCGCTTCCATGTATTGTTGCCCCTTCCCTTCTGAGGTTGTAGCAAACAGTCTCTCATGGGGAGTAATGTCTTAGTTCTGCAGCCCATTAGTCTTTGGGCTGGGCTACTGTCTATTCCTTGGGAGGGTGTGTTGTGATGGTCCAATAGAGCCAGGTAGAGATCCCTTGCAGTCTTATATGCCTTCAACAAGAGTCTCTTGGCTGCCTTTACTGCTGATTCAGCCATCCCATTGCTTTGGGGGTACTCAGGGGATGTTGTCTTGTGCTGGAATTCCCATCTAGTGCAGAACTATTTGAATTCTCTTGAGGTGTATTGTGCGCCATTGTCTGAGAACAGTGTCAGGTATCCCATGCCATGCAAAATGAGCCTTCAGCTTCTTGATCACCATTTCTGCCTGAGTGTATCTGAGGTAATCCACCTCCCAAAAATTGGAATAGTAGTCTCCAGTGACCATATAGTTTCTGTCTTTGACATTGAACAAGTCAGTCCCTACCTTCTCCCAGGGCTGAGAGGGGATCTCATGAGGGTTCAATGTCTCTTTTTGCTGTTTGTCACCATATTCCTTGCACACCTCACACTGCTCCATGTATGTTCTCAAGTGGGCAATATACCTGGCCAGTAGATGCACTCCCATGCTGTCCTCAGGCATGATTCTATTCCCATGTGTAAAGCATGGAGTCAGTTCAAGATGTCTCACCGCAGAGCTACTGGGATCACTACCCTGTCTCCCTTGAACAGAATTCATCCTGTGTACATAGTTCATCCCTCCATTGGTAGTACGTGCCAAATCCTGGTGGTACTTGTGCCTTGTGCTGTGGCCAACCCTCTAGGATGGTTTATTTAACTGTTTGTAGTACACCATCATGTTCCATACTCTGTTGTATTGCTTTGAGACTGCTTTTGAAGATAGAGTCCATTAATATGGTACAAGACTTACCTATCTCCTGTTCCACAGATCCATCTGTGCTGCACTCTGGAAGGTATGCTCTACTTAGTGCATCTGTCACTTGCACGGACTTCCCTGGGTAGTAATTTGTACTTGCATAATAGGCCTGGAGTCTCAGCAGCATGCATTGAAGTCTCTTAGGAGCACTCAGCAAGGGTTTTTTTCGTTATGATCTCTAATGGTTTGTAAACTGATTGCACATCTACTCTCTGTCCAAAGGTGAACTGATGGGACCGTTCCAGTCCAAACACTACTGCTGTTAACTCCTTTTCTATCTGTGCATATCTCCTTTCAGTTTTAATCATTGCTCTACTAGCAAAAGCTATGGGCTGCTGGTTCTGCATCAGTACTGATCCCAGACCTCCTTCTGATGGATCGCACTGTAGTACTAGTTGCTCAGCTGTGTTGTAGTACTTCAGTGTTAGGGCCTCGCTGATAAGTTTTTTAATTCTTTTGAATGCCTCCTCTTGGGTCTGTGCCCATTCCCAGGCTGCATCATTGTGTGTTAGCAACCTGAGTGGCTCACAAGCATTAGACGATTGTGCACAACATTTAGACAGATCGTTAACCATCCCAATAAGGCACTGGACTCCTTTGACATCCTGTGGCCTGGGCATCTCCATAATGGCTCTCACCTTCTCTGGGTCTGGCTGTAATTCTTCTGAAGTGAGCAGATGTCCAATGTAGAGTACTCCTGTTCTTCTCAGCTGTATTTTGTCAGCATTCAGTTGAATGTTCCTCTCAAGGCATCTGTTAAGTAGTTGTTGCAGTTTTGGTCATGGTCACGGATCACCTCTTCCTATGACATCCCCTTCTCCTATGACAAGAATATCATCAGCCACAATCTTGATACCCAGAAGACCTTCCAGCTTCTGGTTCAGCTTCCACTGGAAAACTTCTGCAGCTGGGATGATCCCCACGGGCATCCTTAACCAGCGATACCTGCTAAAGTGTGTACTAAAGGTTGTCAGGTGGCTGGATGATTCATCTAGCTCCACATGCCAAAATCCGTTCTTGACATTGCAAACTGTGAATACTTTTGCCTTAGACAGATCAGGTAGTACATCCTCAATTGTTGCCAGGGGGTAGTGGCTTCTTATGAGTGCCCTGTTAAGTGGTTTTGGATCAATGCAGATTCTATGTTTGCCTCATGGCTTCCTTACTACTACTAGGTTGCTGATCCAGTCAATGCTTTTTTCAACTGCTGTGATGATGCTTTTTTCTGCAGGTTGCCCAGCAGTGGTTGGGTGCCCACCCTGTCAATCACTGTAAGTTCCAGGCGGTACTGTTTCTTGTTGCATGGATTTATTAGAGTCAGCTGGCACTTTCGCAGTGGCCCCACAGTTGTTTTGTTATATGACATTTTGGTAATATTTTTCCATTTTGATGCTGCTACTCAATAGATTCACGGGAAGGACATTGCAAGTGGCTCCACAATCCACCTGGAATCTTATAGGTCTTTGCTCTAGCATCATTGTTGCAAATATGGCTGAGTTGTTGCCGCTTTTTTCTGTAATGTGTGTATCCTGCAAGTCTGTGAATCTGTCAAATTTACACTTAAAGCTTCCTCCTCATTTATAGTCTTCTGATCCCTCATCACTACTTGGACTGTTTTTTTTCTAGTTGGATGTGTATGACACTGACTCCTCAGATGATTCTGTTTTCCACTTTTTCCATTTTTGCACGCTTTTCCATAAGCTGGGCATTTGTCCTTCTGCCTTTCATGTAGCTTCCCACAGTACATGCACTGATTCATGTTGTTGGCATTTGTACTTGGCCTGTCAGGTTCCTACTTTCCAGAGTCCTTTAGGTTGAGCCTGTGAACCAGCTCTGTACATGTGGCTGTTGATATCATTTTGATCCTTTGTTTAGACAGTTCTGATGCCCTTGCAATTTGGTGACATTTTTCCAGGGTTAGATCTACCTCTCTTAGTAGTCTTTCCCTCAGGGCAGAGTCCCATGTGCCACACACAATCCTATCCCTGATTGGAGACATAAGAGACTCCCTAAAGTTACAGAGTTTTCAGTGCTGTGATATAGGCCTCTATTCCTTCCTCTTCCTCTTGGTTTCGGGTGAAAAACATATCTCTCTACAGTCTCATTTTTCCTGGGGTTACAGTATGCATCAAACGCTTGTATTAATTGATCTAGTGTGTTAGTGTTCCCTGGCATCAGTGTCACACTTGCTTCACGGCATTTTCCCCCCACTAGACACTAAAACAGCTTTACCTTCATTTTATGTTATCAGCCATAGTTAACTCTATATGCACACTGAATTCTTGCTTCCATTGTTTCCACGTCTGTGCCAGGCTCTTTGTGTTGAAATCAAGCTGTCCTGGGGGCTTCAGTCCCTCCACGCTTCTCACAATCTGTTTTAATCACTGCTGGGACCCAGGTCTCTCTCTTCTCTTGGGCTTCCTCACCATGTTTCATGTGACCCTGTATGGGTCATCAAGGAACAGCTCTCTACTTAATATAAACAGTGTCTTTATTATAGCAGTTTCTCACAGAGCTGTTACAGGGCCTGCTGTTCTCCCCCAGCCTCTCTAACTCTCTTCCTCTACTGTCTCCTTCCTCTCACTTCCTGTTCCTCCTTCAGACTCCACCTTTCCGCTGCTGCTGGTTTTGCCTCTGAGATCCATACATACTGTTAAAGCAGGCAGCACCTAGATGATTAACACCATTATATCACGTATTCAGAAGTGATATCTTGAAAGAACCTTTCCCACAGTCAAAATATGACAATGTAGTATGCAACACCCCCTCCCCCCCACCACCACCAAAAAAACCCTCGCAAATGTAGTACGCTTTCTGGAGATACTTCCAGATACAGAGAAAATATAGATCAAAGGAATCATAACTTTCCCATGCCAATGAGACCACTGCAACAAGAGAAAACATATACACTACAGCATAGATCAGCAGTAGTGAAATACTAGACGACTGGAAATCAGAAAACAATATTTGTTCTGCTGACTAACAATATGATTAATATGAAAGTAACATAGATCATCATAATATATGGATTAGATGTTCTTCCTATGGCAGAGATGGGCAAAATGGTGGATGCAGCTGGTAGCTAGACTCCATTTCCCAGCAGATGGGAAGATCCCAGGCAAGATCCTAGCCCTGGCCCCAGAGCAGCTCCCTACCCAGTCACTTGCCCTGCCAGTGCTGCTGGGACTGGTCTCCATGGTAACTCTGGCCCCACACTGTCACGGGGTCCATCCTGGGCCCTGTGCTGCCACCCTAGCCCTGCACTGTCCTCAGGTCTCCATGGAAACCAGTTGCAGCAATGCGGGCAGGGGCTGCTGTGAAATGGAGTCCAGCATGGGTCCGATCCAGCCTGCGGGCTGGACTTTGCCCACCTCTGTCCTATTGCCTATATTTCCTATAGCTTAATAAAATTGGAATAAAAAAGTCATAAAGTATGTGAGAAGCAAGGATTTCTTAGGGTGATATCTTTTATTGGACCAGCTGCATAGTTAGGAGAGAGTTAGACAAGCTTCCAAATGCAAGTCATTCTTCTTCAGGTTGAATGTCTTGCATTCAAAAGCTTGTCTAACTCAGCCCTAACTATGCAGTTGGTCCAATGTAAAATATCACCCCAAGAAATCTTTTCCTCCCACATAATTCCCAGATTATAATAGCACCATCACCCTTATACTACTATAAAATATGTAAAAGTTAATTGCATATATTGCATATCACAGCTACTGACTTTTTTAAAATGTAAGGAAAGCAGGATAGGGATAAATGGTAATAAGCTTGCTAGAAAAAAAGAAAAGAAAAAAGATGTGAATTATGGCAAGGCCATTTGATAATGTATTGCACAACAGCTTTGTTTTAAAAAACCTGTAATACTTGAAGGTTGACACCATGTACTTTGTGAGGAGCTCTTCTAAGTTCACCTACAGAATTCTCTGTAGATTCTATAGTTAAATACCTCTGCAATCTCCATACTGGATTAAGAGAAAACATGTTTATCAGACATTTCTCAGTTCTTTGGAGGGATCACACTGACTAGTTAAGGAAGTACAACTGAAGATCTTTATTCATAGACGCAAACAATTTTGCTGCTGACCAATAAATTCTATGATGAACCTCTTGTATACAAGGTTCAGAAGTAGTAATATCAATGATTAGGTGATCATCCTTGACCATGAGAGATCACCACCATCACTGCTGCTTCCGCCAAGCTGATAGGATTGCTAATAAGCAACATACTTAGGACTAGCTATGGAAAAAGTACTTTAAAATATGCAAAGCTCCTTCAGGTATTTGGCTCAGGAGTACAATCTGCCACTGCATTATAGGTGAAATATGCTTAACAAGTCCTTTGTACAACTACTTCTCACCTGCTTCAGAAACAGGAGTCAGATTCCTCCATCCTCTAGAGCATATAAAAGGAACTAGTCAATGATTGAAAATAAACAAGCAAAAATCATAAAAACTAATATGTGAAAGAACTAAAAGCTTGTTTTAATTTGTGCAGATCTTCAGTATATGAAGATAATTTTGCAAGTGCAGAATCACAATTGTGGATCTTTCAAAGATCTGAATTAGAGAAGTCACAAGGAAAACTTGGAGCTATGCTAACATTTCACATATCATAATAGACTACTTAATTTATATTAGATGTGCTTGGACGATGGGATAAGTGAACGAAAACATCAAGGAGTAGTAAAGCCAAGGCTATATCCATGCTAAAGATAAACATAGAGCTGGATTTGTTATTAGAACGTTTAGATTTAGATCTGTCCTCAGATTACTTGATCCTTTGGGATATTTCCTTTGTGTTTTAATTCCATCACTTCTATTACAGAAAAATACCTTTGGCTGCTTTTGATTTACTTTTATATTTGTAATTCCCTTTAGCATTCTTTTTAACTAGATCAGCATTAGCCCATTTTCAATTTCTTCTCATCCTCTTGGCTCAAAAATATTTTATCTTCTGCTGTGAGTGTTATATCAGAGGGCTGTATATTTTTCATGGACCATGGTAAATTTATGGTAAACTTACCATGCCTGGCAGCCATGCTTACTTTTAGTGGGCTAATCAGTGCTGCTGAGTGAAAGAGCCAATCTGCCTGCCCATACTACTTTGTGGATGCAGCTATACTGCTTACAGGTTAGACAAAGCCCATATAAAGCAGAGTGGCATGCCTGAGGTTACCACTGCCAGGTACTATAACTTTATAGTTTAGACATACTAGGATGGTTATAATTACAATGAAAAGAGTGCTGAAACTCTGGGCTGAAGATGAGAACTCCACGTCTATATCTATGACATCAACAATGGAATTTATCTTACACATGTCCTTTCATAACTCAACAACAGTATTCTACATGAGCATATGGCAATATGGCAACAATGGGCAGATTTTTTCTTCTGATATTCAGAAGGGGACTGAGCTCAAGGAGCTGTAGGAGACAATCTGGAACTGGCAGTAGAACCAAACTCAGTTGTTATAATTAGGGTATGCAACACTGGTCCTGTAGCAACACAAGTGAGCTAAATCATCAAGGTTAAAGCTGGAATGGTTTTGCTAACCTTATATTGCTTATGCAGATGTAACATCTAAAGTATAAGTTACTGTGCATCCCTGAGCAGTATTCCTCCCACTCTGAAGTCATTCCAACTGAATGTTTGCCCATATCCCAAGAAAAGAAGGACATTTGAGAATACTACAGGATTTACTATGAGAAAGCTCCATTTATGTTGAATGGTGGTTTAAAAACCATGTACTTTGCTTAACTAGAATGACCCAATTTTTAGCAATACTAAGCATCTGCAGAATGTGTCATTTTCAACTGGAATCCTTCCCAGTTGATGGGCATTATCCAGCATCCAAAGATGCACATACCATATTTTTTCACATGGCATGCATCTTTTTCATCAAGATCAGCTCCCTCCCTCCCCCCTCGCACCCAATTTAAGCAGGAAAACTGTTTTAATTCACTATAAAAGCAGCAAGCCTAGAAATACTGTGCATGCCTTGCAACTGCAAAGATAGCTTCTATGATTAATTTATTTCTTCAAACAGCTAGTGGAAGTTTCCCAATCACAGGCCCTCGTTCTCATAGGGGCTTCAATCACCCTGACATCTGCTGGCAAGGCAATACAGGAATGCGCAAGCAATCCAGGAAGTTTTTGTTAACAGTACTGGGGACAGCTTCCTGGTGCAAGTGCTGAAGTGGCCAACTAGGGGCCATGCTCTTCTTGACCTGCTGCTCACAAACAGGGAAGAGCTGGTGGGAAATGTAGTAGTGGATGGCAACTTGGGTAGCAGTGACCACAAGATGACTGAATTCAGGATCCTGAGGGGAAAAAAGGATGGATAGCAGCAAAGCAAGGACCCTGGATTTCACAAAAGCAGACTTTGACTTACTCAGGGAGCTCATGGGCAGGAACCCCTGGGAAGCCAGACTGGAGGTGAGAGGACTCCAGGATTTCTGGCTGTACTTCAAAGAAGCCTTACTGACAGTACAGGAACAAACGATCCCGACGTGCAGGAAGACAAGCAAGTATGACAGAAGACCAGCTTGGCTTAGCAGGGAAATTTTTAGCAAACTAAATCACAAAAAGGAATCTTATAAGAAGTGGAAACTTGGACAAATAATGGGAAGAGTATAAGGGCATTGCTTGGGCATGCAGGGATGAAGTCAGAAAGGCCAAAGCGCAATTGGAGTTGCAGCTAGCAAGGGATGTGAAAGGTAACAAGAAGGGTTTCTATAAATATGATGGTAGCAAGAGGAGGATCAGGGAAAGTGTGGGTCCCTTACTGAATGGGGAAGGAACCTTGTGACAGAGCATGCAGAAAAGGCTGAAGTGCTCAATGCCTATTTTGCCTCCATCTTCACAGGCAATGTCAGCTCCCAAACTACTACATCTGACACCACAGTTTGGGGAGGAGATGAGCAGCCCTCAGCGGTGAAAAAACAGGTTAGGAACTACTTAGATAAACTGGATGTGTACAAATCCCTGAGGCTGGATGGGATGTACCCGAGGGTGCTGAGGGAATTGGCTGATGTGATTCCAGAGCAATTGGTCATCATCTTTGAAAACTCATGGAGATTGGGAGAGGTTCTGGATGATTGAAAAAGGGCAAACATAGTGCCCATATTTAAGAGAGGGGAAAAGGAGAATCCAGGGAACTACAGATCAGTCAGCCTCACCTCAGTCCCTGGAAAAATCATGGAGCAGGCCCTCAAGGAATCCATTTCTAAGCACTTGGAAGAGAAAAAGGTGATTAGGAACAGTCAGCATGGATTCACCAGGGGTAAGTCATGCCTCACCAATCTGATTGCTTTCTACCACGAGATGACTGGGTCTGTGGATGTGAGGAGACTGGTGTACCTTGATTTTAGCAAGGCTTTTGATATGATCTCCCACAGCATTCTCCCAAGCAAGCTAAGAAAGTATGGGCTGGATGAACGGACTGTAAGGTGGAGAGCAAACTGGCTGAAGAGTTGGACTCAGAGAGTAATAATAAATAGCTTGAAGTCTAGATGGCAGCTGGTATCAAGTGGAGTGCCCCAGGGGACAGTTTTGTTCAATGTCTTCATCAATAACCTGGAAGATGGCATAGAGTGCACTCTCAGCAAATCTGCAGATTACACCAAGCTGGGGGGAGTAGTAGATACACTGGAGAACAGAGCTAAGATTCAAAGAGACCTAGAGAAATTGGAGGATTGGGCTAAAAGAAATCTCATGAGGTTCAACAAGAACAACCGCAAAGCCCTACACTTAGGACAGAACAATCCCATGCACCAGTACAGGTTGGGGGCTGACTGGCTGAGCAGCAGCTCTACAGAAAAGGACGTGAGGTTTGCAGTAAATATGAGCCAGCAGTGTGTCCTCGTTGCCAAGAAAGCTAACAGCATACTAGGCTGCATTGGTAGGTGTGTTGCTAGTAGGTCAAAAAAAAAAATGATTAGTTCCCTCTATTCAGCACTGGTGAGACCACATCTGGAGTACTGTGTTCAGTTTTGGGCCCCCCACTACAGAAAGGATGTGGACACACTGGAGAGTGCAGTGGAGGGCAGCACAATGGTGAGGGGGCTGGGGGACATGACTTATGAGGAAAGACTGAAGGAACTGGGCTTATTTAGTCTAGAGAAGAGAAGACTGAGGGGGGACTTAATAGCAGCCTTCAACTACCTGAAGACTAAACTGTTCTCAGTGGTGACAGATGACAGAACAAGGAGCAACTGCAATCTCAAGTTGCAGTGAAGGAAGTATGGGTTAGATATTATGAAGAATTTTCTCACTAGGAGGGTAGTAAAACACTGGAACAGGTTACCCAGAGAGGTGGTGGAAGCTCCAACCTTGGAGGTTTTCAAAACCTGGCTAGACCAAGCTTTGGCTGGGATGATCTAGTTAGGATGGTTCTGTTTTGACCAGAGGGTGGACTAGATGACCGCCTGAGATCTCTTCAAACCCTAACTTTATATGAATCTATGGAAGAGTTCTGTGTTATTTCTTTCTCAGCCATAGCTTCCAACTGAGTACCACAACTTGCATCTGAAGCAGCAAGTGAGCTGCTGGCAGAATCTTCAGGAGGCTTGTGATGTGGAATCAACACTTCTTCTAGAGGAAGTTGTGAAAATAAGTACTTAGAATAAAGAACTAACAGTTTTGTTACTGCCCTTGCAAGGGTCTGAGGCCTAACCTTATGTGACATTAAGTAAGTCCTGGAAACGGTGTACAGGAAGCGTGGCATTCCAGGAAAAAGTCTGGGAGAGGCAGCTGGCACCAGGAACTTCCTAGTGCCACACTGCTTGGACACTATGTTCCCAGGAAAGACTTACTCTTTGTCACTCTGTCAGCCATGATCCTGGAAAAAATATTTTTTTCCTACATTTTGCCTTCCAAAATCAAGCTGCAGTTTCATGTAACAAAATATGATATGTGGATTGGCATTCAAGAAATCTGATAGGAGGCTGTATTTAAATGCAGTAAAATTTACCATTTGTACAAATAAAAACATCACTCATGCTTACCTGGAAAGTAGTCTATTTTTCATAATGTTTTTAGAATGAATCTTTTTGCTAACCAATTTGAATTTTACCCAGGAAGAGGTTTATGTGCCTTCATTGTGCCCACTGTGTTGCCAGACTTTTTTTCACTGAAATGTAGAGAGTAAGGTTTTAGATAGTCCATCTTAGCACCTTATTGCAGAATCCTAAGAAGAATAGAGTCAATGTTTTGCCTCAGTCCCTCTTGTCAGAATAAATTCTCTAAGAATAAAATCTCTGGGGATTTTACAGTCTAGAATGATTATCTCTGAAACGTATATTCTACCCTTAATTTAATATTGTTTAAGTTAGATGTTCCTATTTATTCTCCTTATTAATCTGAATACTATCCCTGATGTTTACTCTTTTTAATTTGTTAATCTCTACATTTGTCCATCAGTGCCTGTGTATATATGCACAAGTCCTATTACTATTAAAGGGTGATTATGCACAAAAAAAAGCTCTGTAGTCTAAACTGACATGCAACTTTACATTTCAATTGATGGAGGAACAGGTAGCACACAAAATGTATGAACTGTTTGCCTAAAATATAAATGATTTCACTCTGTCTACAGTCTGGTTGCTGAGAACAACAAGGGATAGTCTAAGATGTTCCATGATCTCCAAAAATAATTCTTAAGGGCTACCTAATATGTAATTTCATTTAATTATAGTAACTGAAAACTCTTCCAGGCTTATGAAATTTACTTTTAAAAATATCCACAATCAGAAATATAGCACATTGCATAGTACACTGCATGTTTTTCTTCTGACCTAATCCAAACATTTAAAATTGAAGCTACCTGCCAAAGTCAATCTAAATCCTTAGAAGCATGTATGTATTTTTGTACAGAATGTACACCATTCCTCAATACAAACTGCTTTCCTAATTCTCAGTTCATTTCAATTGTCTGAAAAGCCACAGATGCTGCTTCAGTATGACCCCACATCTTTTTCTAATTTATATTGAGAGAGGAGTTGTTTACGTTTCTTCATCCACCAAAGTCTTCATGATACAAGATCTCATTTCATCATGTTATCTGAATTATGGCACTATCTCTCCCCACTGGGGCCTCTTGTGTGGAATAACAATGTCAGCATGGACTCTGTACTGAATTTAGCTTTCTGGTCATGTTATCACAAATTGGTTTGAGTACACAGACTACAAAAAATGTCGAATGACAAATCAAATAATCCACAAGTGAGGGGGTGGGGTGGGGAGAAAAACATTTATACCTTCTTGCCTATCATTTGGTTATTATAAAATGAGGACAAACAGTATCACACCAGTAATAGGTATTTAAGCTTTCCCTTATAGTTGATTAATTTGGTGTGTGTGTGTGTGCGTGCGTGCGTGCGTGCGTGTATCAATAAAGGACCAAACTTGAAGGGGAATCTAAGACATTAAAAAAAAAAAAAAAAAAAA
>NW_017729006.1:2171752-2185124 GCF_001723915.1 Gavialis gangeticus
AAAAAAAAAAAAAAAAACACACAGTATTGACATGATATACAAAAGCTGAGTAGTTGCTCAGGATATTTTTCCTACTAAGAAAACTGATGTTAATAGTTGCCTTTATGAAATAAGGTTTTTATGTCAAAAGCAGGAAATTTCTTTCTTTTAGCTGTCTTTTTCTCTTTTTTTTAGCATATTATTTGAAGAAGCAAAATGTTCTTCAAAATTTAAATCCGTCAAACAGCATGCAAAGACTCAACGTCAGAAAGACACCTTGTAACCTAAAGCTGTGCAATATTTAAAATGTATTTTTTAATTATTAGTATGCCTCCATAGGAATGATGGAAGATGGGCTCCCTCCAGTGGTTAAATTAACATCCACAATTGTGTAGAGGCATTCAGTTAAAACTATGTAGCTTAATCAACAAGGTATCAACCATGTGCATGGATAGCTTCAAGGTCAAATCCCATCCCCTTGAAGAAATGTATATCTTAAAATTTTAAATATCTGTTTTTCTTAATGTTTCAATGATGACACTGTTTCTAATCTATATAATACAAAAAACTATTTTGTATTGAGGCAATCGGGATTCGTAGTATAGATGATACCTTTTATTAGACCAACAAGATTTTGTTGAAAACATTACCAGTTTACTTTAAGCTGCAAAACATGACAATAAATTACATTTGGCATCCAGGGATAAATGTATTCCAAGGAGGAATACATTTATCTATAAATCTAGATCTCAGTGTACTATCATATTACCCTAGGCTCCTGTAGATACTGTTTTAGAAAAAACAGTCCAATGGAAGTGGTGGAATGTCAGAACATACCAAAACACAAGGGGTTTTTGGTGATATCTTTTATTGGCGCAGCTGTATAGTTGGGATTCCTCTCCTTGGACCTTAACCTTGCCACGGTGGAGAGGCTTGTGTGTTCCAGTGACCCTTGGAGCTGTCATCTAGAGTCTCGTACTCCTGGTAGGGTCTCCCCTGGTGAATAGATTTGAGAGGCCCCAAACTAAGCATGGTCCAAACTCCTGACAACTCCAGTGGCAGAACAGGCATACTTAAGGACCTGCTGGTTCTCTGTGGATGTGAAGGTGGATGAGGTCTGCAGTGGGATGGAGGTCCCAGTTGTCCTGGACATCCTTGCTACTGAGTTTAGGGCTCCCTCCTGTAAAGCTCATGTGGCTGTCACCTGTGCAGCAGCTTCCCCATATTAAAAGATATCAAAAACAGGTCTCTGCCAGGGATGTTAACAGCTCTCACAAACCAAGTTCTGCGATGATGGATAGTGGCAGTGGGGACAGGAACAGTGAGTCTGAGAGCCCCTAGTTACAAATATACATGTAGATAGTGGTTGTGTGATAGTTGTTTTGCACTTACTAAGACAGAAGTACAATTCAGCAGCTGCGACCATGACTGAGCAGTCCTCTTTAGGATTCCCTTTGATCACCCTGAAGGGGGAAGAGTATAGAAAAAGGTGCCCTAGACACATGTTGTCTCAAACACCTCTGGCTGGATTGCAACATCCCATGGGATCACTATACTTCTGGATGAAACCAACAAAATAAAGTACTGACGTTCACCACATGGAATGTACATACTCTCATGGTGTCTCCAAACAGTGAGTGTCCTGAAAGAAGAACCTCCATAGTTGCTAGAGAACGTCCAAGATATGACATTGATATTGCTGCCCTAAGTGAGACCCACTGGGCAGATGAAGGCCAGCTGAAAGGAGGAGGAGGTGGCTGCACCTTTTTTAGAAAGAAGAGTCACCTGAAGGGAAGTACATTCACAGGGCTGATTTTGCCATTAAGAATAAGATTGTCAGCCAGCTTTCAGAACTCCCTGTGAGCATTAATGAATGCCTTATGAGTGACTCTCCACCTCAAGCTCAGTAACAACCAGTATGCTATGGTCATCAGTGTGTACACCCCAAAACTTGACAATGAAGAAGTCAACAAGGAACAGTTCTACTGTGTTCTTGACACAGTCCTTACTTCTACTGCCAAGGAAGATGAGCCCATCCTCACAGGCGACTTCAACACAAGAGTCGGGCTACACTCTGAACTCTGGAGTGGCACCATTGAGAAAGAGGGGATGGGGAAAGTCAACTCAAATGGTATCCTCTTCCTCTGCAAATGGGCAGAGTATGAGTTGCTCATCATGAATACCACCTTCAGACAGAGTGACAAATATCAGACCACTTGGAAACATCCATGCTCCAATCAATAGTACCTTCCTGACTATATTATTGTCAAAACCCATGGTTGTACGAATGTCCATATCACCCAAGACCTGAGAGGTGCAGATGACTGCTGGGCGGACCAACATTTAGTCAGATCAATTATGGACATGCATCTTGCACAACAACATCATAAACAACCAAAAGGCATATGGCAGAAATTTAACATCAAGGCACCTTACTGAAAGGCTCTTTGACCTACCTGATGACATTAAGGACATCCAGGCACACTGGAAGGAGCTTAAGAATGTTATTCATAAGGCATGTGCTGAATCAATTGGATACTCCACTTACCATCACCAAGACTGGTTTGACGAGAACAATGAGGAAATCCTACCACTTATTCATCAGAAGAGAAGCATGTTCTCCAGCTCCCAAAATGAACCCTCCAACCAGCAAAAATGTAAGGCTTACCACTGGCTCAATGCTGTAGTTCAGAGGAGGTTGTGAGACATCAAGAACCAGTGGTGGCAAGTGAAGGCCATGGAGATCCAGGGTTTACTGACCAACAAGACATGAGAAGCTTCTTTCAAGCAATAGAAGCTATCCATGAGCCATGTTCCAATGGCCCAACCCTCTTGCAATCTCAGCATGGCTCCACCCTTCTCATGGACAATGTATCCCTCAAGCAACACTGGAAGAACCACTTCAAGACTCTGCTCAATCATGAAACTAAGGCCTCAGCTTCCACCATCAAATCCATCCCTCAACACCCAGTAATAGAATCTCTTGCTGATCCCCCATTCTTCAAGAAAGTTTGGCATGCAATCACATAGATCAGGGATGGGCAAAGTCCAGCCCATGGGCTGGATCAGGTAGATGCCCCTGTGCATGGCTGAGGCCAGTTTCCATGGAGACCCCATCCACAGCTATGTTGTGAAAGCTCAAGGCTGGGGTTGTCATGGAAACCAGCCCCAGCTGGGCTGGCAGGGAGCGTGGCAGAGTAGGGCAGGGGGCTGCTCTGGAGCCACTGGGACCTTGTGATGGGGACAGCTTGCTCCAGAGCCAGGTCTGTAGCCTGCACGCTCTGGGCAGGAATCTGCAGACAGGGGATCAAAGCTCTGCCCCAGCCCCTTGCAGCAGTGACAGCCTGGTCTGGAGCACAGGAAGAGCCACAATCCCCTGGCTGTGCAACCCTGCCTGGAGCACGCAGACTACAGATCATGGCTCTGTCCTGGCTCTGGAGCAAGCTTCCTCCATCCCAAGATCCTAGCATCTCCAAAGCAGCCCCCTTCCCTGCTCTGCCATGCACCCTGCCAGTGCAGCTGGGGTTGGTCTTCATGGCAACCCCAACTTTGAACTCTGAAGCTGGGATCTCCATGGAGACTGACCCCAGGCATGTGGGCAGGGACTGCTGGGAAAAGGAGTCCAGCTGCTGGCCAGATTGGCCATTTTGCCCACTCCTGGCTTAGATAAAGAACAATAAGGCACCAGGCCCAGATGGCATACCCACAGAGGTCTTTAAATGCTGGTGGAACAGCACTAATGCAAAAAGACTTATGGAAGGTGCTGGCTAGGTTTGGTTGTGCACTGAAGTTCATCAGTGTTCATTGAGCATTTTGCATACCTTGGCACTCACTTCTCCCAGTCAGTCAGTCTTGATGGAGAAATCAAACAGGATTTCCTGTCCTAGTGTATCAATTGGAAAATTGCTTTGCCATGTCTTTGCTGACCCAGATCTGCAGATGGAAACTAAGATCCTGGTCTACAGTGCAGTAGTTATGCCCATGTTCCTCTACGGGTGCAAGACATGGGTGACGAAGACCCTTCATATTACATGGGAAGACCACTGCACCAATGGCAGCATCCACTCTGAAGGTCACATAACCAGCACTGAGGCAGAGATCATGGAACATCAACTCTGCTGGGCTGGCCACTGTGTGGGGCAGGCTGATACTCATCTCCCAAAGCAAGTCCTCTTTCAACTTAGTCATGGTAAGAGGACACAAGGAGTACAGAAGAAGTGCCACAAGGATACCCTGAAAGCATACCTTAAGAAGGGTGGCATCAACCCTACAAATTGGGAAGTGCTAGCTGGTAATAGGTCTCAATGGCACTACACCATACATCAAGGTAGAGCCCACTTTGAAGGGAACCCTTCAGATCTTTGCTCAAAACCGCCCTTCAGAGCTATGTTCAAAAACTTGTCTAATCTCTCTCCAACTATGATGTTGGCTACTAAAAGATATGACCAAAAAAACCCTTGCTCCTTGCATACTTCCTGGACCACAATGGGCACAGCAGCACTCTAATCCTATTAGAATATATTGAGAGCTTTGTCACACACAGGATTCAGTATGTGTTAAATCTATGTGGTATTAACATTTAGAATGTGTTTTAGGTCATTGCATGGTAATGTTTACTATGATCTCTAACATGCATAACTCGTTGGTTGTTGGGCTCAACTCCACTACCTCATAGGAGTCTTGAACTACCTCTGGTACAGCGACAGGGCTGGGACTGATAATCAGTTGATTGCTGGTCCCAGCTCAGGATCTTCTGCAGCTGCTGGCTTTCAACTTGATCCTGGGGGAATGTAAGTGAAAGTTCTAGGATCCTTCCTCCTGACATGTGTGGCTTTCCTCATCCCATCTGGAGGCTTGGTATAAAAGAGAGGACCCAAGCTCATGTCACAGCTAGGTGAAGACTGCAAATAGCTCATATTATCTCCATGGAACAATCCAAAGACAGCCAAACATATTATTTAATAAGATCTGGAGATGTCCCTGGTCCCAAAAGTTATACCTTTGCTAAAGTGCACCTTGCACACATAGTGCTTGAACATGCAGTCACTTGCATTTAAGTGTTTTTACACATGCCAAGTGTAACATGCAACATGGCCCTAAGCATGTTTGGCAATTCAGGGAAGTGGGCAACTGATGTGTAATTAGATTATCAAGAAACAGAAAAGAATGGTTTTTGACCAATGAGACTATTTCTATGACATTCATGCAACTATGTAAATTAATGCTGATGGTGACTTTTTACACAAGTATTCCTTTGGCTCTGTTCAACTACAGGAATACTACAACTTAATCAAAGTCTACTAGCTTTGCCATGGATGGCTTCAAATACTGGTCAAACTCTGCATTATGGGGAGAGGGAGAAAAAAGAAGGAAGAAAAAAACCCAACAAAAATCCAAGAAACAGTTATTTCCCTCCCAGTCATTTTGACTTAGTCATCAACTATATTATGTGCAAAACCCCTTTATCAAACAAATGAAGAGATATTATTAAACGTCATTAAATATATGTGGCCTTGGCCTGGCCATATTACAGCCCTGCTATATAATGTATAACAGTGTAAGAGGGCCCTGTTAGAGCCCTGTTATACATTAATTTTAGGCAGTTTCTAGAGTTCTTAACCCCTAGGTTGTCCACGCATTAACACATGAAACTACTTTTAGGCACAGTTTAGGTACCTTAAAATTACACCACTCCAAGGCAGGTTTACCCGTGTTGCCTAGCTTATGTTCCATTAATGTGTAGCCACTCCCCACAGATGAGCCACCCAAGTTGCAGTTCTCCAGCAGCCCACATACAGTGTCCCCTCCCTCACCCTCCTGGTCTGTGGGGGCAAAATTTCCATCCCCTGAACTCTGCTGCCCAGGGGGCAGTTCTGGCCTTAAGCCAAATCTCCCTTTTGCCCCCAAAGGGTGTGACCTTCCTACCCCCAAGGTCACAACCCTATGCAAACAGCCTGAAGAGTACATACAAGCTAGCCAGGTCACAGGGAATACGTAAGTCCAGGAGTAAAATCTAAAAGGAGTTGGGGGAAGGCAAAGTAGGGGGCTGATTTGGGTCCCCATGAGCTGGGACTTCCTTCCTGGGGCAAGGGAAATAACTCCCCCAAAAGTGTCTTATTTCACTGCTCCCACCTCCTAGCCATCACAGGAAACATGACAAGCACATCCCAATCCCAAATCCCTGTTTATTAAAGCAGGAGACCTTCTTTAATTTATTTCCTCTTTATTTCTATTTAATTTTTTTTTAAATAATTTTATTCTTCAGTGGCTAACTTCCTTCATTTCACCACCCTTCCCCACCCCCACTTCCTTTCCACCTCCCATTTCACTACCCACCCCCATACCATTAACTTTCTGCCTCCCAGCTTCATGTTCCTGCCCCCCAACCCATTCTCATCCCCCAGCCCCTGCCCTCCATCTATAGCAAGGATAAAAGCCTGTCCTAGCTCACCAGCCATGTAGTGGCAACTCACAGCTATAGCTCCTGGTCAGGCCCCTGCTCACCACCCCCCAATGACAAGTGACAGCTGTGCAGATGGGGAACAGTCAGAGGAGGTTTTTAGCTTTAAGGTGTGACTTCTCCAAACCTGAGCTAGCACTAACATTGATGAACATTTAAGCGGCTCAAAGTGCAATATATAACAAGGCCCTTAGTTCTTAGTCCTCTTATTTCCCTCTAAATTTAGGGATTGTCTTTTATTGTAGTTTTGCCACAAGGGAACAGGATCCTTGAATGTGTACTGTATTATTTTAAAAAGTCAGCAAAATACTGATCCAAGATACAAGAATATAAACAGAAATATGACCCATTCAGTGGAAAGAATCAAGTCTCTTCACACGTTTTTCTAATCAAAGCAAACCACTCTCCAAATAAAATAGTTCTTATTTCCAAAAATAACAGTCCAAATCAGACAGGTATTAAAAAGAAAAGGATCAACTCCATAATCATGTGATACAATACCTATAGCAAAAAGATAATTAGAAAAGAATAAACCATTTGATCAGGCAAGTTATGCAAGACACAATTAGGGTTAATCTGGTCCAAGTCCCAGGAATCATAAATGTACGCTTCAAAGTTTTTGGAGGAGAAAATTTCACTTTAATTGTGTCTTACTTTATGTAGCTCTTTAAAACAAAAAAAATTGTGCCCCATTAGTAGGATAATGAACAGTGAAATTAAAATGTATATTTGTGCTTTGAGACTTATGTGTGCATAGGTGGATTATGTGCATCTTTATTGCGAAGTACATGAGGCCACAAAAAAAATGATTGTCCCATATATCTGTTTTGTCAGATAAATAAAAATGTTTGTCATTGAACTCTACATTAAAATGTTGTTGATCATATAAAAAGGCTTGTATCCTATTCAGATATCTATGCACCCATTTTCCATTAAGTAGTGTTCAAACTTCACATATACTCAGAAATGTTCCTCCCATCTTCACTGAAGAAGAAGTTGTTCTTCCCTAATATACAGATATGGAAGATGATTCAGAGGGATGACTTCATGGTCATTTAGACTTATCATGCTAACAGAACAGATGGGAGGGATCTCAGAGGCAGCGTGACCACCATTCCATTGCCCTTAAAGTCACATGTATGGCTTTGGAGTGTCAGCAATCTGCTAGCAATCATTTAAAGGATTTTGAAGCATACAAACAGCTGCGTTAATCTATTCATGTATACTGCATGAGTGTTCTGAGAAGCCAACACAAATCCCTCTCTGCTCTTGCTTCTCTCTATGATGTCTTTTTGCCTTTCCCTCAATATGCCCAACTCAGCTTTCATTAAAGTCAATGCTAAAAACTCCCACTGATTTTAATAGGAGTTGGACTGAGCCCAAAAAAGCAGCAGGGCATCACTGTTGGCATGCAGTACAGCAGCCTCTCAAGCCTATTCTGGGGACTGAACTGGCCCTTAGTAACCACAGGAACTGAGTTGGAGAAACAAAAGTAATGCAAGGATAACTTTGGCTCCCACTATCCTGTGACAAACACAAGAATAATGACCAGTGTGGTAAACTCTCAAATGCATTTCCGAACCTCAGAATGGTCTTTTCAGGGTACTCCAAGCTGTATGCTGCATGCTGCATGTAGACTGTAGGCAAGGTGATGAAAGGTATACCTAAAAATGTTTAGCAGTGAAGGCTAGACTTCAAAAAGTCTAGCCATTCAATTCAGGTAAGTATCTAAACATCTTTTATCTAGAAAAAGGTACCTGGAAACCACATGAAAACATTCTCACTAGTACTTCTGATATCAATTTGGGCAAAACACTATCTTGGACATTCAGAAGGAATGTAGTTAATTAGGTCACAATGTTTTAAACTTATCTGGGAGTTAACCTGTAATAAAATGTATGCCATGCAGATAATTATTCTTCCTTCCTTCCTTCCACTTTGGATGCTTCAGACCATGCTCACTTGGAGCTGCATGGGGTGATCCTGAGCATAAGGCTCCCTGGCTTCCTATCTCTTTTCTTTTCTGACTCCCACCTATCTAAAGGTCTCTTGTTTCTGTTTATCTCCCTTTCTGATTCTTTTCCTGCATTTTCACAGTGTTTTTTCTTATTTTTCTCTTCTCTCTGTCCCCTTCCCCTTCACTTCCAGTTTCTTTGTCTGCGAGTTGCTACTTCACAGCTTTTTTCTTTACTGGTTCTTTTTTTCTTTCTCTCTTTTTTGCTTGTTTGTTGCGAGGAGTTATCTTTTTCAATATCGTGCCTTTCGACGGGTGCTCTTAATTCCCCCCACCCCTTTTTTTCTTTTTTTCTGTTTTTTTTTCCTAACCATCACAACCCCCCCCCCAACTTTTTTCACTCCACCCCTTTCCCCCTCCCGTATAGTTTTTTATGGCCACATTCCCAGACATTTATCTCTGTAGTTAACATCATCTTTTTTTGTTCTCTTAGCCTCTAGCTTTTGAAATTAACACTATCCTAGCAGGAACAGCTGCTCCTACACCCAGCAACTGGCATGATGATGCCTCTCAAGACCTCCCCCTTACTCATGGCTTGAAGGTTTACACCCCTCCCTATTTTGGGGTTGGGGTCTGTGTAGGTGCCCTACCTGGTCTCCTGGGACAATGTAACATATGTTACACAGGTTGTGTTAACACAGTCCCAGTGATTTACCTGAGCACTTCCACCCTGCTCAACAGGGTGTGCACAGAGGGCCTAGACGTTGCGGGTGTACACTGTCTTGTCACGTCCTTAGACACCCAGGCAGTGAGGGTGGTGTTTTCCAACATGTCCCCACATGTGACCAATTGGGAGCTAGCCAAAGAACTCATGTCCTATGGGGTTCCTATGAGTCCCTTGCACCGACTGATGTTCGGAAGCAAGGACCTGAAGCTGAGGCATGTCCTGTCTTTTTGAAGGCAGTTTTTCATGCTCCTCAAGGAGGGCCCATGGTCTCTGCCTTGCTCCTTGAGCCTCATGTTTGACAGGTAGAGATTTGTGATTTATTTTTCCTTGGGAGAGACCACGTGTTTCCAGTGTGGTAGCTCTTCCCACCCAGCAGTCCAGTGCCCATGGGGGAAAATGGCCAGAACATCGGCAACTGCAGCAGTGCTGAGGGATGCCACAACCATTTCTGGGACACAGGCCCCTCCCAGTGAGGCCGGGAGCTCTTCCCCTTTCACCTCTCTTCCATCCGAGGGGGCTGGTGTCTCTGGCATGAGAACACCATCCAGTGGAGGGGCTGGGACTACTCCCCAGCCTTCTCCCCCACCCATTCCACCTATGGTGCCCACCCCCTGGTGTAGAGGCCCCATCAGGTGGGGGTGCTGGTGCCTCCACTTGCCCCTTGCCTACCCTGACCACCCAGGCCGAGGCAGCTGGCGTGGCTGGTGACTGTGGCACCAAGGCCCTGTTGGACGATGGGGCTCAGGCCTCCTCCCAGCTGCCCTCTACTGCAGCCTTGTCTGAGGTGGCTAGCACTGGGGAGGTGGGCCGGGAATCCAGCCCATCCCCTATGAAGGGTGGGCCACCTGCCACTAGGAAGAAGAACAAAGAAAGGAGGGGGCCTCTCATGACACCCCATCCCTGCTGGGACCCTCCTTGGCTGGCAACTAAGCCTGCTGGAGAGCCTGACCCCACCCTGGCTGTCATGCTGGGAACCCTGTTGACTGTGGATGGGGATGGCTTGGAAGTGGGGGAGGCAAAGGCAGGGGTTACCAACCCCTCATCTGTCTCCCAGCTTCCGGAGTTGGGTGGCAGTAAAAGTGACTCAGAATGCCTCTTCTGAAGGCCTGACCCAGAGGGTGGCAGAGGAGTCTGCTGACCTCTTGGTCATGTCCCAGTCACTGAACTGGATGAGGAAGCTATTGAGATAGAGATCCAGCTTTCTGACTGTCACAAACAACCTCAAGAGCAGGATGACCTCTCTCCCCCACAACAAGGCAGGGATCACTCTCCTGGAGCCAGTCCTTGACCTAGACAGTGAGAGGAGGCTGATGTATCTAGATGTTGAGGGTATAGACACTGTGTTTGTGGGTGAGCTCCCACCTGGGGTGCAGCCTCCCCATGCTTCTGTCAGAAATGTCCAGCCCATGTTGGCAGACCCCCCCTGGGTCGGCCCTGACTATGGGGGTCTCCTGGTCTTTTTGAGACGAACCAAAGGACATAAGACTATAGCGGGGTGCATCACCCAGTGGTGCACAGATCCTAAATTCTTTGTAAAGGCTGCCAGAGCTGCGGCCAAACTTATGCAACAGGATCTAGGCACTCGGCAGATGGATTACCATCTGCAGAAGCTCGCACAGTGGGTGAGAGATGAGTGGGACCTGGGTTGTCCCTGGAGTAGAGTAGGACACGACAGGCCTTCCCCAACCTGTGTCTGCTTTTTTGCTCTGCTCTTGGGTGCTCAATCTTCCACCTACACCTTTAACTTGCTTTTTCTCTCCAGATCCACACTCATGGCAGCCATGACCATTGACACTTTTAACATCAATGGCTGTCAAGATCTGGTGAAACAGGAGGCCATCCTGGACCTTCTGCACCAGAAGCAGCTGGCCGTCACCTTCCTCCAAGAGACAAATTCCAACAAGCTCAACCAGGTGGCTTGGCACACTGCCTGGAGAGGCCATTTGTTCCTGACCTATGGCACCAACCTTAGCTCTGGGGCCGCAACTCTCCTATCACCACAACTACAGCATGATATGGTGGTGGCGTGGGAGGCCACCTGATGACTCAGGATCTGGGGCCCAGGAGCATGGCCACCTCCCCTTGTGAGGTCTGCTCCCCACTGGGGTCTCTGGCACACTAGCTGGAGGAGCTCCAGGCCACAGTCCAGAGACTGCATGCCATCAGGGACTGTGAGCAGGAGATAGACTCCTACTGCCAGGTCCTTTTCCCCCAGAAGATGGAGGGTAAACCACGGTCTCCCTCCAGGACAAGGGAGGACTTGGGGACCACCCTTACTGTCCAGCCTAGAGGTTGGATCAAGGTGGTCAAGGGCCCCAAGGCCCACTACACCAAGGCTCCTGTCCCGCTGGAGCTCAGCAACAGGTACGAACCTCTTGCAGCTCCAGAAGAGCCTGCTGAGTTGCCAGCTCCTGCAGGCAACATGGGCTCTACTGTAGCTACCACCCCCGCTCTCCCCAAGACAAAACGCAAAGTGTATGTCGTGGGAGACTCCATCCTGAGGGGGACTGAGGGGGCAATCTGCCACCCTGACCCTTTAGCCTGGGAAGTCTGCTGTTTCCCAGGAGCCCGCATTCCAGACATGGTGGAGAAGATCCTTAAACTCCTCCAGCCCACTGGACCACTATACCATGCTCCTTATCTATGTGGGCACCAATGACATGGCTCGGAGCACTCTCAGTCAGGTACTGAAGTGTTACAGGGATTTGGGAGTGGGGCTATAGGGTCTCAGGGCATAGGTGGTGTTTTCTTTGATCCTTCCAGTCTCTGGCTGAGGAGGGAGAGAAAGATCCAGGTAGTGAACCAAAGACTGTGGTGCTGGTGTCATCAAGAAGGCTTTGGCTTCCATGACCACAATCCACTCTTCAGTGAGAGAGGCAGCGAGCTGCTGGGAAAGGACAGCCTCCACCTCTCTCCACTGGGAAGGAGGTTCTTCTCAGCCAGACTGGCTGACTTGCTCCACTGAGCTTTAAACTAAGCCTGCCAGGGGATGGGGGGACTACTGCCACCGATGGCCCACTGAGCAACACTTGAAAAGCCAGTGGGCCTACGCACTCAAGGGAGCCCAGCCCTGCCCCAGCCCTGGATCAATCTGTGGGCAAGTCAAGGGCCCCCAAGGGGACACTTGTCTACCTGTACATGAATGCAGGGAGCTTGGTGAATAAGCAGGAGGAACTTGTCCTTCTGCTCAACACAAATAATTACTATGTCATAGGGATAACAGAGACCTGGTGGGACTCCACCCATAATTGCCTATGGGTATAGACAGCTATACCCTGTACAAGAGAGATCGAGTAGAGAAAAGGGACGGGGCTGTAGCTCTCTATCTCAAGGAGAGCTACGCATCCCTGCAAGCCAATATTGGTGACCAGGGTGGATGGCTGGAGACCCTCTAGGTTAAAATCTATGGGGAACACAGCACAGGGGACACAATGGTGGGAGTCTACTACAGACCCACCAAAAGTGAAGAGCTTGACCAGGAGTTCACTAGGGAATTGGATAAGGCTGCATGCTCCTGGTCCATGGTTGTCATGGGAGACATCAACTACCCAGACACCTTGTGGGAAAAGAGCTCGGCTAAATCCGAGCGGCCGCAAAACTTCCTCTCGTGCATGGATAACCTTTACCTGACTCAAGAAGTCTATGGGAAAATGAGAGGTAAAGCACTGCTTAACCTGGTACTGGCAACCGGGGATGACCTAATCAGTGACCTAGCGATCAATGGGAAGCTGGGTGACAGTAACCATGAGCTGATCACCTTCACCATCTGCTGTAAAGCTGGCAAGTCAGTCAGCAATAGTGAAGTCCTTGACTTTGGGAAAGCTGACTTTGACAAGCTCAGAAGGCTTGCTGGTAAGGCCCTAAGGGACCACGACCCTAAGGGGAGGGGAGTACAGGAAGAGTGGTTGCTCCTCAAGAGAGCAATCCTCAATGCACAAGATCAGGTTATTCCATCTTGGAGGAAAGGCAGCAAAAGGGCACAACAGTCTCCTTGGCTCTCCAGGGAACTAGTGGACCTCCTGTGGCTAAAGAAAAAGGCCTATAAAGGATGGAGGATGGGATCCACCTCCAAGGAGGATTATTCCGCACTGGTCCGGTCCTGCAGGGAGTGAATCAAGAAAGCCAAGACTGCAATGGAACTCCAACTAGCTACAAGTATAAAGGACAATAAAAAGTCCTTTTTCAGATATGTGGGGAGCCGGAGGAAAAGCAAGGGCAACATTGGACCCCTGATAAACCAGTTGGGACAACT
>NW_017729006.1:2190124-2190835 GCF_001723915.1 Gavialis gangeticus
CCCAGGAAAAAGCCAACCTATTAAATGGGTATTTTGTGTCAGTCTTTCATCAGTCCCACAGGACACCCATGCCTGTTATGGGACAGGGAGGTCCAGGTGAGGGAGATTCCCTGCCCTCCATCAATGCTGACCTCATGAAGGAACACCTTCAGAGGCTGGATACCTTCAAGTCAGTCAGCCCTGACAATCTACGCCCCAGGGTACTCAAGGAGCTGGCTAGCATCATTGCACCTCCCCTGGCATAGATCTTCGAGAACTCCTGGTGCTCTGGTGAAGTGCCTGAAGGCTGGAAGAAGGCCCATGCAGTGCCTATCTTCAAGAAAGGTCTGTAGTTTGCTGGATCCACTTTCCTCCCTATCAGCCTGACCTCTATCCTAGGCAAGGTCTTGGAAAAGATTATCAAAGAGGCCATCTATAACAGACTAGCTGCTGGCAATATCCTGAGGGATACCTGCAACAAACCCATGCTGGGTAGGTCTTGCTTGGCCAATCTCATTTCCTTTTACCACCAAGTGATCTATCACCTGGACAAGGGGGAGGAGATTGATATCATATCTTGACTTAAAAAAGCCTTCCATCTAGTAGCCCATGATTACCTCATGGCAAAACTGGCTAACAGCGGCCTCAACCTCACCACGATCCGCTGGCTGGGGAATTGGGTCAGTGGAAGAACCCAGAAGGTGGTGGTTGATGGAAGTCAATCGTCATGGT
>NW_017729006.1:2193770-2199165 GCF_001723915.1 Gavialis gangeticus
CTCTATGATCTTCTGAGGTCCCTTCCAGCCCTAATGTCTACAAAAGTCTATGAAATCTATGACTGTCTGCGTCACCCTAGTACAACACCACCTGATGCTTGTTAATGTCTACGCACCCACTGATGGCTAGGAGAGGGTTGCTTTCTTTGAGACCTTGGCCGCCCTCCTGCATGACGCTAGTGAGGATGATGACCTGCTTCTCATAGGCCTTTAACTGCACCATTGATGCCTCGCTCAACTGTACAAGGCCTGAGCCTCACTTGCCCTCAGCCCACAGGCTGCAGTCTGCCCTGGAGACTGCAGGCCTTGTTGACATCTGGTGACCCCTGCATCCTGATGCGCTCCAGTACACCTGGGCCAGGATGAGTGCTGGTGGTTTCACCAGGGCCCACCTTAACCACCTTTATGTCAGCAGGCACCATCTGCCACTCCTGTGCAGCAGCTGCATCATTCCCTCGGGCCTGTCAGATCATGGCCTGGCCTGCTGTGAACTGAGCCTGTCAAGGAAATCCTGCATGCAGGTGCCCTATTGGTACTTCAAAGTCAGCCTGCTTCAAGACTCCTACTTCTGGGACTGCTTTGCCTACTTTTGGTGGAGCTGGGAGGCTGCAACACTGAGCTACTCCTCCTGGAACCTATAGTGTAACATGGGCAAGGTCCAGATCGGGGATTTTTGCTAGCAGTACACCCAGCTGACTACAAATGAACTGTGGTGCCATATCCAAGAGCTGGAGGAAGATGTGGCAGAGCTCAAGGCCGCCCTGCTGGCTCCCAGCAGGGATGCAATGCCACACAGGACTTCAACCTCATTTCTCTGGATCAGAAGGCTTTTGACTAGGCCACATCTACCTCTTCCAGACCCTGGAGGCCTCTGGCTTCAGGCCCCTCTTCATTGGGTCCCTCCGGGTCTTGTACAAAGACATCTCTAGCCTGCTCAAGGTGAACGGCGTGCTCTGCACCCCGTTCCTTGCATGCAAAGACATCTATCAGGGCTGCCCCCTGTTGGGCATGCTCTACGCCCTGGCCATCAAGCCACTCCTGCATGCACTGCAATGCCACCTGAGTGGTATGGCCTTTCCATCGGCCACGGACCCATCCATTGGCCCTCCACTCCAGCTCTCAGCATATGTGGATGACGTGACCATCTTCCTTAATGCCCAAGATGTGTGAGCCCTAACAGACTGCCAGTGAGCCTATGAATGCACCTCCTTGGCCCATATCAACTGGGCCAAGAGTGATACCCTGCTGCTTGGTGCGTGAATCAGGTGTTACCCCCCCAGATTTCCCAGGAGGCCTCACCTGGCACTGCAAGGGCCTCAAGGTCCTGGACATGTTCTTGGGGCCACCAACCTTCATGGCTTGCAACTGAGATGGCCTTGAGGAAGGGGTGGAGACCCGCCTACAACGGTGGCACTGCTGCCTACCCAGCCTCTCCTACCATGGACATGTGCTCATCACGAACAACCTGGTGGCAGCAACCCTGTGGCACCAGTGCACTGTATTCAACACATCACAGGACCTACTTGAGAGGCTCCAGTGCCCCTGGTAGTTTTTTTTCTGGGATGGGCGCCACTGGCTCCCATGAGCTGTCCTTTACTTACCTGTCACTGAGGGGGGGCCAGAGCATGGTTGACCTCATGAGCAAGGTGGCCAGCTTCTACCTGCAAGCCCTTCATGACTCCTCTATGGCGAGGAGCACCTACCCTGGCAACAACTGGCATGCTGGTTCCTGCAGAAGGTGGTGGCACTCAGCTTTGACCAGGAGCTCTTCCTACTGGACCACAGGCTGCAGAACTGGACAGTGCTTCTGGCTTTCTACCACAGCGTGGTACGAGCCTGACAAGCCACCTTCCACCTCCAGCCCCTGGCCCAGCACCTGCAGTTCCTACAGCTGCTGAGGGAGCCCCTGGTGCACAACCCAGCCCTGAGGTGCCTCAAACTGAGCCTGGCCTCTGCCAGCCTCACAGCCACCCTCACCCAGGCATGTTTCCTCCGCTTGAGCCATCTCCTTGACCCTGGTCAGCCTGGCTCTCACCTGAGGCCATAACCATCCAGCTAGGCATGTGCTCCATCCACAGCGCGGGCCATCTCCAGTATGACATCCAGGCTGCCCTCCAACCAGAGGAAGCAGGCACCCTGGATTGACCATCTCTGGGCATGCCAGGTCCCCCCACACTGCAGATGCCCCGAGTGAGGCTTTTCCCGCACTGCCAGTCACCCTGGCTGTGGCCGGTGAGCTGGCAGGTGGGCCTGGCACCCTGCTGACTCTCCCTGTGCCTCCTAACAGTGATACAGGTTGGCACTTTTTTTTCTGTCATGTAGAAGTCTACATGCCTGGGTGGTTCATGTCCACCATGCCCAGGTACTGGTGGGCCACCCTGATACACTGTGGTGATGGCACCTGGGGCCACCAGATTCCCCACCGGCCCACCCATCTTGGCACACATTGTATAAGCCGCCAACCACCAAGAAGACTGGTGACCTGCAGCAGCGGGTGGGGAGCTCCCGCACATGGTCACAGTGGTGTCAGCGGCAGAGGGGGGTGGTGAGTGCCAACCAACAGTTGATGACCACCTGAAAATGCTGCTGGCAGTTCCAGCAGTGGCCAGCAGTGATCAATGACCACCCACAGACACCGCCAGTGGTGTCAGCAGCAAGTGGAGGGGAGTGAGCGGCGATTTCCCACAGGTGCAGCTGGCAGCATCAGTAGCACTTCTTTCAGGGGGTGCACTGCCAATCTCAAGGGGTGCAAGTGCACCCGTGTATACCCCCTACCTGTCACCAATGATTCCACTCCTCAGCTTGCATAGGAAATGCCTTTCCCTATCATCATTTCCATTCACGGCTAGACCCAGCTCAGTAACACAAAACTCAAAGTAAATAGGAAACTTTACAAGGAACTAGAGCTTTCCCACTCCCCACTCACCCCTTCTTGGTCAGACACGGCCTCTTGGCCTTTGAGGCTGTGGGGATTATGCTTAAACTGTTTTGAATTTATTTTCATAGATGGAAGTCAGTAAGTGGGTAAGGGGAAGCAGGAAAAAATTTAATTTTTTTTTTTAAAAACAAAGATTTTTTTTAAAGTTAACATAATGCCCTTTCCCTTCTTTCCCAAAAGGGAGACAAAAATCAAATTAGATTAAAATTCCTTATTCATTGTGTTTTGGATTCTCCTTAACTATAGCAATTGTTTGAAGCATGAATAATTGGTAATTATTGTGTTAATTTACTGGCCCAAGTATGTTGTCTGAAGTAGGTTAAAAAATACAATCAATTATATTTAATGTTTATATTTCCACTTCGAAATTAGGTATACAGCCTAAGAAATGGGCATGGTCAGCAACTTTTGGCAGTATTAGTGTTTTCTATTGAAATATGAGGCACTGAGGTTTTTGGACTGGTAGGCAAGAATCCCCCAAAGGTACTGCCATGAAGAGACTCTGACCTGAAAGTCACAGGATGCATCTACATGTGTGCTTTAGTGTGTAATAAATTAATTATTTCACTGTCTACATATGCACTGCATTAGGGTTCAGTAGATTAATTTACTCTGGCACAAGATAGTCCCATCAGACACAGGTACTATACAATGGCAGAGTAAATCACTGCACTTAAATGCACAAGTAAATGCTGGGGAGCAGGAGCAGAGGGAGCAGGGCACACGTGTGCCACATGTGTACCCACCTTACCTTGGTGGCAAAGCCAGCAGCTGCGGAGGAGACAGCGGCAGGGGCAGCAACAGCTGATTTCCCCCTAAGATAAGTGGGGCAGAGGGTACAGCACAGCTGAGGCAGATCCAGAGGGGAAGCCCTCCGGAGCCCTCTTAGCTCGCTCGACAGGGAGCTGCGCGTGGGCAGCACACACAAATAGTGTGCACAAACAGGCGTGCTCTGTAAGGGCACACCGGCGTTTGCGCCAGTGTTTGCATAAGGTGGGCGTGAGGTAGCTGCCAAGAGCGGCCCCTCCAGTGAGCAAAAGCAGCAGGCGCAGCTCTGCAGACATGGTGCAGATGCGGAGCACGGCTGCAAGGGGCCCTGCCCAAGCACTGCAGCCTGCCATGGGCTCTTCTGAGGCCTCCACCCAGACGGAGCACATGGCAGGGTTGGTGGCCCCTTGACCCCCTGTCTGTGGGGGGGCTTGGTGGGGTCCTGAGGGGGGTGGGGCCCGGTGGTCCCCTCGCCTGTCCCTCCTGTGCACACTTAGGGCCCTGGAGGAGCAGGTGAGGGAGCTCCAGGCTGAGGTGAGCAGGCTGAGGGGGATAATGGATGCAGAGAATGAAACTGATGCCTATTTCTGTTCTCTGCAGGCCCGGTCGCCCACTGTGAAGCCCCCACAGGAGATGCATCCAACGCAGGAGTGGCAGAAGGTATCCAAATCCAGAGCTGCTAGACCTAGAGTGGTGGAAGCTCCCCAGGTTCACCTGGGGAACAGGTTCAACGCCCTGGCAGCTGTGATGGAGAAAGACAGAGAAACTGGCTCCGGCGGGGACACTGCCACCCCCCACATGACAAAGAATGGGCAGAGAGCAAACACCAGCAGGAAGAAATGCCGGGTCCTCGTCATCGGAGACTCCAACCTACGAGGACTGGAAGGTCCCACCTGCTGGCCTGACCCCATGACATGAGAGGTCTGCTTCATGCCTGGGGCTCAGGTTAGAGACATCACAGAGCGGATCCCGGCCTACATCCGACCTGCAGACCAGTACTCCATGGTTGTCATCCACGCGGGGATGAATGACATGGCCAGGGGCAACCCTTACCGCATTATGAAGGATTTCAAGGCTCTGGGGGACAAGCTTAAGGAAACAGGGGTGCAGGTGGTATTCTCCTCTCTTCTTCTGGTGAGTAGGCAGGGACGGCAACACGGGGCCTGCATTGGCAAGGTCAACCGGCGCTTACGCAATTGGTGCTGCCAGGCAGGCCTTGGGTTCCTAGATAATGACCCATGCTTTGGGGCAGGGGACGTGCTGGGGTGGGATGGGCTTCACCTCTCTCCTACAGGCAAGTGTGTCTTCTCTTCCAGGTTGGCTGATCTCCTACGGCGAGCGTTAAACTAACCCCGCTGGGGGAGGGGTCCTCAGGAAGATGAGGAGACACCACCCGAGCAAGACAGGTGACAAATGCAAAGAGTGCCCAGGTAAGAAACAGGGGTCCGTACAGTCTCCCAAATCGGGGGGTGGAACACGCAGCTAGGCAAGGCCTTAAATGCCTATCTACCAATGATTGTCATATGGGGAATAAACAGGAGGAACTCGCCCTCAGAATGGCCAGTTCAGACCCAGACATAAAAGGGCTTACAGAAACGTGGTGGGATTCACTCCAGGACTGGGCAGTTAGCATTAGGGGCTACAGGTTTTACAGGCGAGATAGAGAAGGAAGGAAAGGTGGGGGTGTGG
>NW_017729006.1:2200095-2210626 GCF_001723915.1 Gavialis gangeticus
TGAAGATCTACAGGGTCCCTTCCAACCCTACTTCTATGATTCTATGGTGACATTGGGATTACTTTACTCTGGCTAAAATTGCACCAGTTTATTCAGTTGCATTAATTAACTGATTAGATAAGAGAGATGATGCCTCTAGTAAAGGAAGCATTTCATTCCAAATTAACCACATTAACAATTTAATTTCAAATTAAACAAATTAACTATAAACCATGTATTTTTATTCAGACAATATAACTATATAAGGATCTTTGTTTTCTGCTGATCATATATTGTCAAAGGGGTTCTGTTTTACAAGGTTTGTTAATTTCTATAAAATTCCAGTCTATGAATCCTAAAATTCTAGACTTCCAACCTGATGAAGGGTCTGTGAATATAATGTATATTTGACTACCATTGTATTAGGAAATAACCCAAATCATACATGCACACATTTTCATTACTTTATTTGCACATATAGTGCAATGGAATCAGGCTAGTCTTATAAAGTAGGGACTGATACCTGCTTGACTGAATTAAGGATAATTACCCACCAACAAAGCTGCATTTATAAGTAGCTTTGTTGGTGGGTAATTCCCCTGAGTTGGTTTGCAGAAAGAAAGACTGTAGTTTGGAATTTTTGGTGTGCATATTTCTCAGAAGACTTCAGTTTCAATAAAAAGGAACCTTAAGGGCTAACCTATGCACAAAATGGGAAAAAAGACATAGATGTTAAATTGATTTAGCAATTTATATTCCTACAAAATGCAAAAACAGCATAATATGTTATGGTGAATAAATCATCTAACTGCAATACAAATCGCATATGATAAAAATTACCTTCACATGAAATCAGTTGAGCAGGTTCTGCCATTGAGTACTTTTGTGGTATCATGAGCAACAGCTCTTTCTGGTAAGATAACATTGCTCTAATACCTGAGAACTTGGCACTGCCATTCAGTTTTGAATGGCTCGGCTCCCATACCCCTTGTCTGGTCCTCAGCATGGCTTCGGAATAATGGCAGTGTTCCCCCATGCTTGGAGAACTTTTATTGGCTGTTTCCATCAGCCAATCAGATTGCAAATAAAGCATTATGGACAGACAGACTGACTGACTTAGGCCTTTACCATATTAGAATGAGCACACGGGCATTACAAAGGGCTTGGTGTTCTGCACTCAACAGGCTGCTAAAGTGTAGTTTAGTTTTCCACATATATTGGCAATGTTGACAAATGCTAACAGCACAGTCAGCACAAGAAAATCTGAAGTACAAATATTCTGGACTGAAATCTATGGGGAAAAAGAGGAGAAAAAAAGAGAAAAGAGGAGAGAGAGGAGAAGAAAAATAGAAGAAAAGAATAAAAGAGACAGAAAAAAAATAGGAGAGAAAGAGGAGAGAGAAGAAAGAGAGAAAGAGGGTGTGTCCTTCACCACCCACAGCTCCCACTTCTACCAGCTGTGGGTTCAGGCCTGCTGGTCCAGGGCAGAGTCTGTCAGACAGAAGCAGCGACACCCAAGCAGCAGCCACCAGGGCCAGGGCAATCAGGCCTCCCTGACCAGGTTCCAGAGCAGGGGGAACCTAGACCCAAGGCTGGGAGGGAGGGCCCGGCCAGGACTCAGGCAGATAGATGCTCTGTCCCACACAGGAATACATGGGGTTGACATTGCACCTGAAAATCCCCATAGGAATAAATGGGGTTGACATTGCATCCGAAAATCCCCATAGGAATACATGGGGTTGACATTGTGCCGGACCTCCACCTGGAAGTCCGTAAGGGGTCGTTTTTGAACGCGGTGCCCGACCCTTCAATCCAGGAGGGCGAATGTCAACCCGGAGCTCCGGACAGGGCCCGATCCTGGCAGCTAGGCAGGACGAGAGTTCCAGGAGCCTGGCCACAATTCCGGCTTCATCCCGGTGACCTGCCCCGGAGCCAGGCAGGCCGAGGGTGGCTTGGCAGGCCCCAGCAGGCATGCGGAGCCCCAAGGTCGGAGCCCAGCAACCCCAGCAAGGGGCAGCTGGCCCAGGCCGAGGCAGCAGAGGCCCGGGTAGCCCTCCACGAGCAAATGTCAACCCGGAGCTCTGCAGAGGGCCCGTTCATGGATCCAGGCTGGGCGAGAGTTCCAGAAGCCCAGGCACAATTCCAGCTTTGTCCCACTGAGTGTTGGGGCCAGGCACTTGGGGAAGAATCTGGGCAGTGTGGGGAGAAGCAGGTGCAGGATGGGGTGGTGGGGGAGATGTTGTGGGCAGTTCGGCCCAGGTGGTTCCTTGGGAAGGCAGAAGCTAGAGGAGAGTGGGGGCCAGACAGAAAGTGGAGGCCTCCCCAGGGCTTCATAGACTCAGACTACAGCGGGCAGGCAGAGGCACCCAAGGTGGGGCCTGGCGTGGTTGGGCCCAGCCCACGCAGCTTTGTGGGGATGGGCTACAGCTGCCCTGTCCACAAGGGGATGCCGCCTGGCTGGGGCAGGACACTGTGGTCAGGGGGCTCCCAGCTCCAGACTCAGTCTCCCTGCACTCTGGGCACAGCATACATGGGCCAAAGTTGCCCCCAGTGAAAGGGCCTGGCTGTAGGGTATGGCCGTAGGAGCCCACCTGGGCCCTGAGAACAGCCACCACGGGCATTGCTAATGGCCAAGTTGGCCAGGAGCCTCTAGCACAGTGGTCCTCCACAGCACCTGCCTGGGCCCTGGCCTCACCCACCCACAGTTCCCCTCCAGGGACCAGGCTGGGCTGGAGGGTGCAGTCCAGGAACAGCGTACAGGCTCAGCAGAATGCAGAGAGTCCCTGCCTGTATTCTTCTGACTCCACCCCTGATACCTGCAGTGGCCCTGGGATCTGTGGCTGTTCCAAAGAGCCCAGAGAAGCAACTTAAAAAAAATAATTTTAAAACAATTTTCTCATATACCGCCTGGTGTGCCAAGAAAAATGTCATTGTGTGCCACTAATTGCCACACGTGCTATAGGTTGCCTATTCCCTGGTATACACTAGGCCTTTACAACTAGGGAAGTATTCGATTCTGATTCAGATTCAGCTGATTCAGAGGACAGTGATTCAATTTGGAGATTCTGATCACTGACCCGAATCGATTCGCCCAAATCGGCTTGGGAAGATTCAGTGATTCGGCCATAGACTATAATGGGGAATCACTGAAATACCTATAACTCTGTCATTGTTTGGATGATTTGGACAAAAATTGCAGGAATAGTAGCCCCTTTTGAGAGTATGAAGCCTGCTGAAAGCTAAATTCATGTTATCTTGTATGCTAAGGCACATTTAGATGAAAACAGCAGGGATGGTAGTCCCTTTTGAGGGCATGAGGCCTGCCAAGTTTCAAAGAGATAGGTGTAAAGGTTTCACTGCCAGAGAAAACACAGCTTTCTTTTTAAAAGTGGGAGGGGGGAAACACGAACAAATATAAATTGAAAGAAATGGACTGGATAGAGATTAGTAGATGGATTCTAGTTAGTAAACTATATCTAATCCTTTCTAAGAACATAAAATAGCAGGAGACTGAGTAGGTAGGAAGCCAAGCCAGTTCAGTACCTTTCAGATGCTGCTGCTCAGGCAAAAACAGCTCACAAAAGGGACAGAAAGCCTGCAAACAGAGGCTTATATGCTGTTTCTATGTCCCTTCCCCAGAGCACTGTGATTGGAAGGGGACTCAGGGAAAGATCACAGTCACTGGCCAGCTACAGATGTCAGTCTTCCCTGCCTGCTCTCCCTCCTTCTCCATTTCTGTTCCCCTGAAAGACTGTCTTCTGAATCTCTAAATTTTTCTGAATCAGTTTGGAGGCTCTGAATCGATTCATGGGGTTTTTTTTCTTTTCCCATTTTGACTTGGATTCAGTGAGTTGGCCTCCGAATCAGGCCAGATCTTCTCCGATCAAATCACGGACTGAAGCCTCACACATCCCTAGTATACACCATGTTTCTAATTATCAGCAGTATGCATGCTATCATCACTGATTAACCTATCTGTAAGTGTTCAAAGTGGAAAGAAAAACCCTCTGCATGGAATGCTACACATATTATGGTAAAGAGTCTTAATATAGCTTTTAATTTGCTTACATTGAAACTTTACTAATGATGTAGTAGCTTCCCTAGAAATATCATATTATTTTAGAAATCATTGGGAGGTTTCATTAATAGATCCATAATTCTGGTACAATGAGGAAAATGTTAACACAATATAAAATGTTGCTAGTATTCACGTGGTGAACTTTTTCTTACCCAGGAACTGAAATTAGAGGTAGTTATTTGAGGAGAAAAGACAAGGAAAGGACAGATGGGAGTTTGGGAGAGAAAAGACTGTGCTGAGACAGGCTGAGGGGGTTGGACAGAGCAATAAACCCATATGGGGAAATGCTAATTCAGGTAATAGGTTAAGTAATGAAGTGAGCTGTGGTTCTTATTCTCTTATGCAACTCTGATTCAATTAGCCATCTCTACCTTGCCTTCTCTATGACTTAAGACTTACACAGCTACCTCCCTCTGTCTGCTCAGGACTTGAAAGGTCAGTCATTAAACCAGGACTGGGGCTAAATTCACTGTATCAGTTAAGCCGTTTCTGATCAATAATCAAAATATTGACTTTTAATATCTCTATTTCATATCAGATAGTCAGTGCTTCTAAAACTCAAACAAACTTTTAAAGCTGCTTCAGTAAAATTAGATCTTTAATCCTCAGGAGACAAAGTCTTTTGTACTTTTGTCTGAAATTAAGATATCTGCTATATTAATATTACAAAGGAAAAATGTTGTAGAAACTATAACTACCATTCTTAATACACATTATATAACACAAATTGAGAGGGGTCTATTACCATGATTTATTAGATTTATATGCTGCCCTCTCAAGTAAAGGCTCAGTGCAGCTTACAGAAGAGAGCAAAACAGCTTATAAAACAAGCAAACAGAATAACAAAAGAGGAGAAACAAAATAACCTTTAAAAATAAAATATTATTTAAATTAAATTATAACGCAAAGCCCTCCTGAAATATCCTATCTCAGCCTTTCCTGATAAATGTCTGCCTAAACGAGGTCTTACAGTGCCTCCAGAGGATGTCCAGGCTCAGGCTTTGGTGAGCCTCAAAGGTATAGGATGTTCCAGAGCTGAGGAGTAATTAACAAGAATGATATTCCATGTGTTTTCACCAAGCAAACTCAGTATACTGATGGTATTCACAGGATGTTGCTCTTGGCTGATGTTAGGAATCACAATGGGACATAAAAGAAAAGACAGTCCCTTGTATACATAGGGCCCAAGCCATTTAGGGCCTTTTAGGTCAGAACGACCATGGATGGATCTTGGATTTCAAAAAGAGAAGTGCAAATGGTATGGTGCATCATCACATATAACTCAGCACATTTTTCTCCAATAAGAAAAAAATCTAGGTTAACTAATAGTTAGGGGGCTGGGGCTATATTATTCAGTTTAAAATTGAAGCAATGCCCCCCACCCTCCAAAAAACCCCCCCAAAAACCTGTATTAGAACGTGCATTAATTTAATTCATGTAATTCTAATATTATAAAAGCCTACGTTAGTCTGTCTGCCTGTCTATCTGCCTGTCCATAACGCTTTATTTGCACTCCGACTGGCTGACGGAAACAGCCAGTCAGAATACTCCAAGCATGGGGGAACGCCACCATTATTCTGAAGTGGTGCTGAGGACCGGGCAGAGGGTGGGGGAGCCAAGGCCAGCAGCTCTGGCCTCGGCTCTCCCATTCCACTCCCTGCAAGTGGCACCGAGGACCGGACGAGGGTGGGGGAATCAAAGCCAGCCCACCCTGCTCCCTGCAAGCCGTGCTAAGGACCAGACAGGAGATGGGGAACCAAGGCCACTGGCTCTGGCCTTGGCTACCCCCACCCCACTCCCTGCAAGAGGCAGAATAGCAACAGCATGGGGCATTATGTGGCAGCACTCCATCCCAGCCCCCTCCCCCCCCCGTCATTCTTGATGGGCAATTCGCTAGTATATATATAAAAACTCAGCTAACTAGGAAAAAATAATTTAAAAAAAATAGCATTGTTCCTATTAGAAAAAAGTGTACATTTTTTTTTTCAGATGCATAAAAGAAAATAGAGCATTATTGAGTATATTGACAGTGCATCCAACGCTTCAGTGAAATTTATTTCCATATCTGAGTTAATGGTCACCTGAGTTAACATTTCCACACTTAAGTTAATGTTTTAGCCTGGAGTTAAAAACAATTTACAGGGCTATGAAATAGAAGCTGTATTACCAGGAGCAACTAATGCACAGGAGAACTGCAGAAGAAAGGATAGCTGCATAAGGAAGAGGGTTGGTAACACCTATGGAAGGAAGAGTTTAGAAGGAATCCAGTAGATTATAAGGAGCCATGAAGTCAATTGACTCCCTCAGTGCTGTCTGAATAAAAATGCTGCAGCCACTTCCAGGCAGTTTGTTTTAAAATTTGCATGGAGCAGGAATATCAAAGGGGACAGTGCAACTGCACTCCCACCCCACCCACTGATCCACCCCTGAAAACCACAACCTTGATTTGCACCTGGAAAGTACAATGCAAACTGGAGAACTGGAGTTATGTGCTCTTGGCAAACTATTCATTAGAAGTCAGATGGCTATATTCTGCACCAGCTGTAGCTTCCAAATAGTCAAGGGTAATCCTAGATAGAGTGCAATGCAGAAGTCTAGCCTTGAGGTCAGGAAGACAGAGATAAAGGTGACCAGATACAAATCTGAAATAATGGGGCACAGCCTTCTCAGCAGATAGAGAGTAAAAGGCATGCCGGTGTTGCCACTTAGAGATCCAGGTGCAGCAGAGGATCCAGAAGCACTAAGGCTGTGAACCTGAGTGAGAAGGGGAGGCTGAAAGCCATCAGAAATAGATGTCTCAACCCCTTGTGCTGGGGGGCGGGCAGGGGGGGCCTGCAGACTGCCCATCACCATCACCTTTGCTTTGTTTGGGTTCAGCTTTACCTGGTTCACCCACATCCAGTCCCCAACTGCAGGGTTCATATCAGATGAGAAAGATGGACAGACCCGGGAGTCATCAGCATCTCCCTCCAAATCTGCACAACCTCATCCAGCAGCCTCTTATACAATGCACACTGAACAGGAAGGGTGACAGGGCAGCTCCAGAATATTATAGGAGATCTGTAGTTTTGGGCATTTATAGCATTTTACTGATAAAGACTAGGGGACCTACTTCGAAATCACTGAACGCAGGCTACTTTGTGTCCGACTGTGGAGGGAAACTGGACAACCCAAGGAAAAGAGAAATATCTCCTTGATATAAAACAACAGGAAAAGAACTATTAGCAATGGACCAAATGTAAAGAGGAACCAGTTCACTGTTGAGGAGAATGGTTAGAGTTGAAGCAATACATCTAGGGTGATTTTATTGTGTTCTTATCTGATTGCTATTTTTAAAAAAATCACATACAAATCTTCTTTTGTTATATATTAGAAATTAACTGCTCACTAAATGGAACTTACTTTTCTATGATGTAGTTCAGCTGACTAGAAGACATACGACTTTAGAGAGACAAGAATCATTAGAAACATTTACGGAATTGAACTGGAATTAGGTTGTGAAGGATCTAAGTGACTCAATGAATTAAGTCACTGCTCTTATCATTCTTAATTTGAAGTCTTTTAAAACATCAAAACTGAGGAGAACTAATCCTTTGAAAAAGATATCACAGGTTACAAGAGGCATTTTGATAGCCTATGTTGTACCTAATAAGGTAATAACTATATTATGAACCTTCCCACTTATTAAAATGTAAATCAAAAGGTGTTTATATTGCTTCATTAAAAAAAAAAATCAAAGGGCACTGGCATTCAATGAACTGCTTTTATCAAATTCACGATAATGCCTCAAATATTTAGCTTTCTGCACACAGATTAGAATTTTTATTTCATAGGGATTAGTAATTCAGAGTTTCTTCTTTGATCGCAATGTTAATTCATTGTAGACTCATACCTCATAATGATCCATCTGGTAAGACTTTCTCGTCAGTAGTAGTTAAAATTAGAAGAGGATTTGTTGGTAGGTTATTTTTATTCACAGTCACATTAATGCAAGTCCTAAAGTAATCACTTTGCATTATGTAGCCTTTCATGCAGTTTGCACAGATTTACAGCTTGGTTGCTTTATCTAGTCTCATGCTTGTGAGACAGCTGTTAGGCATTTAGCTAATATAATTCTAATCCCCAGGGGAGTTTCTGGTTTGTCCACTGAAAGTTAGATACATGGACTGCAGTTTATAAGAAAAACATTGTAAATGATTCCCCTCCCCCTCACCCCTTTATGATTGTATCTCCTGAACTATGGTGAGCAGGTTCATTAGAACTATCTGGCTAATCAGGGTCTAATAGCCGTTAGCCACAGCTTAGCTCTAATTTAAATGTTCTTGTTGTATTTAACATCTCTGGTATCTTTTAAGTCCATTTAACACCTCTCAAGCATTGGTAAGCAAAGCATTTTTGTTGTTGCTTTTTAAATTTTAGTCAACATAAAAACTTTAATGCGTTCTTTTGTTTCTTCTACTACTTAGAATGGTTTACTTTTATCTCTTTTATAGCCCCTAAAAAGATAGGGAAAAAAATTAGAATAAACCTTTCCTCATTCAATTGTGTCCCTGCCAACAGATCATATCTGCAAAGACCATTCAGCTTTCTCATTAAAATTCACAGTCCCTAGATGACTAAACTTAATTGGTAAGAAGTCAGGAACATAATTGTTTAAATTATGAACATTTCTAAAAACAGTGCATTATGATGAAAGTCATCTATTTATATTGTGCCATTTCATTATGATTGTACTTTCAACAGAAATGGATATTTTATCTTGCTGTTAAAGAGGTAGTAAAGAAAAAGCCTGGCAAAAATGAAACAGTTTAATCTACTGAATACAAACAGTCTTCAAAGCAAATTTATTTTCACAGAGAACGTGTTGCACTTGGATTTAACATTTTAATGCACTTTTTTCATAATGCTATTTATAAATTTAAGTGCATGAAAGCTTGAAAAGACTAACAGAAGCTTGCATTAGTCTCTCTTTTTACCAATAGCTTCAGATAAAGTTCTAGTCTATTATAAACAAGACATTTTGCATACAACCCTCAAAAAAACAAATCATGATGATAACTGAGTCCTAACTTGAAGACAGATTAAAGGCCAATGCAAAATTTTGAAATTATATGACAAAACTGCCATTGCCTAGGACATTGCAAAAAAGCAGACCAGATCAGATTTATTAGACCCATTTATTTTATTTGATAAAACTGTAACTAGCTCACAAGTGCATACTTCCTCCCTAATCTATACCACATGGAGTGGTGCCATCAGCCCTGCTTTCCTTCATTTGCCTGGTCCTAGCTAGGACCAAGTCTCCCTCCATTTGTATAAGGCAATGAAAGACAGGGCAGGGAAGTACCTTGGAGACTAACTGGTCTAAGAATTTAAACAGTAAGGCTGTGAAGAAAAAAGGGCTATCGTTTCACATTACCAGATGTTAGATTGATCTTGAGTTCAGCGGAATCCTGCCTGGATCCAACAATTCACATATGAATCCTGGTTAAGAATTCACATTCAAGCATTGACCTTGTATAATCAAATCAGTTTGACCTAAAAATTAGAAAGGTAGCCACTTTGCCACTATGCCTATTTCTAACACTAATGGGAACTACTCATGCATATAAAGGCTCCACAGTCCTGGGAAACTGGAGTCACGTACTCCCAAATCATGACGATTTAATATGTTCCCTGGCAAGACACACGGCCAGCTAAGGAACATATGTTCACTCTATCCTGCTAGTATTTGTTAACCAGATGGCATTCAAAGAATGCAACTCAAGTGAAGTTCTGTGTTCATCCATCTGTCCTTAACTTCTTATGATGATTTTAATAGTGTATGCTTTTCCAACATTATAATTTGATTAAATACAAAATAAGTCAGTTAAAATAAACATTAAGGGTCAGGAATAAACCCAGAAAATTCAAATTAAGATTTCCATAATATCCTTAATTCACTCCATTGTGAATACGTATTTGCAATACAGATGGCACGCAACATCACTCAGTGAGATCAGCTGAATATTGTTCGTAATAATCTAAATATGCTGCAATCACACAGGCACAAAGTGAAATTATGTTTTACACTTTGTAATGGTCTCATCAGTTCATATCTGACCACAACTTCTAAACTATTTAAAAAAAAAAACAAATTCTAGGTTTCTGGTTATATGTGCTCATTTCTTATAAATTAAATATATAGTTAAAAGAACAAAGCAGCTAATCCACTTCCATAAAGCAATATATTGAAAAATATTTATAAAAACTGAATAGAGAAAGTAGCTCATCTGTGTACTTAGTATCTAGTTTATCTAGTATTCTGTGCATGCATTTTGAAAATAAATCCCTAAAGGTTCCCACTAATGATCACAACTTCCTACATGAAGGTTAGCTGGTTAAGGTTTCAGTTTGATTGAAATTATTTTAAGCAGAAGCAGCTTAAAAATTCAAAAAAAAAAAAAAAAAAAACTTTGTAGAGCAAACTCTTTC
>NW_017729006.1:2210709-2234443 GCF_001723915.1 Gavialis gangeticus
AAAAAAAAAAAAAACTTTGTAGAGCAAACACTTTCATTAAAAAAAAGTTCTAATTCTGCAAACTAACTTAATTCTCAATATCTTGAATGCAAAGTGAAAGCAGACATTTAATTATGGTGATACTGCTGTAATCACATGACAAATTATGCACTTTCAGGCTGCATCCAGATGAATGCGGATGTTTGCTTCCCCAGAAACAAGCAGCAGCAGCACACCCTGCATGCTACTTGTCCCCAGGGAATGGCCATGTCACGCATGCTCTGGCACATGGCAGGTTACCCCAGGTTGGATAGGGGAGGCTGGGGGCAGCAACTGTGCTGGCCCCAGCAGCCTTTCCTGGAGTCTTGGGGGCCTCTGAGAGCTTGAGCTGCAGCACTCCTGCAGCTGAGAGGCCTGGCCAGCAGATAGAGTGTGACTCCAGCTGGCCAAGCTCCCGTTTTGGGTGCCACATGCTGCTGCTACTTGCGCCACCCTGCATTTTTTTTGGCCTGGCTGTTTTTGACCCCGGGATCTCCCAGGGTCAAAAAAAAAATAATCCACACTGCAAGGTAGCAGCACAGTGAACGCCTGTACGTGTGGTGTGTGGCATCGCAGATGGGTCTGCAGTGTCACATACTACACATCCATGCTGATCTCAGAGTCGCACTTAGAACTTAACAGTAAAGTACTGCATTACAGTTTCAGCAGGTAGATTTCAGTTTGTAACTTCCTAAAAAGTTATGTGTTTCCTTAAAGAACATAATTAAAACCAGGTTGCAATTAGTTATGAATCTATGTAATGACTATTGAAGAATATCTCTAAGATATACATTTTTGTGTCATCTGTGATTATATACATGCAGATAACAACTGAAGACTGCAGATAAAACAGCAGATTGACTGTTTCTACATTCCAGATACCTACTCTAATGCATGGTATTTGTTTGAGTTACTGTTTTGCATTATCTTGTATATCATGGATTTTCAAGTCATTTAAACGATTGTGTGGCCTTGCTCAGCCTTCCCTTCCAAATTTGCATTTAATACCCCACCAACACCTACAATTTAGTGGAGTTCTATGGGAGCTTGCCATTTATGCAAATAGAAATATGTACCCAGGAAGACAATTTTATGAGTGTGGGGGGATATCCCTTTTCAAAGTCCGTTAGAATAGCAGTAGAGGAGAACTTTGCACAGAGGTTATTGTCATCATTTTGACCAATTTCACTTCTTGGATCTTGCATTAAAGAAACGGTTACCCCCATTTCAAAATCTGACATAAGTTGTCAGCCAGGCAATTTTCATTAGAAAACTGAAGTTGTGTGTGTAACAGCTGTAAATGATATACAGGGTGTCCATGCTTGCTTTCATTGCTCTTTTCCCAAGCATCACAACGTATTGGAGAGGAGCAAGATGAAATGTTTGTGGTCTTTAAAAATATCTGATGTGCATTATTCTTTAAGAATGTACATGGGCCTATGAAGCACAGGATGTTGGGTCAACAGTTCCCAAGTTTGAGAAGAGCAGCACCAAGAACTCAATCTCACTAGATTGGCTAACTTTTCCAGGAGTCCAAGCAATAGTTTTACCTTGTCCACTGCAGGTATGAAAACCTATTCTCATTTAACTTGCATGCCAGACCTCTCACTTATTTCAAATGGGCCAGGTTTTCACCCTCTGGTGATTATAGATAGGCAAAAGGCACTGAAAGGTCTTAGTAAGCCCCAAAGGAGTTGGATTTTCAGGTTAATTTTAAAAGTTCAGGTGTAATATTTTAAATGTTATAGTTTTTTACAGGTCAAATTTTATATCCTCCTACCCAGTTGCCAGTTCGACACAGCCAACTGTTTTTGCACAAGTATAACTTCCCAGCAATGGAAAATGTCCCTATGTGGATTAAAACACTTTTTTCTTCTGCTCTAGAAGAGGGCACAGTTACTGCAAACCTAAGTATGGGAAGTTTGTATGCATGTGCAATAGGATTATTCTTTTTTTCTTTTACTACCAATTGAACTGGTTTTAACTCTAAGCTTTGAACATCCTGCAAGTAATCTGTAAATATTTGAACAGCTTCACTTCAGCCTTATAAAATTTATTTTAAAGACCTTTTGTTTAATGAATACTTAAATTGTTGTTGCTCCGACCTGGATGTCAGCTCCTACTGGAACGTGGTTTCAGCAAGCAGACACAGGTCGTATAGCCGAATTAGTGTTATTCCCTGTCAACCACGTGAGTAAGCTCACCAACACAGAAGATATCTACAAGGGTACACAAATCCAAAGCCTTCCTAAATCATGCATCGTTTATACACACACAGTTAGTGTAATCATGACCAAACAGAGTTATATAGGCGCATTCCCTAATCATACATTTACAAATCAATCAGAATACTAATTGTGTGCCAACTTTGTTCTACTGACTAGCTACCTAAAATATCTTTGCATTCTGAATTTTGGTATGCCATGTTTTTTATTTTGTTTGTTATTGTTTTGTTATCCTGTCAAGAACTGAGAAACCAGGGAGACAGGGAAGCTTCAAGTAATAATAGGGCCTAGCTCTTCTCAGCTATATATCAGACTTCCCTGTTGGGTCTGCCACTTGACCCTGCTCTGCAGATGCAGCCCCCTACCCTCAATCTGTCAATCAATCAATCTATCAATCAGTCACAATCAATCAAACATACCATTTCTTCAGGAAGCATTTCTGATTCAACCCATCTAAGCCTGTACAACAAGGCCAGCATGGGTGATTATGGGTCAGATTTTAAAAGATTCAGGCACCCAAGATACTGAGAAGTATAACTAGGACTGGGCAACCAGAGCAACTGCCCTGGTTGCCAACTTTGGGAGAGGGAGGCAGGGTTGAAGGAGGAAGGGTAAAAAAAATGGCAGTCACTGGCAACTGCTCAAATCACAATTACAATCACACTGGCAGCATTGCAACAAACAGAAGTTGCCATTGCCCCTGTGACTCAGGCACCCAGCTGCATTGCTATGCTCTTGCTGAGAAGTGCTTCTGTCTTTCCCACAAAGTACCTTGGCAGGCTGATTGCTTAATTTCTCTGGAAAGGAAAAGCACCTAACTTGCTCTTGACTTTCATGGAACTTGGGAACTTAGCTGACTTGGAATTTTTGAAAATCCCTCCAGGCACTTCTCCACATTTTTGGACACCTAAATACCTTTTAAAATGTTATCATCAGTGCACAAGTCTCTTTTTAAAAAATTACATGGCTTTCAAAAATGCATATTAAACAAAACTCAAGGTAATAATTCCTGCAAATTACTGTGAAATCCTCATAATTTTAGACTTCCATTTCCATTAATGCGTTTTTCCTTGTTGCTAATTTATTTTGCTTTTAAACAAAAAAAATTCATGCAAAGGATAGTTCCATTTGGCAGCTTGCTGGTAGGTTACTCACACATTTCCACTCATAACAAAGAAAGAATAAAGACTGAAAAAATTCAAGGAACAGGACAAATTTGGCTTATTTATATATATGAAATGGGCCATTATTTGAGTTTTAAGTACAGCATATGTCTTCACTTCTTGGCTTTCCTACAATGAAGGGAGAACCATACATCTTATCAATATACACTCAGTACGTACATTTCTGCTCAGGATTCTCCAGTGTCATTTCTATTAAACGTAGTGACATATGAGGATGTGTCTGCACTGACAGTTGAAAGAGAGAAACACTTTATTGAAAAAGAAAAAAAAATTATTCAAGACCTCCGGCACTACATAATTTAAGTCAAATATTTTGGCCTTCACTGAAAATACTATGATCTATATAACCAGCATATAGTGTACCTGACAGCCTACTTAATCTATATTTCTCATTCTTAACTGAATGTCAATAACCAATACTGACTTTGTTTTTCTAGGAGGATCTTTGTGTTTCACAATTGTGAAACACTAAGGCTACATCCTGGTTCCACTTTATTAAGCATATAGGACTTTGCTTCTGCTCACCCTGAAACTACACATCTCCCTCAGAACAGTGTTCCTGTTTTACCTCTGAGTTCCATTAATAAGCTAATGAGCAACTGAATTATAATACAACATACTCCCCCATTTTACAAATATGAACTAAAAATGTGTTAGGACACAAAGAATTCTTTCATTTAAAAAAACCCTTTAAAAACCTCAATTTACTGGCTTTTATGTAGTATTTAAATTTTGCTTTCTGAAATTAGACTGATATAGCAGTTTTCACATGAAAACAAATTTTTGCTTGTTAAAATAAAGCAATTCATGGCAAAATAGCTGGATTAGACACTTGAGAAAATGTGAAGGTCCTCCTTTAATTGTAATAAGTAGCAAAAATGTATCTGAGTGAAAAACTACCCCATTCTCCCCTCCCATCAAAAGTTGATCAATTTCACGCCGTTAAGATTTTAATTTCAAGTAAAATTCAATTCAATTTAATAGCCTGGAGAGTGGAGGTTGAGGGTGGAGCTGTGTGGTGTGGTGGGGCACCTGTGCAGAGCTGCAGAGAAGTGTCCAAGTGGCATGTGGCTCAGATTCACCATGGCACATACAGCATGTGGACATGTGGCCCCTACTGCTGCAGCCTACAGAACGTGTGCCCTCCCCGCCACTTAGCAGATGAACATCTCTGTTCTATAGAATCAAAAGGCTTCTGTGCCTTTCTCCATAGTTATTTAGTACCCTTACCAATAGAGCTCTTCTTCTAGTCAAGCTAAAATACAAACTTAAGAACTTTTGAGGAAAGAAAGGAAAAAAGAAAAAAAAAAGAAAAGAAAAGAAAAGAAAACATGCTTCCTAAGGGAATTTTCCTAAGCTTCTACAATAGTAATTGTAACTAGTCCTAGCTACTTTCAGACTTAACACTCGATTACCAGCTTCTTATGTAGCAAACTTACCGATGCAGCCCAGCATGTCCAGGCTTGGAGAATCCTCTTCATGATTGGTTGAGCCCATCCACCAATCAGGTAACTTTTGGGAGGGGCTTGCCCTGCCCCTGCTCAGGGCAAAGAGAAACAAAAAAAAGAAAAGCCTCGGCAGAACTTTGGAGGCAGAGCCTCCTGAAGAGTATAAAAGGAGCTGCGTGCCCAGCATGTGGAGAGACACATCGGGGATGGAGAAGAGAAAAGAGCGGGGCTTAGAAGAACTAAGGCGAGCTGCTCAGCAGGGCAAAGCAGTAGCCTGGAAGAGCCCCCGAAGACTTCCATCAGTGGGGAATGGCAGACAGCTCCAGCAACTAGGGTCTCAATGTGCAGCACGGTGCATGGTGTCCAGACCCTGGGAGCTGCATGAGGCAGCTTGGGTCTTCAATCTCTGGCTTGCAGCCAGAGACATGATGCACAGGCTGGTGAATGGAGCAGGATCATTGGCACCCCTTGGGTGGCTCAGCTCCCCAACCCGCAGCATGAGCCCAGGAGCTGGGTGCAGGAGGTGCTGCGTGGAAGGTCCGGGAGCGGACCGAGCCCCGGTCCTGCACGAGGCAGTCTGGGCATCCAACCCATAGCAAAAGGTTGAGTCCAGGAAGCCAGACAGTGCTCAGGCTACTGAGCCAGCAGGTAAGGCCAAGCCAGAGGCCCCAGGAGCCCTGCATAGCAGAGCCCTGTTCCAGGGGACAGAGACCCCTGAAGCCCGCTGTAGGCAAGAGAGCAACTCGGAGCAGAGGATGAGGGCCACCCTCCAAGCCTGGAAGCCATGAGTTTCAGGGAAGAAGGATTCCGACATGGGAGGGGGAGTCTCTCTTGGTTAGTTAACAGCTCCTGAAACTTAAAAGCTCCTGAAAGTCCCACTGGGAGGGCCCCCCAAAAGTTACCAGCTTCCTTGAAGGATTTGGGAAAAAGGCCCAAAGAGCATTGGGGTTTCCCCTTGGGATTAAGTTTATCTTTGAGGTTCTTGCACCGTAAGTGGTGTGATGTCATGCCTTATATTTTGTGAACTCTCATGTTTATAAATTAGTAGATGAGTAGAATCTGAAATTTATAACTTTGACTAGGGCTCTGCTGGGACCCCATTTTGCTATTATTCACCTGTTGTTTATTTGTATTGTGGCTTATTTATTGTTCACCTATACATACCTATAGTTTATCTGTTGGTTATTTATGTTTATTTTGGGGTTTACCTGTTTCAGATCAGATACTTACCTGTGATTTACCTGTATCTGGAGAACTGGTATAAGGTTTTATAACATTTACCCACCCAGAGGGTATTGTTCATGTTATTTGCTTGGATATCATATCATATATACACTTAAATACTTAGTGCTTCTAGTCCATTTCTGGGTCCGCTGCCAAGCACGCTGGGTACCACCCTCCACCCCCTGCGCTCCCATGGGATGCTCCATCCACCCCACCATCTCAGCACCCACAAGCCACCTTGTACCTTGAGGTATGTAGAAAAAACATTTAAGCTGTATGAATCATCGAATCTTTCTGAATCTCTCTGAATCAATTTGGAGGGTTCTGATTCGATTCGGAGAGATTAAAGGGTCCCTTGATTCAATTTGGATTTGGAGATTTGGCTGCTGAATCAGGCCGAATCTCCGCTGAATTGAATCAGTGACCAAAGCTTCACACAGCCCTAGTGTTTATGTTAGGTTTTACTTAGTTTCCACAATTCAAAATGGTCAGTTTGAGTATTGTATCAATAAAATACCATGAATACATTAGCAGTAAGATTGTTTTATTATTGCTCTTATTAGTAACTTTTACTGAATGGAACCATTTATCATATTTCTGTAGAAAAACATCCTTACTGTTCTAAGATTGAGAAGAGATAGTGAGATGTTGTCCAATCAGACCCCCTCTTCACATGCAGATCGAATCTAATGCATGACTCACACAAATGTGCCTTCTCACATGCCACAAGAAACAAGTTCTTGCAGCTGGGAGCCCGCTCTACCAATTACACAGATGCAGCCTGTACCCCCAATCAGTCAGTCAATCAATCAAACATACCATCTCTTGGAGGGTAGTAAAGCTCCACATTACCCAGAGAGGTTGTGGAATTTCCATCTTCGGAAAAAATATTTTAAGACCCAGCTAGAGAAAGCCTTGGCTGGGGTGATCTAGTTGGGGATGGTCTGACTTTAAGCAGGGGGTTGGACTAGATGACCTCCTGAGGTTCCTTCAAATCCCAACTTTCTATGATTCTTCAGGAGGCTTAGGGTCTCCCAGCTACAGGGTTCCCTGATGCACCTCCTGCAGTGGCAATCTCCCCACTCTGGGGGTTTCACACAGCCCCAGAGCTCGGAGATTGTAGCTGCACTCTGCAGCTCCTGGGACCCAACTGGGTCTGGGCACCAGGGGACACAGCATTTACAGCTGTGGGACTCTGGGTCCTCGCAGCTGTGGGGTGCTGCTGGGGCTGAGTGTCCAGAGCAGTTGTAGTACTCTCAGTTCCAGCGCACCCCTGCAGCTGGAATCCCACAGCTGATAGGGCTCCCAGCTGCAGGGGTGACTCAACTACATGTGCAAATTAAAGCTTGATACCAACCAGCTATAAAGTTAGTACACATTTTCGACATCTAACTTTAAGCTGTTTGGAGCTTTATTCCTATAATACATACTTTGCATGTGTAGCTGATCTCATGGTAATTGAGCAATTAACCAGTTAATTGTGCGATACTTGTAATGTGTAGAGGAAGCCTTAGCATTTCTAGAAGCTGTGTATTCACAAAAATACCTGGAATAGACAGGCACAAAGTAAAATGTAATTCACAGCAGCTAGGGCCTTAATAAGTCCCAACCCCACGTGAGTATTTGGAGAGTAGCTAAGAAAAGTCAAAAGTTGACTTCTGAGAACAGACACCACAGAACACTCAGCAGAGACTTGCAGCAGAGGAATTAGTTAAGATAAATCATTTCTCTAGACCTCTCCAAGAATCTCATGACCACCAGACAGAATAGTAGTCTTCTTGGTATCAGAATGTATCAGATGGCTTATACCAAAGATAGCAGAAGCTCAACTCAGATCTCAATCTTTAAAAAAGGAGGAAAGATTATGGGAAAAGAAAAGATAGAAAGATACTGTCCACAAAAGCTCAAATACTTTCCCTCTAAGAAAACTAGAATATATACCAACTTTAGCAAGATAAGACCCAACTAAAGAAGGATTAAAAAAAAAGCAGAATAAAATATTCTGTGATCCAGAATGATTTTAATCACAGTCTCTTGTTCTACTGTTATCTTTTTTTACTATTCTCCATTTTAGTGCTTTTGACATTTGAAATATAATAATGCAGATGACTTGTACATATTTGCTCCATTGTTCCACTGTAATTGCGTTCACCTACAGACCTATTTGACATTGTAATAATTGTTTATGCTCATTCATTTAGTACAGCAAGTACTGCCCTTCCTTAAAAGCTAGATGAAAAGATGATTGAAGTTATTAACAACATAAAGCATCATAAATGATGGCATAACTCTCAATATTAAAGCATTGTCCAAATAATTTTTCATCCTCTTTTGATCTCTTTATCAGCTCTGTGCCTCCATAAAATAGTCATGCAAATGGTGTCTGAGGATTAGAAAAAGCTTACACTTTGAAAGGGTGTTTTGTATTGAAGTCCATTTTGTCTGAAGACTGAATGGGACCAAATATATCATCAAAGCTACTGACTAAACTGTTGGAGCAAAGTTATATTTCCCCTAACAAAGGCTTATCTCTGTTCATGTGATTACATTTTGTGTTCTTGTAGGGAGACACATGTATCATTAGTCCCAGAATTAAGAAATCTAAATCCTCTGAGAAATGCATCAGGATATTTAGGAAAAGCAATGTTGCTTCTAATAATATGAAACGTTCCATTTCGAAGCCACATGCGCCCCCACTCCCTGGTTTGAACATGGCCTTACAGATCAGAATATCAAGGAATCACTTGATCTTAAGATCAAGTGGGAGCCTAGGCCAATCAGTATTAAGAAAGTGAATCAGTTGTTAGACAAGCTGACAAAAAACTAGCAAGAGTTTGGGTTTAGGGAGAAGACAATCATTTGATTAAAAAAAGCTTAGAGGAACTGGGAAGATGAAGAATTGCAAGAAACCTGTGGGATTAGGTTTAACACTCATACTGCTCTGGTACCAGGATTAACCTATCTTCAAGATGATGAAAGCCACCCTCTTACAATACAAGCAAGCAAAGATATTGGCTTTCAGGTTGCTAGCTCCACAGGACTTAAAGCTTGAGAGAACATGAAACTTTGGACCTCCACAATAGCATAACCTGCAGTCATTACAATCTCCTCCCTGTCACTTCCTCCTGTGGTGCTAAGGAGCAAGAGCCCATCTCTATTTACTGTTATTAGACAGAAATCTAATAATAGCCCTGAAATTGGAGGAAACTTTTTTTCTATGCCAATATGTTGAAATCTGACAGTGAAATATTTTTTTCACTGAAAACTGATGGGCTTCCTACTAAATCATCAGCCCTCATGGGTCCACAGCAGCTTATCAGCCACAGCTCCCAAAATTCCCAAGAGGCTGTCAAAAGCTGGGATTAGCACCTCCCATGAATCTCAAGTCTACATGGAAGACTTGCACAGAACCTTATGAGCACAGAACCTTTCGTTTTAAAAAATATTCAAGCTGCAGGAACGTATTGATGTTTCCAGAGAAATTACTACTGTAGCAGCATTAAAATAGTACTCTCTGAAGGGACAAGAAGGGCTGCCCTGCAGAGGGACAGAGTGCGAAGAGGGAGAGGGTATGTCTGAGTAGGGGATACCATTCGCCCTGTGTGCAAACAAGCTGCTTTGGAGGCAGCCCTCTTTGAAGTGGGAGGAGTGATGAGGACCATTAGCTAAAGCCCAGGAAGAGGCCTGGCCTGGGATTGTTTGTTTAAAACCCTGGGAGAGGGTTTGTTTAAAAATGGGGAGCAGTTCCCCCAGTTAAGGAGGCAGACAACAAAGGGGAAGAGAGACAAGCTGGAGACCAAGAAAAGGACTTCACCATGGTCATCCCTGTGGGAGCCCTGCGGAGGTGGCAGCTAGAGGCTGCACCCAAGAGTGATACACTATATCCACTGTTCTTCCCTTGCCCCTTGGAGCCCTGCCAGGGCAGGCACAAAAGTGAACCTGCCTGTCAGGAGACTCTGAGCCTGAGAAGACCCTCCTACAAACCCCTGTGTAGCTGGGTGAGCACAGGAAGGGAGGGGACGCAGGACCAGGGGGGAGACTACCCTGGCTTGCTCTGTGAGTGAGAGGGCACTCAGGGGAGGAGCAGGCTGAGTGTACTGCAGGAGCACTGGGCTTGAGGAGGTAGGGACTGCTCCAGCCACCAGAAGCCCCAGGTGCAGGGAGGGCCCAGGGAGGGGCTGCATTTGCCGCATGGTGTGAGGCTGTGCTGGGCAGGGGAAACTGCTACAACCTGCAGCCCAGACACCACTCTGCTGTGCCAGGGGACTAGAGTCAGGGCAGGAATAAGCTCTCTTGCAGGCATCGCAAGGGAGGAGCTACCACCTGCTGCATTGGGACCCCTGGAGCTCCCGAGAGGGACGCCAGCAGCGGGGGACCCACCTACGACTCCTGTGCCAGGGACACAGAAGCAATCCTGCTCCCTGAGACACCAAGACAAGGGGCAGTGTACACAGCATCCTCATAGTTACCCTGGAACATGCAAGATATAGACTGAGTGTGTAAATAAGTTCTTGATGGTTTATTAGTTGGTGTATCAATTTATTTGTTTATTGGTTCCTTAATTACCATGGGTGATTTGTATGCCTTACCCTGGTGTAACATATAATCAAAGAAGTATTAACCCTTAAGCCACCATTGCCAGGTTATGTTGTGTAACATTATGTTTTATTGTATTACATATATGTTATCTTGTAAATAATTAAATTCTGTAAATAGTTTTATAACCGTCTGCAATGTTGTTTTAATTGTAAGGGAGGCTCTCCACTCAGGGACCCTGCAGAAGCTACCCAGGGAGCTGAGCAGGGCCACCAGCTACCCCAGGATCCCACTATTCAGGTGAGGGCATGGGGAGCATCACACCCAGAGTTACACTACAAAATTTAACTTCACAGGAGATGGGGTTGGGGCAGGGAGTCAGAAGGAGGGGAGGGGACTGGGGATTATGTCTGGTCCCATCATGGAACAAAAAAAGGTTTTCTATAGCCTGAAATTTCATGGCAGATTCATCTATAAAATTTAATTTCAATATTAATTATGAGCAAACAAAGTTTCACTGATTTTTTTTCTTTTGTCACATTTTTGCATACTTCTAGGGCCATATTCTAGTCTACTTATTTTAAGTGTATGTGGCAGGTAGACGTCCAAATGCAATCCAACTAAACATTGCTTTAGTCCCTGAAACAGCATTAAGCACATCCTCTATCTTAAAGCTGGGGTGAAAGTATGTTAAAAAAAAGTCACAAAAAGTACTTAAGAGGAAAAGTAGGGACCTCTTATGTTAACAGCTTTTCAGAAACTCAAGCAGAATAGAAAAAGGATTGTACTTAGATGCGTAGCTGCCACTGAAATGTCTCAGTGGAATAGGATCTTGCCCTTACTTCAGAAAAGCATGTACACAGAACAGGAGGAGGAACAGAAAGGTATCATGACTGCTGAAGCCTAGTTCACCACTTTGGTAATCACACTGAAGGCAACAAAATTAGAGTACGGAGGAGGCTCTCCATAAATGTTTAGTTTGGTTATTCCTTAGAATCAGCGTGTTCTAACAAGAGCAATTTTGATGTATAAAAGCTATATTGTACAAGAACTTTCATTATATAAAATAAAAAGATAAACATATTGCTGTGTTCCCAAGGATCAAAAGCTAATAAAAATATCAGTTAGTTCAACCTTAGAATGGGGATCCTTAAAAGAAATGGTGTACCAAGCTTCTTGTTCCTTTTGCAGAAGACCCTGCATCATAATCTGAACAACTTTATTCCAATCTGTGTGTGTATGTGTGTATGTTCCCATGTTCAACTAAGAAGTAATATAGCCCTCTCTAAGACAGCTGTGACCATTACTTTAGAGAGTTTGTCTGAAAGTTAATAATAGATTTTGTTACAGCCTACCTACAGCACTAAAAACAGCCCCATCGTGACCATACTCAAAACAAGTTAGAACAAAAACAGAACCAACATTTTTTGTCCTGTTTAGTCAGCCAGCTATTACAGACGTTGCTATTTTTAGCACAATAGTAAAGCACCAGTCATGGACCTGACCCAATTGAAATAGGTGCTATACAAATGCAGAGTACGATAGGACCATTTTCTAGAGAGCTTATTGTTTAAGACAGTGGTTTTCAACCTTTTTAGCTTCCAGGTACCCCCCTTCACAACTTTTCTGAATTTCACGGTGTCCCAGTTGAGAATCATTGAGCTAAAATCGAAATTCAGAAAAGAGCTACAATTAAGTTTCCATACAGAGATGAGGTTGATCTTGCCTTTCTATGATAAGCAGAAGATAGATGCTATCACATGCACTTAAGAGTGATTCCCTTTGTCTACAAAGTTGACAAAGATCACGTTTTTCAGTTCTGGTAATGATGGCTAGGTATAGAGGTTACACTTATTGTGCGTTAAACATGCAGCGAGTGCTTTACAGCTGTAACAGAACAAATGTTCACAGCACATAAAATGCTTTAAAAATAGTGGATCCCACTCTTAAGTTAACTCTGGATGGATGTGGTATCAGATTAAAGCTTTTTAGGTTAGAGCACTTTATCAACATTTGAGTCAAAATAGGTCACATTCCCCCGGCATCCCAAGGGCCCCTTGCTGGATGGCTTGCTAGCCTTAGCTGGTACTTGTTTGCTCCAGGTGAGCACAAGTCCAGCCCTACCCTGGTCTATCACAGAGAGATGCAGCAAAGGGCTACCTAGCCTGGCTTTTTGCTGTGCTGGGATCTGTGGGTGGGGGAAGGAAGCCCCCTTCCTGCACAGACATAGCTTGCTCCCCAAAAAACCCAACCTAGCAATATGGGGGGGACTCACACAGCATGGTGGCTCCCTCCCTCCACCGCCAGTTCCTGGCATGGTGAAAAACGGGGTCAACAGCCTCCCCCCCCACAATAGGCTGAGGGAGCAAGGAGCTCACCTGCTGTGAGGACCCCGCCTGCCCCTCCCCAAGACCCAATGCAGCAATCTGGGGGGCACGTAGCAGGGAGGCTGCCATCACCCCTTTCTCTCCAGCCACTGCTGACAGTCGCTAGCTGATGGGGGCGGCAGGGGGCAGGGCTGAGGAGAGAAGATATTCTGACAATCTCGTGGGAGACGTGCGAGAGAACCTCCAAGCTGCTGGCATTGGACTCCGAGCCCCCTCCTCCCCCCACCAAGCAGTGAATGTCTGTTTGGTTCACTCCCACTCTAGCTCATAGCACTTTACTTAAAGTGCAACAGAATGCTCCTGGCAGGGGTGTTTTGAATGTCTGTACTTAGCTGGAGTGCCAACCTGATCAATAATTAAGATCTAACCAGTCATCGTCACCTTTGTGCAATACTTTTTCATTTATTTTTTATTCTCAATTAATGATATACTTTCATCTTAAGTGTACCTAATTTTTGTAAAATAGTGACTATGATGATTTTAACAGTTATCTTTTCCCAAACAGCTTGCCATCTAAGGAAGTGGTTTCCAACCGTTTTAGCCTCACAGCACTCCTCCATAACTTTTAGGCATTTCACAGCACCTCAGTTGAGAATCACAGGGCTAGAATCTAAATTCAGAAAAGATATGGAGGGGTGGATTGGGGCTAAAAAGGTTGAGAACCACTGATCTACTTGCTGTCAGGTAAGAGCAGCAGGGGCAGGACCTAAACTGCCTAAGCCCTTTTCTTTCCACTGTCTGCCTCCTCATCTAGAGTCTGTACCTGTGGAGGCAAGGGCAGCCCTCACCACTGAAAGTGATCTTGTGGGGGTGTTGTATACTTCTCCTCCTGGCCCTGGGAGTGTGGGACAAATGAAGGGGACTAGCTGGGCTGCCAAGCGCAGATGTATCTGCATGCACCTACCTACACAGAGCCTGCTGCTGGAAGCATAGAGGGGAGCAGCAGTGGCAGTCTTCAAAGAAGCAGTCAAAGGCATTACTGGAGTAGCTGGGGTAGACTCATACCCTTGGAAAAGGGAAGAAAGTATTCACTTCCTTATATAGGATGTGGATGGTGTGGTACCCTTATAAAGATATCACAACACCCCAGTTAAGAATCATTGATCTAAAGAGTCTCTAGCTCAATCCACCAGACTATACTTACAAAACAAAACTAGAGAGGTCAAACAATCCAGATCTCACTCTTGAATCCTTCTAATATACCAAATTTAAAAGCAAGATTTTTGGAAATACATTTCTGTTATGGGCACCAGATCCACATAGTTAATGGAAGAGGGCAAGGACTAGCAAACCTAGTAATGATTGCAAAGGCTCAGAAAGAAGGTATTTAAAGTGTCAAATTGCTATTCTCTGTGTAGCTCTCGGTAGGACTAAAATAAAAGTGTCCCAGCACATAAAACCAAAAATGGGAAGGAGAATTTCAATCTATTACAAAATGTAATTCTTGAATAGATATCCTCTAAAACATACAGCCTACCATCTTCTTGCTCTCATGGAGAGAATTCCAATGCAAAGTCATTATATGTCACTTCTATCCCTTCATTATCTGGAACAAAATGAATGCCACCAGCTCCAATCTCTACTAGCTGTGACAGGCAGGTTGCTATACATATTTCAGTGACACATTCATAAAGGCCTCCAAAAAGAAAGCTTAACCTTAAACTTAGATAAAAACATCACCCAAAATTCAAAACCCTGTCAGACAGTAAAATATGTTTATACAAAATATTAACAAGAGCTACGAAAACCATCCCTGAACTCTGATGCACTAGGTACACAGTACTGCTCTTATACCAATAAGAACAGATCACACCCTGGACTTGGTAGTTCCAAAACAGTAACAACCACAAAAATGCAGCATCTATACCTATGATTACCTTGCAGCTACCTAGAAAGATGTCAACCTCGCAGGATTATAAAGCTCAATGCCAACTTCTGGTCATGTAGTACATGCGTCTTTACACTTACGCACAAAATGTAGTTTTAATGAATATTAATATTCTTACCCAAAAAATATTTACTGTATTCCTAATATTGTAATTCACATATAGGTTCACCAATGCATAATTTCCCCATAATGTGCAAAGAAACCAGTGCAAAAAATAAAAAGAGTATGGACTGAGTAGAAGTAATCCAATAGTCACAGATGAATAATATTAGTTGCAAGACAAAAAAAATAAAGAGTATGCTGCACCAGGTTAATTATTTAAAGACTTTATTCATCACATCTGTTTAGGCAGAGCTCAGAGAACGTCATAAAAAGACAAAGCAAATGTGCTTACGTGCTTGCTAAGAATTCTCTGTGCAAGGCTGGTGGGGCTAAATTGACCCCATATCTCAAGAAAAGCCTAGAGACTGCCCCACTCCAGTTTCTGCAGCTTATGGTAACTGTTGCTGTTCATGCAGAGATTCATTACCACAGGTTCTGCTGATGCATGGATTCCATGGTCTCTTGTTTCACTTACAGGACTTTCCTCTACACCAGCATATTTGAATCAGATAGGAAGCCTTCCTCAACAGCCCAGAAGAGAAGCAGGGCCTATTCAAACCATTTAACCCTTGCTTTCTATCTTATTTCCCAGTCCAGAGCTGGGTGATGCTGACACATATGCAATACATATTTGGTTGACAGTGATCCTGATATGTGTGTCCATCAATGACAGTTACTGCCTTAGAAAAACAGAGTAAGTACAGAAGTCTCCTCCCCACCCCCAAGATCCCTATGTTTGAAGATGCTGGAGAAGCAGATCACCATAATGAAATCCTCCTAGTATAGTCATGATATAGTTTGAGAGAGCTTAAATGTTCATCTTGTAAAAATGTAAGGTGTTCACATTTGGGATGATACAATAACCAAGAATCAGGAAATAATCAAATGCTCTTATTAGCAAGTCAAACTGCCAAAAAAAAAGAGGAGGATTAAGTGTCAGAAATTGTATGGGAAATTAAAGGCTATTCAAAATAATTTGGATACAGACCCCTTGAAATGACAAGTGTCAGCTTAAGAGAAATTTCTGTTGCTAGGAGACTATATCCACAAAACTAGCTATATAGTAAGAGCATATTTTTCTGTTTCAAAGAATAAACAGCAAGATTAAGGAGCATAATAGATTAAAAAAAAACAAATATATTCAAAGAAAGTAGCTGTGCTACCTATCTGCTGTGGTTTCACGTTACCTATTGTTTTAGGTTTCCCCTAGTTAAATATGTAAATAACGACAGATTGACTGTCCATATTTTCTACCTAATGTGAGATGCTACTTGCTTGTATGCTGGTAACCTGTTTTCCCAGCCCAGAACTGTCTGACTGCTACCGCCACAGTTTTTGGGGGCCATAATTTTATTTTGCAACATGAAGTTTAGGCAAAACATGAAGACAAAAAGTGTTTTTTGTCTGCCCACTGTGGGATACAACTCCCAGAAACATTTTGCCTTTGCCTCTCTTAGTGCTGAGGGAACGCACCCTTACCTTCAGTCTCCCTGCTTTAGTATCTATACCAGGAGCCTACTGCCACCTGTCTTTTATAAACATCACTTCATTGTTCCCCAGCCTGAACTTTATTCCTAAACAGGAATAGCTGGTCCTGGAAGGAGGTCCTCCCTGCTGCAAGGAAGGGGTGGAACATGCATCACATATTGAAAAGCCAATTCAAAAGTGAAAGATTTAGAAAATTCAACCAAATTGTGTTCTAAGGATCTAAATGGACATACTGGCTTGTTAACTACTGACTGGTTGCAGGTGCTTGTTATTTTAGCTAGGAGCAAATGCATGCGATTCCATCACATTCATCTTTCTTCATTTATTCTTATTGACTTAAGAAATGCAGTTTAATAATAAAATGCAAACCTCCATATGCAAGAAACCCATGGACTAACATACGTATCTACACAGAACCAGCAATCACCCTAAACACACAAAGAAAGTTGTAATATACAAGCAAGCCCTCCAATACCACCGAATTTGCACTGAGAATACCAGCGATAGTCACTTTGCTAATCTCAAGAGGGCTTTCACCCAAAAAGGACAGTCCTCCAGAGAGATAGATCACACTTTTGAAAGAGCCACCCAGATACCACATAAAGAATTGCTGCAGTACAAAAAGAAAATCCCCACAAATTGCACACCACTAATTATGACATGCCACCCTTCCCTGTAACCTATATGGAAAATCCTCAAACAATTGCAACCTATACTAAAAGATGGCCCAATTCTTAAAGATATCTTTCCAGAACCATCCATCCTAGCCTTTAAACAGGCACTGAGCCTTGCCAACCTCATCACCAGAAGCAACCTTCCAATGTCCTAAAGCACACCAAATAGATCCAGACCATGCCAGGAGCAGAAATGTAAAACCTGCCAACATATCACCAACACTCCCTGAAGAACTGCAGCCCAAAACAGAACCATCAACATTCCTGAATTTTACACCTGCACCTCCAGAAATGTAGTATATCTCATCCAGTGCACTAAATGCCCTGATGGAAAATATATAGGAGAAACCAAACAACAACTGCATACAAGAATGAAAGCACACTGAAAATCTATCAAAGACAAAAATACCCAATTACCTGTAGGTGCATACTTCTCACAAGACAAGCACACTCCCTCCTATCTCTCAGTCCTAATCCTCAAAGGGAATTTACAAAACACCCTTTGTAGACAAGCCTATGAATTTCATTTCTTAAATCTACTGGATACAAAAAAATCACAGACTAAATACAGACATTGGAGTTATGGCACATTATAATCTGCCTGCCATGCGATAACCCTAGGTAACCTTGCTATATTTTACCAGCTACATTCTATCACCAGGTCAACATTCCCCCTCCTCCCCACCTGTCTCTCACCCATAGCCTCTGATCCTCACTGCCATGTATTTGCATTTTCACAGACCTGTATTTTGCATATTGGCTTCTATTCCACCATGGAGAACATAAAACACCAATAGACTCACCTTATGCCTAAAAAAGGGTGTTTATACCTGAAAGCTTGCAAAAACAATTTTTCCAACTATTTAGTTGGTCTAATAAAAGGTATCACATTTACCCAAAAAACCTTGACAGTTTAATAACAGCAGTTTCATCTTGGAATGCTGAACCAAAAAATGCTGAACCAAAATTATTCTACTGAAAAATATGAGATGTGGCAGTTGGACTAGATGACCTCCTGAGGTCCTTTCCAACCCTAATTTTCTATGATTCTATATTTAAGTGACTTCATGAATAATATACCAACTGAAAAGATTATACACCCCTATAAAAATGCTCTATGTAAGAACCAGAAAACATCAGAGAACAGTCTTGGCAAAGAGAAGGACATTGTACTATAAGATGGAACAGGGAAAGTGGCAAAGTAGCCACAGGGATTACACTGCCAGGTAAGGCAGCTGCATGGAAGCTTTGTAAAGATCATATATTTTATGACCTGTCTTGAAAAAATTCCTGTTCTACTGTGTACTTACTGGTACTGCATAAACTTTATGAAAAGGAAACTGGTCAATGAGCTGCCTACCGAACTTGAACAAAATTAAGCTGCTGGCTTCAACGAGTCGCTTATAAAATGACCAGACAAGAAATTGAGAACTAGATCCTTTGACAGATACCAATAACCCCACATACTAGAAAGGAAAAAAAACTTAACACAGTTGTAGACACCTTTCTAACTCTTCTTAGTAAAGTCTCAAGTGAAGCCTCCAGTGATACTGAAACACAAGTAGAATGTAATATCACCTAGAGGTAATATTACTTTAAAGTGATGTTCCTATCTATATCCAGCAACCAGGCACCAAGGATACGTGCATATTTGCTGGACCTAATCTATGATTATGTGACTTACTTTAAGCCAGGTCCTGCTTGTGTAAATGTTCACCAGTGCCAGCAACTATGCTGGGAATGTGATCTAACTAAGTCTGGGTGGGGAGAAGGGCAGGTGGGCGTTGGCAAGGCCTGGTGTATTTGGCAGGATTTGGAGGCCTGGCAGGTCCACAGGGGGAGCTGTCCATGTGAGGGTTGGGGGCTTGGGGCCTAAAAATAACCTAATCAGGGTGGAAGGGGGGGAGAGATAAGAAAATTGCAGCCCTGGGGCTGGGGTGAGTGCCTGGGATTCTCCAGGCCAAAGGCTGTCTGACCATGTGAAGACATTCTTTAATTTAGGCTCCCACCCTAACTTAGTTCACCTCCCTGATGTAACTGAGTTAGATCAAGGTGGCCATTTTTTTGCCTAGTTAGGTCAATCTAAGTGTAACATCTGCAGGTACCCCAAGAATTGTCAGACCTCACTACAGTGTTTGAAAGCCAGTTTGATGTAAAAGTTTTTTTTTGAGTATTTTCTTTTAACTAAGTAATAACTTAAGTCAAGATGCGTCTTGGGGTTCCTGAGTTTTCAGTTCGCCTATAAATAACGGAGGTATATCGTGTGTACTTCATAAGTTTCGCTGTAGCCATCTTTAAATCTATTCTTCCTTCAGGCTTCAGGAAGAAGGGAGGTCAGGGACCTCACACAAGAACCACCTCTGAATGTGGCCAAAGAGAGGAACCTAGAGAGTGACAATGAGAAAAGGATGGGTCCAAAAGACCAGCAGAGTGGAACAGCACAGTCAGTATGGAGGCAGTTCTCTTCAGATGGGTTTTAGAAGAATAAAGACATGCAGTGCATCAGTAATAAAAACACCAGTATAGATGCTTTGTGTTCGTCTAGTGCCAAGAGAAAATTAGCCAGCATCAGAATTAGCCTGATTACACCTAGGTGATCAGGACCCATGTCATTTAAATATTCTACAAAATTACAAGAGTTCACAGGCCACAACTTTCTCAGTAACCATGCTCCAAAACAGGAGATTTACTACAGACTACAGTTGGCCATACCATTAATGTGAGGTACTGGTTTTCTGATGTAGAAGCTACTTGATGAATTTCTTCCCCCCACTCCTAAAATGTGGTAATCATAAATTGTAGGGATTTAAATCCCTGAAGATTTCTCATCAATCCAGGGCACTGATAAAAATAAAAGTAAACAATTCCCTACTCCTTTAGGAACTCCTGTCTCTTCGAAACAGGACTTTATAACTTCCTCCACCACCACCACAGAATCTCCCTAAATGTGGGAGATGCTTTTGTCTGAACCCACAAGAACTAATCTTTTCTATAAAACCTCTCCCCCCCAAATTACAAAACCCAAACCAATTCTGTGCCATGAAAATATTAGAAAAAATAAGGAGTTTCCCATTCATTTTCTCACTTCCACTAAAGTCTTCTGCTCAAACTTCCTTAATTTGTAAACTCTTAATTGTTTGAACCACTCCAGCAAGTTTTACCTTTAATCAATTTCATCCCTCAATATCCTATGCATCGTGCAGCAATCTAGATCTTATTCCATAATCAGTAGAGCAATTATCTGAATACCACTTACATCTTTGCTGTCCTTTCCTCTCTCTCTATCTTAACAGCCAATTTCCTAATAGAATTAAGGCAGTCAAACATGGTAGCTCTTGCCTACAGACTAAGAAAATAACTGCTGATGTCAGCAAATGGATTACCAACATCACCTTGACTAGAAAGAATATGTTCTGTGACCCAGACTTATCTGACAATCTGGATAAGGGGGACTTTTAAAGAATTATCTTACATTACTGACCATAATGTTGATGGACTATAAATCTCTGCTGAAAAAACTGCATAACTTAGATCAAGGCTGCTTCTGGCTTTCTGAATGTCTGTACCCAGCTTGCTGTTTTCTTTTGAAACACTAGTGGCAGTGGTTGTGCCAGTGCCTATGTTTAAACAAGTTAACAAAACACATGCTCAGAAAGTGGGAGATGCAGGTTCAATCCTTCCTCAGTCTGAGGCCAGGGGAAAAAGAGGGAGGCTTCAAACCCACTTTACAAGACAGTGCCATGCCTCCAAAGCTATATGTGGGGCCTTGGAGTGGACACTCTGCACCCCTCCCTGTTTAATTTTGCATTTCTTCCTTCAAAAGGGCACAACATAAAAAGGGAGGGTAGAAAGCACTTTCCCCACCTAATCCCACCCTAGTCTGTATGCTAGTAGTTAGGGAACTCTTGGGGGTGGTGCTAGCTGGGATTTGAATCCCTTCAGGCTAAGGGTGGCACTAAACTCAGGTCTCACACACCTTAAGTTCTCTAACTCTCTCTAAAGCAGGATGATATAGGCTATAGATTATGAAAGCTTCTGCCTTTCTGATTAAGTTGTTTTTTAAGGTGCAACCCTGCCCTGCTTTATCTCTATCATATAAAAGGAAGCAGCTCCTCTTTCAGTTGTTTTTGAATTAAAGTATCTGTCTAAGTACGGACATTCAAAAACCCTGAAGCAAAATCACTCAAACCTACACAGGTTTCTGTAAAAAGCGTAGGTTAAACTACAATTGAATATAACAGAGTTTCACCTTCAGTGTGTGTGTGTGTGGAGGGGGGGCAGGGACAGAGGCAGACACACTGCCTGCACCACCAGGCCAGCAGGCAGGGGGTGATCCCACAGGCCTCCCACATACCCTGTGGGCTCCCAGGGCTGAAGCCAAAAAGCCCTCTGGCAGCTGCCATGATCCCCCAGCCTTGGGGCAGGACAGGGCTGGGAGACCACAGCAGCTGCTGAGTCCTGAGGCTGGGAGACCACCTCCCAGACCAGCACAGCGCAGAGGCAGGGAGACCATGGTAGCTGCCATCTCCCCAGCCTGACACAGCCCTGAGGTTGAGAGATCTGGCAGCTGTCATCTCTCAGCCTGGGGGTTTCACACAGCCCCACCTAGAAATGTGAATGGCTAAATGATCAATCATTTAACCATCATTTAACTATTGACTAACCATTGGTATGGCCTGGAGTTGCCACACCAATTAATCATTTAACTGATAAGCACAACGATAACTGGTTATAGCTTACCAGTCATTGTGTAGCAGAGGGTAGGGTGCATTCCAGCAGGGCAGGGCAGGGCAGGGCAGGGGGAAGGAAAGTTGTGTGATCACCCAGCAGGAACCAAAACGTGGCAAAGTAGGAGGAATGGAGGGAGGGAGGGAGGAGAGAAGGAGAAACCTATAGCTAAGCTCCATTGGCCTTGGTACAGCTGCATGCAGCCTCCCTGCCACCTGCCACAAACAGCCCAGACTCCAGGCAGTTTCCCCCAGCAGCCCTCCATGGAGTCCAGGCGGCTCATAGCAGGCTAGCTAGTCCCTGTTCTCCTTAGCCCCTCCCTCCTACTCTGCTGTCCACAGGAGGCCTGGCCTGCTGCAGGGCCTGGCAGGGGCAGGGTGGGGTACAGGGGTGCGGGGTGGTATCCCCAGACACGTGGTTCAGCCTCACTCACCTGCCTGCCCCATCCTTGCCCAGCCATCTCATTGTGAGGCACAGCACTGGGGAGCCAGGACCCAGGGAGCTGCTGAGTCTCTGCCACACCTTGGGGGGCTGGAAACACCCCACTGATGCCAGCTCAGGCAGGCGGCGCCCTGCAGACTGGGCTGGAGCAGCACCACACGGGCTAGGCCAGGGGTTGCCATACCAATTAATTGTTTAACCACTGTATTTACAACAGATTAAACAGATATTTTTTTAAATTGCTGTTTACATCCCTAGCCCTGGGAGATCCAGCAGCTGCCATTTCCCAGACCTCAGAGCTCCAGTGAACAGCCCAGCTTGATTCCAGGAATCGCACTGGGCGCTTGCCACCTGCCATGCGCTGGAGCTCTGAGGGGCCTGATGCTTCCTTTCGCTGAGCACCGGGTCTTAAGTATTAAGGAAAGTTCAAGTTTGCCCCTGTAAAACATGGTATTTTAAAGAGATAAAATGAAGTGGCTATATTCCATGTTTTGTTATACAAAATGGGATGTTTATCTGAAGCAGAGCAGCCTGTGGACGCATTGTCAAAATGAAAAATGGCTTCTAAAATTGTAGGTGCTTCCACTGTCAATTTTTGGACCCCGAAACACATAAATGGGAGCACAAACTTCATCTGTACATAACAGTCAGATAGTTAAATCCCCTATGAAAATGTAGCCTTAAAGGTTTGCTCACATTTGAATAAGCCCTTATCTTAGAGCTCTATTCAGTATTCCTTATTCACTCCTTAACCATGAAAATGCACAATTGAATTCAACAGGAGTTTGAGTGAATAAAGAATGCTGAGCAGGGCCCTTGGAAACTGTTAAAAATAGTCTGTACAAGGAATTATTGTAAGTTCTATTCTGCTAAAGGACCATGAGCATGTATATCTATAATTATGAAATACTTTATAAGGGAAATAAATGTGTGTAGCTTGAACATTTGAAAGGAAAAAACCTTTCAATAAATGCAACAGAAGTAGGTCTTCCATAGTTACTAGTTTATCCCTGGTATTCTTCATGTACTATATATACACATGGAGTTTCATACCTTTAAGAAACACTGGAACGGAAGAATGAGATAGAGAGTAATTTAGCAAGCAACTGATTCACCTAACATGAACATATGCAAAGTGGTGCTGTACTTTCTTACAAAGTAAGGCCTTCAAACTACTATTGTGTTGTTTTAGTAAGTCTCCCTTAGTTCTCCTTCAGACACTGCTTAGTGAAAAGCAGGTGGAACGTTAGCTGAACCTGATTAGTTTGAAAAACAAAAACGCACATGGGTTTTTGCCCTAGCAAACTACAGAAGGAGTCTGAATTTTGTGTCAATGGGAGAATCAGTTTGGGTCAACACTCTTTAATACAGGTATAATCTTCTACTATTAT
>NW_017729006.1:2239443-2264368 GCF_001723915.1 Gavialis gangeticus
TGTTTTAGTAAGTCTCCCTTAGTTCTCCTTCTTGCACATTTTGGTTTAGAGTGTTGCATGAAGACAACAGAGGTGAAATCTTGGCCTATAGGGCAGTAGGAGCTTGACCACTGACTTCAGTGTAACCAAAATTTCACCCCAGTTTTTCTCCCTCCCCCACAGTTAAATTATAATCAAAGAAACAAAATAAAACTGAAAGGAAGAGGAAGGACAGAACATTCCCATGGAAATCTTAGTAGGTCTAAATTCACATTTCATTGGGAAGAGGAAAGAGAAATGAACAAGCCTAATTGGATTTCAGAATAGGGAACTTTATAATACATATTTTATACACACACACACATAATCTGTTATATGTATGTCAAAGACCATGAACACATGAGCAAGAAGATACAAATCAGTCAGTGGAGACTATGCACACCTATACGAGGGATGAATTTCACCTTCAGCTTTTGATAACTAGCTTGCTTTTTTAAGTTGTTGCTGAGTTATTGTAGTTGGCAAAAACAAAGCACTATAGAATAAACTGTTTTGGAAAAGGGTATGTTTTCTCTAAAACCAATGAACTGTCCCACCTTAAAACAGAGAAATAGTTCCCACTTGAGATTCAAAGAGATTTTCCACAAAAAGAATGACATAATTTTACAGAGAAAAACTTCTGAGATGATCATGATGCTTATATTTGTTTCTTTTCCTACACAGGTGTGTATGAGTAAGGGTCCCTTTTAGTATCTGATTTAGTTTCCAGTGAGTCATGCTTCTGTTCTATAAAATGATAGAAATAGATTACAAGGAAATCATCTACCAGCTATTATAGTCAACTTAGGACTTAGAAACTATGATGGATAATTTGCAGCCCCATAGGTTCATGCAAATTTAAACATAACATAAACAAAGAATATAACTGTTCTTGATTTATGATATCATTTACTGGCAGTGCTTCAGGCTACAATGCATATATGGGTAACTGGGACATCAGGGATGTAGAGTTGCTGACAGAAGTATGGCCTATGGTAACATGATTTCTGTAATAAGGAATAGTGGCAAGTCACATCTATCAGTAGCTACCTCTGCTTTAATATTTCAAAGCATCAAAGAAACTACCAAACACTTGGCTGGGGGAGAGATAATAAAACATGCCATTAAAAAAAAGTTTATCCATTTACATTTCACAGAGAAATTCTTGATAAATCTTTAAGTCTCAGCACTGGTCTACAGTGCAGAAATCATTTGGTTTTCTTACTCCTCTTAGAAAGATAATTCTTACAAAATGTTCCATTTGAGTTACTCATATTTTTCTATGCCATTATTTTATTTCATATTTCCTGGTTGAGGCATCTAACTGTAGGCTGGGGCTATGTGTAGAATGCAAATATAACAAACATGCATACCACACTAAGAGACAAAAGTATCAAAGGAAAAGATTCAGTTTGCTGCCGATGAACAGTATGATTAATAAGTTCAGTTATGTAGCGTGCAATCTTCTTTCACTGACGATTACCATTTATCATCAGAGTCACTCTTCTTAATGTACATATGCCCTGCATTTACGTCCTCCTTCAATTAATCAAAGTACGTTCTAAAAATGTATTATTCACTCTCTAAAAGGATTATTTAAAAAAAAAAACCCTAATGTCTATTCATTATATATCAATCATGTCCCATGGAACTTTATGAGCCCTTAAATTTTGGGAAAGTAATGATGATGATAATATAGTATGAATACCAAGAGAGAATGCCCTCCTATATACACACAGTATAGATTTACACAATAACAATGATAAACATACACAACTCAGAACTGAAGTGTCTGTAAATCTCAGACAAATTTAAAGCAACTGTGATTCAAAAGGCTATTGTACTATAAACAGTATAGATCCTTATAGTAAACTTGTAGCTTTTCCTAACAAATCTGCCTAATTTTCATTCAAGTAAACAGTCAGGAAAGACAAAGTAAACACATTTATGAGTAATTTAAGAATGGCAGGTTAATGCAATGTGGTGGCCAAAAGTAAGTCTCTAAAAAACTGGTCCATTTTGTTGCATGCAGAAATACAAAGATATCATTAAATAGTGTTACATTCCATGACAGGAGCTATGATTGTGTTGAAAATTCAATCAGGTTTCCTTGTCAGTCTAATAACGAGAATTTTAACATGTTCCTGCCAAAAATCAGTGAAGCACAGTATTGTATTCAACAAGCAAGACTAAAGCTAGATTTCATTTCTCTGGCTCAGAACAACTGGAAATATCTTAACTGTTACACACTGCTTTATTTTTGTCTGCTTCCTATGCTGAATAAGTTAAGAAAAAATAACATTAAAAATGGATTAATGAGAAACTATATATTTTTCAAATTCCTGTGCTTTTCTTTTTATAGTCTCGCACATTAACTTACCCAACAGCATTGCACTCACTGCTAATGAAAAGAAAGCAGGCAGTACAAATCTTCTTAAGCCTCCCGTGGCAAGAAAACTATTACAGAAATGAATAGAAGAAAGTCTCTTGAGCCTTTCCCTTGCCTGCTTGTTTTACAAAAGGCAGTTAGGATCACACTGAGAAGTGTCAAAGCTGAATAAACCACTAGCAATTGGGTTTATACCCTTTGGGCAGTTAGTCCTTCATAGATGATGATTCGACTTTGTCCAAAAACCAATATGTGAGAAACAATGCAGAATCTAGCAGAGACTGCAGCCAAGCTTAAAACTGTAGACAAAGAAACAGTTTGCTTCTAAAGGTTTGCAAGGGAGGGCTTGTCATAGAACATTAATTCAGGCAGCCTGAAATTACATCAAACCAGTGCATCTAAGTACTGTTAATCTGCAGCTTTTCTCGTTGCATTTTAAGAGCAGTTCAGCAGCAATGTGGTGGAGCCTCTGGGTTTATATTGTAGCTTAAGAACGTGGGAGCTCTCTACTCTCCCCTTTCACATTAAAATGCATGCTTAGTGCCTAGAAAAGCATGTAGCAAAATATGCTTTCCCTCAGCTTTGTTAGAAGATGCAGCTGAGCATCTAACATTGGACCCGTAATACCGTGATTTAAAATTTCTTCTATATAAACTGTATACTTGCTTTTATCTAAAGGAAGTGAATTTTGAAATGTTAAAATACAGAGAAAATGATAAAGTACAAAGAGTTCTCTTTTGAAATTACAAAATGTAACCTGCCAATACTATAATTAAAAGCAGCTTTTGATTTTTTTAATGGCTAGTTTTAGGCAATGATATGGAATGAAGAATTTAAAGCTTACATTTTTATCTAAAGTTTCCTTTATATAAACTTCAGTCCCTATGTAGTACCTGACTTGAAAACTAAAATTTCAATTGAATAGCATGCTTTAGCATTTTTCTCTATGTATCCATTGAACATCTGTGCTCTCACCAATTTGAAATTTAATCCAGTACAAACCTTAAAGTGTATTTCAAATACTGGCTACTGTGGATGAGCGCTTCCTTTAATAATGTCAGGAATTATGAAAACTAAGGCTATGAATAACTATAATATGGTAAACACTAGTCCCTATGAGAATGAATGTAAACCTATCTAAGAGTATAGTCTCTGTTTGACAAGTCCCACTCCTAACTTCCATCTCTCTTTTTCAAAGGACCAATATTTTGGCCGTGCTCCAACTTTTGAGAGCATCCATTAGTGTTGATGAGTTTCAAGCTTTCAAGTTTCAAACTGTTCTGTAGCTGCAGAATATACAGATGCATGCATATATTTAGCAATGTGATTAACATGAGATGGATCTGAGCCAAAGAGGGTAGGCACAATGAGGGTCTAAGTTATTTTTTTCAATTTACCATATAACATACTTAGAGATTTTCCAGAGACAAGGCAAGCCTATATATGTGCTACTGTGCTAAAAGACCAGGGGTGCCTTCATACTAATGCTCCTTTGCCGTGCTGTGCATGGCTGTAAGCTATTGCTGTAATGCTGGCATTCTTTTGTGTTGATACCAAATGCAGTTGTCTGTAGGATTTTGCATGGTACTATTCACAATTTCCATTTCTCTTCCTTTTCTGCTTCTTTGATAAACCATCCTGGTGCCTCTCTCCTTGTTCTGTGCTTTACAAAGGTTTTATGTATATTTACAAAATTGGCATGTGCTGGAATCAGCCCACAGAGAGAGAAACATTTTTCTGCCTTCTCAATTGCCTCAGTATTTTATTCCGCACAGTTACTTATTAAGGGTCAGATCCAAACTCCATAGAAATCAATGGGAGCCTTTCCATTTACTTAGATCAGGCTGTAGAATACTGTAGTCAGTTATGGCACAGTACTGCACAGGGAAAATGTCAGGTAAAATTATTCTTGCCAGGTCATCAGTGGCTGCTTCCACATATTTATTTCCTTTCTTCTTCATTTACTTAATTTCTGCAAAACTAAAGCTAGGATTATATGAACTTCTGCACAAGATACACAGGCAGTGATAAAATTAAATTCTGCCAGGATATTCAGCTGAATCCCCTACAAAACACAGTTCTTCCCTCCCCACATGCTGATATAATCTGCATTGAACCTGAACCCTCCACAACAGCCTGAGTGAACAGATGCACCCGCTAGCGTGATCAACTCACCAGGCCATCCGGAGAGCTCTATTCTGAACTCTGTGTGTGTGTGTGTATGTGTGTGAGTTGGGAAGTGGGGAGGAGGTCCTTATTCTAGAGTAGAGAGCAATGAAAATAAATGCAATAATAATGAGACCTGTGAAATCTTTTTTGAATTTCAACTGTTAAGCTCATAATGGGCAAATGGTACAAACCACAGAGGGCCAGATTAGGAACACCCTATCTGTGAGCAATGATTCAAACTAGTTCTACAGAAGTTAATGGGACTGCTTATATGAATAATAGCTCTCCAATGCGAGTGAGGGGTTCCTGAGCTGTCCCGGAGGATTTTTGTGGCAAGTGATAAGAACTAGGAATAGCATTCACCTGAATATTGGTCAATAATGTTAATATTTTTGGACTGGTCTCATGCTGGCATTCACAACAGACCACAAATAGAACAAACCTTCCAACATAAATCTCAGCTATTTGAGTCCCAGTCAAACAGTGATTAAGTTGCAGTCATTATTCTCTGTGTCCATAACAAGGCATGAGTGATAGAGCACAGGCTACAAAGGAAGTTGAATTATGCTGTGACTATGACCCAACATATATAAGGGCCAGATTCCACCACCCTTGCTCAGGTTAAATAGCAACTTACTCTGTGAGGTGTCCCATCCATTTTAGCTGCATCCAGATATGTCATTTGCAGCTGTGTTTCTGTGGAACAAACAGTGACACAATTGGCTAATTGTATTATAGGCCTAAATGTCTTCTCATTACATACATTCACTGGAAGCATCTGTTAATAAAAAGATACTGTTTAAAGTTATAGAAGAGCTGAGGACAGAAGCTGGCCTGAGCCTCTAAAGATCCAAGATATGCATCCCACTGGGCACATCTACACATTCGTGAACACACCTTAGATACTGTGCATTTAGTTTAGTACTTGTTTAATAAAATACTAACTAAGTGCACAGTAAGTAGTTACTGCTCAGTAGCACCAGTGCATAGTTATTTTGTGATGCTTACTGCACATTAGCTTCATAACACTGCAAAGTAGGTTATTACCACAGTTTTTAACTGCCATGCTACTACGCAGTGTTATGAAGCTAATGCCCAGTAAGCATCTTGTGTAGACATGCCCACTGCGACCAGTTCACAGCATTGTGATGCAAATGACTCATTTGGATGCAGCTAATGTAATCCAATGGCTAGCACGTAAACTACAATTTTTGTCCACTTGGGTTCTACTGTAGGTAAGAAACATTGTTACTTTTGATATTGTCTTTGATTTGTAGAAGTCTTAAATTGCAAGGTGAACAATTATTACCAGGGTTCCAACTCACACACAGTTTGCTATTTACTTAGGTTTGGAAACAAAGCATATTTTAGAGCTCATTCCTTTTTTACTCCTATAACTGATCCCAGTGTTAAATATTGCTCCAAGATCCACGGTACACTAGTTAGCTCTGATAGTTGGCAATGTATTCTCTGTGTACTTGGAGTTTGGAATAAAGTGCTGTAAATACTTTTCAGACCTCAAAGCTAGGAACAGCCATTCAAAAAGCCTGAGATGGATCAGAAAGAGCATAAGTTTACCCTTTGGAAGAGGGGAGAGTACACAGGCTGCCTGCACTGGCCAAGGCCAGAAGGTTGGGGGTGCTCCTGCATCTCTCAGCAGGCTGCCAGAGAATATTGAGTGCAGCCAGTTGCTGGCTACCCTGATTGCCAAAGGGCTGTCCTTCACCCCAGACCTGCCTCCTACCATTGGCTGGCTATCAGCTGTGGCAGGCAGGCAACAGCAGGGATGAGCAGCAGAGCGGGTCCCTCCCAGTTGTGCTGGATCAGGCCACAACAGCTGGTAGCAGCAGCTGGAGCAGGGAGGTGGGTGAAGGGCTCCACCACATAGACCCAGCCCTGGCCCTCCCAGACACAGACTCCAGCATTCCCCTCTCCCCACTGCCTGGCTGTGTCTGTGTCCCTGTCTCTGTGTCCCAGCATGGGGGGAGCACTCCCCCTCCCCTCACTGCTTTGTCATGCAGGGCCATGGACACAAATACCAGGATTTCCCTCTCCTCCTCAGTTGCTGATAGATGGTGGGGCTGGGACTGGAGTGGACCAAGTTCCAGCACGCTGCCCTGCAAATGGGATTTGTGGGGACACACAAAGCAGCCTGGGATGGCAGCAGACAACAACCTAACTTGAGTCAGGAAGAGATCTGGTACAGAAGTTCAACAGACCAGTTTAATTCAACTTGCTTAAGTCTGATACTGCATTGATCCAGGTCTATCTTAGACTGAGTTCTGCCATTTTTAAAAAAAATCTATGTGCACTGAACTTCTGTTTTGTTACAGGTTTAGACTGGTTTCTGATCACTTACCAGTTTGTGTGTAATGTCTGTACCTGGCCCAAGTTGTATTCTTCCCTTTTATGCACTGACTAAATCAGTTTACACAGACACCAATACTGACCACGTTGATATTTGGCAACTAAAATGTTTATTTAAAAAGAATTACAATGAGGGGTTATTTTTACTTGTCTTCTGGTGTTGGAGTATTTAGCTTTCCCATTATCTCTCTATACATGAACTACGCAAAAAACTGGTCTGAAATGAGGTGGTAAATGTGTTGCAGTGTTATGAATATGGAAAATGTCCTTCATTTCTATAGTATGATAAAGGGAACTGATTAAAATTAGATCTTAAATTGGGGAGGACCTTTTGTTTTTCTATCACACTTACAAATATTGTTGTGTATAAATTGACAGCATCTGATAAAGTGAGCTGCAGTTCATAAACTTGTGCTATATATAGCGCACACACATATATACACACACACACAAATTGTTACTTTGTTATACACACAAACACACATACATATACACACACATACATACACAGTACATACATGTTTGTGTGCATGTGCGTGCGTATACACACACTATATATATTATATACATATATTGACTTTGGTTAGTCTATAAAGTGCAAATTTACCCTGTATTATAAATATAAAAAATGTGTTTTGCTTGACATGTATTCTTCATTAGTATTAATAAGATCAAGAGACAATCCTGGTTAATTGACATATTGATTTAGTATATGCCTTTTAGATCTTTCAATTTTATACCTAAAGATATATATTCTTTTGCACTAGAAGACCCACATGCTGAAGATAAACACTTTACCTTTTTCAATTAAAAATGAAATCCCATTTCTAGAACTTGATTGCTAAAGCAATTTTGTCCTCCATATGCTTACTAGATTTGCTGAAGAGACTCCTTTTCACACATTTATTTCTGACTTTTATATCTATTGATATAATTGCAATGATTATATACAAAATTCACTTCTCCCACAAAGCACATGACCCCATACAGGCATTATTTCTTAGCAGCAACATCTGGCACAGCACATGACGCATCTGGATTAATGAAGTTGATTAGCATGGTTAGTTGCACTGGTTTTGATATACTATTAGGCCTCCTTTTTTCACTCCCTCCCACACAACCTATTTTTAACTTAATTTCCCATTAAATCACTTTGCATGGACACCTAAAGTTAGCCAAACAAGATTCACCAAATGGAAGGCAGAAGTGGGTTAGATGATCAGCTGAAATAAATGAAGGTAGGCTCATTCAGTCAATAAATCTTAAGCTCTTTGAACCTGTTTACCCTAAAACAAAAGTTTCCAACACCGTAAAGTTGTCTTAACAAGGAAGCTTTTCTGTCTTTAAAAATAACCAAAAAAGAAACAAAACAAGTTATCAGAGCACAAAACTGAAAGAACAGCTTTGGAACATGTTGTATATCAAGGCCCTTTCTATCTTAGTTCTGGAGAGGCTTATTTAGTTCATAGAATATGCAATTTTTTACTTTTCAAAATCCATATTACAGAAATAAATAATAATAGAGAATAGGGAAAGAACATAAGATAAAGCTTGTATTACAATTCCATCTAGGGTTTTAGAAACATGCATGTACAGAAACTGAATGTTAACAGTAGCTTCAATAAAATATAGTAGGAATAGTACAATGATCTAGATACTTCAAGTGAAAATACATCCATTTAACTTTTCTTTTTCATAAGAATTCATTGGCCCACCCACCTGACTCATCTGTCATGCCTTTGTTGGAATTAATAGTTATTTCTAGGTGGGAGGCTGCCCATTTAATGCCCTGATACCATGGCTCTGAAACACCCCTACACCCTGTCCCACACCTCACAGATGGCATCCAACATTACTTCCAATTGCCCCGGCCTCTTTGCTGGGCTGCACTCAGTCTCCAGCCCACAATTGGCCTCAGGTATCCTCAGACGTACCTTGGCCTTTCTGCGCCCCCCTCACTGGGGCCTCTGGGCCTTACATCCCTTGTGCCTCAGGTGTCTGTTGATATGCCTGGACCCTGACCTCTGCAGGTAACTCACCAGGTGGTGGGGGATGAGGCTATCAGGCACCCCATCCTTGCCTTTCACTGGGTAGGCACAGGTGTGGCATTTCCTGCAGACTACCCTTCCACAGCCACCCACCACACTATCCAATCCCAGCAGGGTGCAGTTTCAGGTCTTACCCAGGATCTCCTCCATCTCTCTAGTTCCTACCCTGACCTTCAGGTGTCTGGGAGCAGCAGTGCTCAGTCCAGGTGATGTTCATCCTTCAGCTCCCCAGCCACAACTGGCTGGCTGTGCTCTCAGCACCTGGTCTTAGACCCAGGCTGCCCAGCCCTTCACCAATCAAGCAGCCTCCTAGGTGCCATGCGACTGCCTGCTTGAGTCTGCTCCCACCTGCAGGGTGGCCTGTAGCCTGCTTAAGCCCTTAAAGTGGCACCCAAAGGTGTACTGCCTCATTTTCTAATTCTAAAATGGTCCCCAAAAATGTCCCTGAAAGCCCCAAAATGTTGGTTCCCTTTTGGCAAAAATATTAAAATATATTTTTTTCATTCAAAATTGTTTGCAGAACAAAGCTAGCATTTTCTGATCTTGTACATGAAATTTTAAGACAAAAATAACCCTAAGTACCCAAGGGAAAATTACAATGCAATTCTAGATCACCGAGTCTAATAACGCTTGCCAGGCATTGGGAAAAATGAAACTTTGGGATTAGTTTCTTTCTAAATTTCTACAGCAGCATGAACCTTCCAAAGTACACAAGTTACCCCATGAAACATGGAATCCATATGCTAAGCAAGCACCCTTTTAATGAGATTCTTGATAATCATGCCCTGCCTTCTAGTTATAGACTAGATAATTAGGTCCTTCTGTTCTTTGGCAACCTGGAACTATTCTGTGTTTGAGCAGCTGTGCAAGCACAGACGGGTACAATTTCCAGTGAAACACCAATGAATGGAAACAGCTGTATTAAATATGCCTGTAAGCCAATTTTACATTCCTCTCCACCTCACTCCCAGTTATTTGGAGTTTCTGCTTCAGTTCTCATGTCAGGGCAATTTTTCCAGGTATAAGAATAGGGAACCAATGGAAAAGGTTGTGGGGTTGGTTCCTTTTTTTTTTAGCTTTGATTTTTATTATTTGTTTTTAGCTGAGAACTCATCCAACACTAAGGGTCATTTCAAGTCTGCAGACCTGTTGAATGAATTGAATTCATGGCAAAGATGGAAACTGTACTACTATTAATATAATAAAATAGGTGCAGCTGATGCTTATAACTAAGGATACCTACCATTTTCTAGCATTGCTTGTATTGGTAGAATTACTAAGACATCTCACATGGATCTGCTCCAAAAGCATGAATTGGAGACTTTCTATGGGTTCCTGCCAATGTCCTACCACAATCAATCCAGCTGTAAATGGGTACCTCATGATCATGATTGTACTGGAAAAATGCAACTAGGTGTAACAGTAACCATATCACTCCTTTTATAGGCCACTGGCTAAAGGAACAGAAAAGTTTTAACTTTGCTCATGAGATGACTCAGGTAGGTGTAGGCAGATTTTTGACCACTTCCTATTATAATCCAAGAAGCTTTTTTTGTTTATAATTTTGCCAAACATTTAGACTGAAATTCTCCATGCTTGTATTGACCTCAGAATGACTTTTTAAAGTTTCAGAAAAGATACATCTATCATTGCTGATCACAGGGGTTGTTATAGTTTTTTAAACATCACCATTAGAGTTTTTCATAAGTTATCCAGTTTCCCGTGTTCTGATTGATAGTAGATGTCTGATTTGCATGGTCAAGTTACTTTAAAAAAAAGAAAAGAAAAGAAAGAAAATGTGAAGCATATTTGTCCCTTTACCCTGATTGCCTGAAAGCCTTTATTAACCAATCAAAGTGCACTGATTTCCATAATGAGTCTAGGGTTATTTTTCTGTAACTGCTCCGTGGATATGTAATTTTCCCTACCATGTAAATTTCAGAAATATACTCCCACTGCTTTGATTGGATTCTTTACTCAGAATTCTCAACTTGTTATCCAGCAACCAAAATGTGACCTGAAGTCTTCATTTGTCTAGTACACATAAAAATGAAATCCAAACCTTGCATGCCAGAAAAGGCTGAAGTTCTAAAATGAAGAGGAAGGAACTATGAAAAAGATAACGTTCTGAAGAGTTAAAGAATTCTGCAAGCCTCTTTAAAACCTGTGCAATTCTACTATCTACAAAGAAGCACTATGATTCATAAACAACCTTCACCTGTGTTTTCAATGATTTTAAGCAATATTAGCGAAGTTAAACTTTTTACTAAACTATTCTATTGATGAAGAAGGGACAGAATCCAACTCACCCAGGGCCCATCTACATGTTACACTTAAGGTGTGATTAACCAGTTAATCATGCCTTAAGAGATCACACAGCCACACATTCAATCAATCAATCAATGGCGTGATAAAATGAGAAATAAACTACAAAGTTATTCCATAAAATATGCATAACAACTTTGTAGCTGCTTCCTATCACACCATAAATTGAACACGTGACCGGGAGCCCCATCAGCTGATTGGAACTCCCAGCTGGGGCAGCTCTCAGCTGACAGGACTCCCAGCAATGGGGAGGCCCATGCACCCCTATGGCTAAGAGACTGCAGCTTCTGTGATCTCCTAGCTGCAGGGTATGTGGAGCCCCCTGCAGCTGGGAAATAGTAGCAGCTGTGGTCCCCCCTGCCACAGCTGGGAGACTGTAGCAACTGCAGTCTCCCTGTCACGGGGACCCTTGGGACATCCCTGCAGCTGGGAGCCCAGGTGAACTTCATGCCTCCTGCCAAGCACATGTGGCATGGCAAGAGGTGCAGATGTCTGGATCACACATTAAATCCTACTGCAACTTTACCTGCACTTGTAGAAGGGCCCTTACTCACCTATGTTGGGCACTGCTGGCCTAGCAGAAACAAAAAGCAAGAAAAAAAATTCATTTTGTCACTAACATTAATAGCTATAGCTTCTTGTATTCACAGGAAGGGAATCTGTTGAATAAATGCTGTCATTTTTCAACGTCTTTTCACAGAACCTTTAAAAACCATTTGACTTGTCCTTTAGACCAAACTTTTATGGCAGTTTTGCCAATGATTTTAATGGGAAGAGAATTATGCTTTTTTCTTCATTTCAATCTCTACAAGGCAACTACACACTTGTTCTAAAAATAATTGTCTTATTATGTTGATTTATTATGTTTGTTTACTCTGAGAATAGTTATAACACTGCACAGAACAATTTATTTTATGTATCTGTCTGGCAGAAAAAAAGCATCACAAAATGCTATCCAGCCAATTGCAATCTATGCATACAATAAATAATTTAAAGTGATGGTATGAAGTAACAGAACTGCCACTTTGTTTTCATATTGGGTGGCTGGGTAAATTTTACAGAACACCAAATTACAATACAAATTACATTTGAGTGTAAAACTATTTACTAACATAAACTTCCTCACATATTTACAGACTACTTTCATTGCCGCTTTATAAAATATACTGTGCGCATTGTTTGGGCATGTGATGGGAGAACTGGCTAGGAACATTGAAGATGAATGGTAGTCCTGACACCCAAGTCCCTGGAATGAGTCAGTAAGATATCTACAGTAATATCTTACTAGAATTTTTGCCTGTGAAAGGAGAACACTAGGTGTTGTACAAGTTCCCTGTATATAAGTAACATATGACTGGTAATATAAAAGTTTGGAAATTAGCATTTCCAATCACAAACAAGTGTGTAGTTACCATGTCACAAATTCACTCAGATGTATGTGATGCAATACCTGCTGGCAAATATATGGCAACTAATATACTTATCCCATAAACCTTGTGAGGGAATTATTTACATACCTTTGAAAACAGAACAAATTGTATACTTATGACATTATTTTTAAGATGGGAAAGAATGAAAAAATGTTTCTAACTGATTTTCCGGTGGCATGAAATATTTTCCTTTCAGGACAACCATGAACAGCTACATTCAATTATTCTGTGAAAACTGAAAGATAAGCCTGCCAGAAGTCGGTAGCTTATTCTCACAAGGCAGGGGTACTCCTCATCTTAAGAGAGAAAAACAGGCCTATTTGTGCTCATGTTGAAAGGCAAGCACAGAACCCCAAATTAATAGGAAAACTAAATAAGCCAAAGCTTAGGAACCAAAAAGGGTGCTTGAATTCAAAGTAATATTCAGAACAAGAACCAACAGAGTGTCTTTAGTCTAAATGTGAATCAGGTTGTCAGGAGGAGGTGAGACATAAGATGAATCCAGTATCATGGTACTACAACTACGAGGCCAAGGATTAATGTGCATTTAACTTACAAACAACCAGCTTTACGTCTAGATTTCATTGTCTAGATTTTTTTTTAAAAAGGCATAAACAAGATTGAGTGGATGTTACTGATGGATAATTCTATCATTCTGTTTTGTAATATGTCACTTTTCCTTTTGCAAAACAAAGGCAGATGAACTACATCTGAACTGGAAGCCTCCAAAAGAACGCTAGGAATTAGTAGGTGATTTTTAACTAACTGGGGAAATTCTAAAGTGCTCAAGAATTCAGCTGATAATGGTATAGCTATTGTGTTTCGTGAACAATTTAGAGATTTCAAAACTTGGTATCATTCCGATGTAGACAGGGAAAAAAACAAATTCTGAAATTCTCTATAAAACCAAATTCTTCTCCACCTAGTTTTACTGAGAGCCCTGATTCCAGAACAGTCTGTCACATAGGCAGATAAGAACTTGGGTTATGAAGAAGCAATGACCCTGGAATTCAGAGCTACTAAGAACCCAGAAATCCTGGCTCACCAGCAGTCCAACAGGCAGGCAAGCAGGCAGGAAAGCCAAAAAAAAAAAAAAACCCCTTATAATCACTGATTACTAAAATAAGAAAATGGTACTTTACAGTTAAAAGACAAAAAAAAGAAAGACAATGACTGTCTACAAGAAATCCAGTTATAGTTTGTTTTTTTTATATCTGAAGTTTTGCTATAATATCCCAGGATGTCATTCTCCTGTTGTACTCGGCCTTGGTGAGGCCGCAGCTGGAGTACTGCATCCAGTTTTGGGCTCCACAATTCAAAAAAGGATGTGGAGAAGCTTGAGAGAGTCCAGAGGAGAGCCACACACATGATCAGAAGTCAAGAAAACAGACCTTATGACAAGAGGCTGAGAGCCATGGGACTGTTCAGCCTGGAAAAGCGCAGGCTCAGGGGTGATATGGTGGCCCCTGCGATAAGTTTATCAACAGTGCTCACCAGGATCTGGGGGAACGTCTGTTCATCAGAGCGCCCCAAGGGATGACAAGGTCGAACAGTCACAAACTCGTCCATGAGCATTTCAGGCTGGACATAAGGAAGAACTTCTTTACTGTCCAAGCCCCCAACGTTTGGAATAGCCTGCTGCCAGAAGTGGTTCAAGCATCTACTTCAAATGCCTTCAAGAGACATTTGGATGTTTATCTTACTGGGATCCCATGATCCCTGCTGACTTCCTGCCCCTGGGGCAGGGGGCTGGACTCGATGATCTTCCAAGGTCCCTTCCAGCCCTGGTGTCTATGAATCTATAAACAGAAATTGACAAAAAAGTAACTATTTACCATGCTTTTTATTTATTCTTAAAATGTCACTCTTACAGAGTTCCTGGGAGATATGATCCAGCACTGTACACTTTGGCAGAGCCAGCCATTCAATTTGCTTGCATAATCAATATCCTAGGTAAAACTATGATCTGTCTTATAGTGAAATAATTTAGGAAAATATAAAGAGAACCAGCTATTTTTTGTTTAGGTGGATAGCAAGAATAATGCATGTAAAAGGTGTAAAAAGAAAGTATTAGTCAGGAGAACTTGGCTGCAAAAATGCCACATCAGAAAATCTGAGACACAAGGGCTAGGGACAGACATTCAAAAAGCATGAGGCTGAATTGATTCAATCTTTGCAGGTTACTCAAACCTGCAAAGCTTGGACCAATTTAGAGGTGGATAGACATTCCCTTTTCATTCCAGAAGTGAAGGCACATGCCTGCAGTGGCTCAGGCTAGAAACCAGGGGGCGTTAAAGCTGTCCTCCCTTCCCTTGCACAGTGCTGAGCTGAGGGGTGGGGAGCATGGTCAGGCACTGGCAGGACCCTCGGATTAGGGAGGGATTCCCCTCCCCCCTCGCTGGTGATAAGAGAGCATGAGTTACACGGGGAGTTGTTAGTATTTATCAGCCCACCAAACAAAACAAAGCCTCTCTCATTAGTTCAATCTCTTCTTAAATAACTTTTTCCAAGGAAGGAACAGAGGGACATTACCAGCTACCTGTTGATCAGCTCCAAAAAGCCATTAACTGACGAAGTCCTATCTGCCTTTGTCCTGTCTCCTACAGCACAGACCGTAGCCAGTAGGGGTGTGCAAAGTGGGTCCTATTCAATTCAGAATTGGATTCAGCCTGAATCAGGGACAGTGATTTGATTCAGTGATTCAGGTCACTGTCCCTGATTCAATTTGGTCAAATCTGAATCTGAAGATTTGATGCTGATTTGAAGAATCAGCGATTTGGACACTGTTTAAAAGTTTTTTCTACATACCTTGAGTTAACAGGTGTGGCTCACATTCACTGCAATGCTGGGGTGCATGGAGTGTCCCACAGGAGCTGGGGGGCCCTCCATGTGCACGGTCCACTTCCAGGTCTGCCAGGGAGCACATAGCCCCCCCCCCCGAACCTCTCCCAGCTCAGCAATTGTCCACAGGGGGACCCCGGGTGCCCCCCCCAGACCCAGGAGGTACCAGTTGCTAAGCTGCAGGGGTATGGGGGGCTCCCCCGTGTGTTCCCCGGCAGCCCCAGAAGTGGACTGGAAGTGCTTCTGGTTCATTTCTGGGTCTGCTGCCAAGCATGCTCCTTGCACTCCTGTGGGACACTCCATGCACCCCAGCTTTGCAGCATTCACAAGCCCCTGCTATGTAGAGGTATGTAAAAAAAAAATTTAAAGCTGTCTCTGTGCCCAAATCTCCAAATCTTTCCAAATCTCTCCAAATCGATTCGGAGAGTTCCAATTTGATTCAGAGAGATTAAAGTGTTCTCTGATTTGATTTGGATTCTGAGATTCAGTCACTGAATTGGACTGAATCTCCGCCAAATCAAATCAGGGACTGAAGCATCACACTAGCCTGTGGTATGCTAGCTAATGCTGATAGTTCTCTGTGTAAAGCTGGGGGTGGGATCCCTGCTTGAGCAGGGAGTGGTGAGGAGGGAGGAGAGGGAGCAGGAGGAAGCCAGGCAGACACTGCTGTATGTACAGTCTCTGCTGGAGCTCCATGTAGGGAGCAGAGGGGTGGTGCCAGCCCAGCTCTCTGGAGCACAGAGCCCCTCCCAGAACTGCAAAGCCTCTGGGATGCTGGGGGACTCTGGTTTAATTTAAACCAGGAAGGGGTCTGGGACAGACATTGCATAAACCAGTCTGAGCCAAATCAGTTAAGTCTGAGACTATATTCAACGAGGTTTATCTCAAATTAGTTTCAGCCATTTACAAACTGGTTTGTGTGCACTGAACATCTGTTCTGTTACAGGTTTAAAATAGTTTCTGATCACTTAAACCGATTTATCTGTAATGTCTGTCCCTAGTCAAGTTGAGCTACTAATTTCTGAAGTTCTTTGGGATGTTCCAGTCCATGTTGTTCATTTGTCGTTGTCTTGCTAGAGGAATAGTGATAAGTCACAAAGCAGGCTAGCTGGAAATTCTGTCAGTAACATCCTCTCATTTCTGTTTATGTCCTTTAAAAAAAATCTAGCTAATGAAATACATACAATGGGTTATTTGCGAGTTAAATGCATGACTGATGCTTCTAAATGATAAAACTCTATTCTAATTCATATACCAGACTAAAAATATATATAAAAATCTCTTCCAACAGAAAAAGTGCTGACTCTTTAAAATCAATATGGAAGGGTTTTTCATTCCAGAAAAAGAAAATCAAAACAAGAGATGTGATTTCATAAAATCAAAATATGTTATTTCAACCTTATTTGAAATAATATTTTATTCTTTTTAAATAATTTAATATTTTTAAATATTTTTCTGTGTTTTAAATTATATGTATACATTTTAAAGGTGGAAATAAAAAATGAATTTTTTTCAGTTTTTTTAAATGAAATGTTAAGGTCCATTTTTCCCTCTGACTCGGAACTACTTTTTTAACGTCAGAATTTCCTATATAACATAAATTCAAATGCATAACTAACTCAAAGTGATATGCATGCCAAAAAAAAAAAAAACCTATGAAAGAGGAGAAATGGTAACAATTTCGGGCAACATTGACATTTTCATATCAGATTTTTATTGCAAGAAATAGTAAAGCAACAAAGAAAGATTGAGTTGGCAAGAATAAACAAGAACGAAGGGATAGTTCTGACCGTATTTCACTGTATGTTTCTTGGATAACTTTGGACATTTTCATGTGGGACATAACTTACTCATATGTTCAGACCCCCGTTCTACTAAGTTGTTGCAAAGGCATGCTTTCTATTCAGGGATCTCCTTTGCCTTTCCCCTGTCCCTTCCTGGAGGGAAGCCTATCAGTGAACATTGTTTTCTTTTTGCTGCCTAGTATTCCTCTTTCAAACTGAGGAGTGGAGTGTCAAATCCACCCAGCCTAACTCACAGCCTGGGGGTTAACAGCCTCCTGAGAAGCAGAAGACGTGGACTTGAGTTTCATTGCAATGATGAGTAGTGGTAGAAGTGGTCCCAGCTGGGCTAAAGTTCCAACTCCCTGTCATTAGTAGCTAGGCTCGAGGAATTGGGAGTAGAATACTGTAGTATCCTGGGTGAGCAAGAGAAACCCTGTAGTACCACATGTTACTGTGCACTCCTTTTATATATTTATTAGATTTATATCCAGTCCTATCAAAAAGGCCCAGAGTTGCTTACAATAAACTGCCAAACACTCCAGAGATAGGATTCCCCAGTACCCCTGTGTGAATAGAGAACTATTCAATTCAGATTCAGCCAATTCAGATGCCAGTGATTCAACTCAGAGATCCAAATTGCTTTTATGATTCTATTTGGCTAAATCGGCTTTTGAAGATTCAGAGCTGATTCAGAGATTCGGCCATAGAGTATAATGGGGAATCAATGACATATCTATAACTTTGTTGTTTTTTGGCTGATTCAGATGAAACTTGCCAGGTTGGTAGTCACTGCTGAGCGCATGAAGCCTTGCAAGTTTCAAGGTGATAGGTACAGGGGTTTCTGGGAAAATGCACCTCAAACTGCTGACAAGCCTTGCAAGTTTCAAGGTGATAGGTACAGGGGTTTCTGGGAAAATGCACCTCAAGCTGCTGACAAGCAAAATTCATGGTGTGTGTGTGTGTATGTGTGTGTGTGTGTGTGTGTAGCCACAGTAGGGTGAAAACTGCAGGCCTGCTTGGCCCTGCTGTGGCCCCAAAGCCTGCCAGCTATCAAGGAGACAGGTTCAGGGGGAGTCTGGGTTCTGGGGCCTGCACCTCTGTCTGCTAACAGGCAGAACTTGTGACATGGGTGCTTGTGTGACTGTGTCTGTCTTGGGGCATGGGGTGGGAAGCAGGAACAACTGCAGACCTGGCTGCTAGGCCCTGCTGTGGCCACAAAGCCTGCCAGCTGTCAAGGAGATAGGTGAAGGCAGGTTCTGGGACCCTGCACCCTTAGCTGCTGACAGGCAAAACTCATGACATGGGTGCTTGTGCAACTGACTGCCTGTCTTGGGGCACAGGGGGAGAGGAGGAATTACTGAAGGCCTGGCTGCTAGGCCCTGCTGCAGCCATAAAGCCTGCCAGCCATGTCTGTCTTAGGGCATAGGTGGGTCAAAAAAAACTACTGCAGGCCTGCCCTCCCTGCCCCCACCCTTTGACCCCCCCCCATACCTGTGCCTGCTCCCCTGCCATGTGTTCCCCTGCCACTTGATCCCCTAGAGTTTTTTTCCCCCCACCTCTGCTTTCCCCTGCCCTCCTTGCCACCCTCCCTTGTCCCTGGCCTCGTTGCAACCTACCCACCCTTTCTACTCTTGCCACATATCCTTCCATGGCTGTACCTGTCCCCCACTCCCTGTTCCACCCACTGTGATCCACAACCCCCAACACTGTTTACCTTATGGAGTGGCTCTGGCTCTAGGACATTCAGTGGTGACAGCCCCAGCCTAGCCTGGTCAGACAGAAGCAGCAATGGTAGCTCCAGGCTCCACCAGGTCAGGGCCAGAGATAAGGTAAGTACTGAGGGGGGAAACTGACTGGAAGAGGCAGGTGGCATGCCCCACTCCCCCCAAGCCATACATCTCCACTGCACATACCACCCCCACCACACAGTCAAGCCTGTGTGCCCTGCCACTCCACCAAGCAGTCTCCCTTGTGCTCCTCCCACCCTGAGCACCCTCTCTCGCCGCATGAGCCACCCCAGCCGAGGGCAGGTGGTGCCTCAGCAATACTATCATCTCTCCTGGTCTGTATACAATACTATTAATGCTGCCGAAAACTGCATTTGTTTTTTTGGAGGAAGACAGCACTGCATTGCTGATGTATGTTGAAATGCTGATCCATCATAACCCCTAGGGCTAAGTACAGAGTCAAAAAGCCCAAGGCAGAATTGTTTCAATCTTTGCAGGGTAGTCTAAGCTGCATAGATTGAATCTATAAACAAAGTGAACAGACATTCACTTTTGATCCTGGAAATACAGCCACATGCCTGCAGTGGCCTGGGCCAGAAGCTGGGGGTGCTAGAGCACACCTCCCTGCTCAGCTGGAGCAGACAGCATGGACCAAAGCTAACCCATCCATCCTGTGAGGAGGGGCTGGGGGGTGTGGGGGAGATGCAAAGCATCTTGGGATGCTGAGAAACTGTGAGTTAAACTTAATCAACTGGCTAAGGCATTTTGAAAGTGATTTATGTGCACTGACCTTCTGCTGTGTTACAGATTTGAACCAGCTTCTGGTTCAAACACATACCAGTTTATGTGTAATTTCTGTCCTAAGCCTACATGTTTGTCAGCAGTTCTGCTGCCAAGCTACATGCTCCCCCATTTTGCATTTGTTTCTTCTCTGGGTTTAACATATTGCATGCATATGTATTTACCTTAAAGAGATGTTCTTCTATTAAAAAAACCAAAAAAACTTTAACCTGCTCCTAGTAAGAAACTAGGAATTGTGTCACTAAGACTCCAGAATGGTCAAGAAAACAGAAAAATTAAACCGTCTTGTGCTTTTATGCTTCTCTGTTAGATGGATACGTGTACAAAACTTGAAATATTATATTTGCCATATTTCTATATTATTATGTTTTAGGTAAAAAAATATTTTAAAGTTGTTTTAGCCTCAAGAAATTGTTACAAGTAATAACATCATTAGGTATCTGTCCCACTACAAAAAAGCATTTTGTATATTGCCAAGATAGTAGAAACATAATTTAAGGTCATCTAATTTGCAGTGAAGTGCTTCTCTTTTATTCATATTAAATTGCTTTGCTAATCCTGGTACAATAATATTGGTTCTTCTCCCACTTCTGGCTTAGTTCTTGCTATTTCTTGTGATGAACTCTATCAAGTTAATAAACAACAATATATTTTGCCTTTGCTGCCACTTATTCCTATATAGGTGTTTGCATAGTTTAAAGGAAAACATTATATATGACCTTTTCAGAATTTGATGACAATGTTTTCAGGTTTTTTTATCTTTTCATTTTCAGTTTTAATTCGAAATGAATCCCAGACAGTAAATATTGCAGAGTCAATACAATATACTGTAACCCACCCTTCCAGGCTGTGCTTTAACTTTTTGTACCCATATGCCATGTAAAAATTACTCTCCTGCAGAATTCAGCTAGGTGTTTTTCATTTGAAACATTGTCATAATTCCCCATCACCATCACTGCAAGGATTCATATAGCTTATCCAAAAATTACTCTAATTCCCATATTTTAATTCTATTACTGATCCGATTTGCAGAGCTTTTAGGTTTATTTGATGAGAACAGTAAAACAACTGATCCCTCTTCTCTGCTGTGGGACAAGAGTAGGATGTTTTTGCAGGGTACTAAATGCCATTAGCCTGACCCAATTAACTACTTAAGCATGTGCTTAACTTCAAGCCTGTGAGTAATCCCATTGTCTTCAGAAAACCCAATACCTTGCAAGTTTGAGGCTGCACAGAGGTAGAAAGGAAGGCAAAAATGTTTGCCTGAAGAGTAGCTCCTTACGCATCAAGTTGTCTTGGCCCTCCTTGCCAATACCAGTATTCCTTATAAGGCCATACTAACCAAAAGTTTCCATCAGGATATGACCCAACTGGTCCGGGACACTGTAAATAGGAATCAACCATGTCTAACATGAAGAGGTTAAAGTCCAGTTTGAAATAAGAAATAAACAAGTTCTTGATGCTGGGCAGGGATGGGGTAACAATAATAATATACTGCATTAATGTAAGTGTGGGTTACCCACTTAAGTGATGGCTTAAAATAATTTGAATTGTTGTTTACTAGCACAAATCATATTTTCTGTGCCTGAGAAACTCACAACTTAGCCAGCTTCTGTTGGCTGATTTCTTGTAGGTGCCATAATGGAAGGGATATGAAAGATAACAGGATAGGTGTCTTCATAGAGTAATTCAGACATGGTATTTTATGCAAGAATACTGGGGATGAGAGGCTGTAATAACCAAGCCATTGGATAACAAGCATCTGAAAAGAAGCCTCAGTTGTAGGAAAGAAAGCTCAGAATATTATGGAAGAGGAAGCCACAGGATTTGTACCCAACTTCTGTGTTCTGAGTAAGGGAGAAAGAAGCCTGAGATCACCTCCCATGTTATTAGCCTGAGTGAAAAAGAGGTAATGATGCCAACAGGGATAGAGACCACGTATGGTTTCAGGGGGAGGAGTTGGACTCAATGCATACCTCAAGAAATATGCATGTAACAAGAGCTGATGCAAGAGTAAGGAGCGTAAGGGAACCTGACCTTTAGAATATTGTCATAGGAACTTGGCATAATTTATATTTGAGGAAACAGAACAGGTTCTCACCTATGATTCTGACCATATGGGCTCAAAATCAGCAGAGAGAGGCATAGCAGTTCAGATTTTATATTTATTTCCCATTATTTTATAAAATATGTTGATAGCGCAAGCATCAACATTTGTCCGTTATGCCATCCTCTTGTCTCTCTCTGCCCCAAATGCAGAATCCAATGTGGTGTAAACTCAGAAGACTATTGTCCTATCCCATGGTACCCAAGAATGATAATGCTGTGTCAAAGCAGCTAGTTTACAGTTTTTATCTGATGACAATTTTCCATTTAAAATGTAGCACTCAGTATAAACTTGAAATGAACTTGAACAATACTGAGTTACTGGAATTTTTGAAGTGACAGAGTTGCTGTTCGGTAAAGAATGCAACACATTTCTAAGTACATTAAAAAGTACGTCAGTTCAAATTGCACCATTTAGTTTATAAAGCACACAAGTCAGGGCTGTATGCCATCATCTCCCTTAACCATAGCAGCAATAAACTCCTGAGGTACAAACTCTATTTGATGAAAATTTTAAAGTTTATCAACCTCATGATTCTTACTTAGATATATTAGGGTCTCCTGACTCTTGGATAAAGCCTGGAATAAACAGTCTACGCACAAAACACTTAAAAGATAGGGGCAGGAATATTATCATCTCCTGTCCCCACTACACCCCACAGAGATTTTCAAAACACCATTTTCAAAACTCACTGGTGTCAAGAGGATGTTTTCCTCAATTCCCCTGTATATGCAAGTACAACTTTGTTACCCAGAATGGTATTTTTTAAAAATGAATTTAACAGATTCCCAAAATTATGTAAAAATTATATTGTTGGTAGGTTACTAGAGTGCCATTGTGTTGTCATTCCTTATCACCTGTACATATATTAAGGAGTGGGTGGGACTAACAGAGGAAAAGTAGTGTTTTCAACCAGTCAGAATAAGCCAGAGAAGATCACAGTTAAAGGCAATTGGAAATTAGAATTGCAATTCTGTGGGATGTCCGATATTTTAAATGCATTTTCATTTTCATTGGAATGGAAAAGCAACATTACAAAAAGTTTCCACAGAGACTTTGTCAGTTGGAATCCCGGGTTATCTTTTTTGTTCCCTGCTATCCCTCCAATCATGCTAGTTTGTTTTCAATAATCTTACAAGGAAGGATGTGGTGATAATAAAGGAGAACCTGGAGATGCCTACGGTATACACAAGAGAAGATGCAGAAAAGAATCTCATAAATCTAGAGGGAAAACCACAATAGTATCTTCCAATAGAGTAAGAATAGGTAAGTTCAATTTTTCTCAGAAAACTATTATATCTTTATATTTCTTTTTCTGCATGAGATCCTGAAGTGAACTTGGTCAATACGTCCCAGGTAACAAATATTCTTTTTTCCCTTCTTAATAAAATGCTTTCAGATGAGCAGATGTTTTGTACTGGATTTATTTATTTATTTGGAAGAAGATTTCTGTGTATTTGTTTCTCTTCATCAAAAAGGGACCTTCCTTTGTCTTCTGCTACTCCCTCTGCTAGATTTTGTACCTTGAAACTGCATGACATTTAAAGTGTTTAAACACAACCATTAAAATCTAGAAGGCTTCAAAGAATACTAGATATCAAACCTACATTTTTAAAGGAATAATTTCTAATTCTTTTGAATGCCAAGGACTGTATATATACTAAATGAGGGGCATGTGTGCACAACACTTTAAAGCACACTAAATGCTTTTGCACCGCTTTAATGGTGACAGTGTCTGCACATGTTGATGGCATATTGTACATTAATTACAGCCTCTGTAGCAAATTCGGTGGCATAATGCACCTTAAACGACTTGGGGCATAGAAAAAAACTCCTCCAAGGAGTTTTAGTTTGCTGCCCCTACAGCTTACAGAGTGCCTACAGCGTGCACGTACAGAGTGAAGCACCAGGCTCCGTGCAGCTCAGGGGCTCTGCAGGAAGCCCTGCAGGCAGCCTGGCAGCAGCCTGGAAAGGCAGGCTATGCCCAAGAAAAGTGGCAAGCCTGATCTCCACCCCCACCTTGAAGCCTGCCTTCCTGCCTGAGCTGCACAGGGGCCCAGTGTTTTCCTCTGCAGCTGCAGAGCCCCCCAGGACCACCAAAGCTGGGTGCCTGCCAGCAGGTGCTGCCTGGGGGGGGGGAGGGGTGGGTTTACTGCAGAGGGAAGCACCAGCACCCCCGCAGCCCAGGGACTGCTCCACCTGCCAGCAGCTTGCGCTCCCCTCCCCACTGATGGAGAGGCAGGTAAATCAACAGGGTGTGTGCACAACATGGAGGTTTAAATGGTGCTAAATTGAAGCGGTATTTTTAAAAACCCATTGCTTCAATTTAGGGCTCCCATTTCATCTACACACGCCGTAGGAAATCAACTACATTCATTTCTGATCTTGTGGTAGATTAAGTCTACCCCATAGGAGGAAATGTTTTTATACTGGCTATGATAAATATTTGGTTTTCGTCCCCAGTTAAATCAGTATTACATCACTGCTACTCAGAACTTAATGCTGCCTTAACTATAATGCTGGTAACTCTGTCTCAGTAAGTATGTACTGCTATATACCTTTACCTTGTCAGATATCATGAGCAAGAACAGGTGTCCACAAAGGAGTTTAAAACTTTCCTAGTTAAGTGGCATCTGACCTGTGGAACTCCTGCATATTGGGAACACTATTTCATTTCTAACACGATCATCCTGCAGGTTATGACCCACCTTTACCCCTGGTCTATTCAATGCTTTTATCCCTTAAATATATATATAAGAAATTAAATAGTGTTCCCAATATGCAGGAGTTCCACAGGTCAGATGCCATTTAACTATGAAGGTTTTAAACTACTTTGTGGACACCTGTTATTGCTCATGATATCTGACAAGGTAAAGGTATATAGCAGTACATACTTACTAAGTATATATATATACACAT
>NW_017729006.1:2269368-2318806 GCF_001723915.1 Gavialis gangeticus
GCAGAGAGGAAATATAGGGGAAAATATTATATTGTTCATATATTAAGGTTGGTATCACCATTAAGAAAGTAATTAGTTATTTAACTTTAAATTTAAAGTAATTTTTTCACAGTAAATTTTATTTAGCTTTAAGTAAGTTGTCATTTTTAAGTGCTAAACAGCCATGGCTTCATCAAATGTCCCTTTAGTGCTCTCTAAACCCTTTCCCTCAAATAAGGACCTGCCATACTTTCATGGGTTTTCCATTTCATTTTTCTTGTTGACCTATTTTCCTAGGGCATATTTTTTCCATTTTTAAACCAAGGCAGGGAAACATTATAATGCGATTAGATCACAACCTCTTGAATGAACAAATTCAAAATAACAGTGTGCGACTTTCACACTACTGCCTCTAAAAGGCAATCTGATTTAAAAGCATCTTAATAAGATTTTTTTTTCAAATGTAGTTTCATAAAGCTCAAATGACAAATTAAGAACACTTATTTCATACAATTTAGAAAAAATGTTTTTAACTTCACTATTCTCAATTGCTTTCTGTCCTACCCTCAGAAAGTTATTTTTTTACAAGGAGAGGTGCTTTATATAGTGAATAGGATAAAATACACTTTTTAACCAGAAAAAAGCTAGAATAATTGTGTGTTAATCATTTCAGAAAACAGTAACTGTGTGTTAGTTGTATCATTAAATACCTTTTATTTAAACTGAATTAAAATGAGAATAATGTATTAAAAGAAGAAAATAAATGGTCCTTAAATTACTGTCTGCAACAGAGCAGAGTCCCTGTTACAAAAAATGAAGAAAAAAGCCTGGAAACAGGGCCTGGACCCAGCAAGAGCCAGATGTGGCCAATAAATACTGGCTCACAGCCACACTGCCCTAGGATCATTTTGAATGTAGTCTACATTTAAGAAAACATTTATTTAGATATTTTTATGCAAAATAAAACAGAAAAAGAGAAGAAAAATAGGTCCACTAGTTCTTGTGTAAATACTGTATAGAACTGTTTGCAGATCCTGGTGTTTATAAGATTATAGAATAAAACTCTGGTACCTGAGAGACATTTTGCAGTGGTTGTGTCATACCTAATTACAAACATTTAATGTACACTGCACATTTATGTTGCTAGATAACTCAAAAGGATTAAAGATGATTCTGGACCATTCTAATGTGCATGCCTGATTACTAGCAATCAAGATTTAACCAAAGGACTAGATATTTTGGATGATTTACTGCTACCACTATAATTTTTAAAATAAAAGATAGAGAAGGTATTACAATATGTTTTAATAGACATTGCAGAGCCAAGATCTCATTATACAAGTGATTGGGGAAAATTTTGATCATCTTACTGCATTCTGCCGGCTCCTCTTCTCCAACATGAGTAGCTCTAGCCTTTCATGCTACTAAACAGCTTGAAACAGCTCCAAATGAGCGTCCAACAGCTTCTGTGAAAAGACCACAGAATGGCCCTGGGTTTGAGGTGCAAGTCATAAGGGATCACTTAGGGTGGAAACAAACATGGGCTTCTGTTACCATAAACTTATTGTAGTGACACAAAGGACAAGCCAACAGACATCCATATACCTTGTTGCACCACAGATGGTCAAAACTTGTGATGGCACAAAGGTGGCCTTAATTAGTACTGCTATTTAGGAACAGATGTCTTTTTACTTTGTGGTGTGAGAGTGCTGGCAACCCAGAGAAGCTCACATTCTCCAGCTGCCCTGAGAAGGCACCCTGGGGGTTTTGAGCAGCTCAGTCCTAGGCACTCTGGGAATTTCCAAACATGAACAGGCTCCTCAAGCCCCGGGAAAAACATATAGCCCGTAGGCCTGTGCGAAGTGGCTAGTATTCCCTTCAGATTTGGATTTGGCCAGTTTGGGGGACAGTGATTTGATTCGCTGATTTGAATCATTGTCCTGAATCGATTTGGCCAAATCTGATTCAGAGATCCAGTTGTTGCTGAATCAGCCAAATATCCACATCACACAGGCCCCATCTCCTGCCTGCTCTCAATGGCAGCCACACCCGCCCCAGCTCCCAGCTTTTTGGGGGAAAAAAAAAGCCTCGACTCACTGGGTGCTGCTGGGTGGGGGCCAATCCCTGGTGGCCCCTGCTGCCCCACACTATATGGGGGGGCTCTGCCATAAGCCCCCCGACCCTCGCCTGCTGTCCCAGCTCCCCTCATGGCTGCCTGACCCAGCCAGATCCAGCCCTTTAAAAAAAAAGCAAAAAAGAAAAAAAAAGTCCCAACTCACTGGCTCCTGCCAGCAACAGGGGCAATCCCCACTGCTCCCCACTGCTCTGTGCTACATGGGGGGGCTCTTCCATGAGCCCCCAGAAGGCCCCGAGCTGGTGAGTGTGGGGGGTGGGGAGGGTTTCTTAAAAGGATGGAGCAGGCAGGGCAGCCATCGGGGAGCTGGGAGAGTGGGGTGGGAATCGGGAGTCTCATGGCAGAGCTTCACGTGCAGCAGGGGGCTAAGGGGGGCAGCAAATTTGGCCACTGAATCAGGCCAAATCTCCTCCAAACTGAATCAGCACCCAAAACTTCACACAGCTCTAATAGCTTATTGTCCTACAGCATGAATATGCAGGGCAACAAGCAACATTAATATGCATTTTGCACAATGAAGTAGATCAGCCGTGCTGGGACACATCCTAACATATCTGATCCTCTTCATTTGATTATTTCTAGCTTGAACCAGTAATGATTTTTAGATCCAATATTTTGCAACACTTATAGACTAGTTGTCAATTTCTAAACTAAGTTTAGAAATATTTCAAGACCTGCACAGTTGAAAAATATTTCAAGACTCTGAACTTCAGAGCTGGCATCAACCCATTTTTTTAAAGCTCTTAAAATATCTTATCTATTTCCTGTAAAATGAATACCTAAAGGCATCATGAGGAGAAGGATTCATTTTCATTCATTTAGGATAGACACACAGTTCAGGCTTTGCCTTTCATGAACCACACCAGCCTCTCACAAATAAAGCCTTCATACTACATCATAATGTATAGTTTCAATCTTTTCACAGCTGCTGCCTAATGGCTGAATGGGTAGCTAATTCTGCAGTGGCTGCAAAATGGTTAAAACTATAGCTGCTGCTGAGGACTAAACTCTGCCCCTCTACATAGGACTGCTGAAGAAGAGAGAAGAAAAAGACACAGAGGTAATTTCTGCATTGTCTACATGCTTCTATCCTGGGAAGAAAATCAAATCTCCTTACTTAAGACCTGCACCCACATTACAGAGGGCTACTATTTTTGAGAAAGGGTGAGTGGCAGGCATATAAATATAGTATAGTATAAGTATAGTATATGAAATTTTGATATTGCATTTTAATTCAAATGAGCATCTACATCACTTTACATATATTCATTTACTATTTTGCCACATACTGTATTTTCAGGGTCTTTTGTAGACTGTTGCAAAAATGCAGGTAAGTACATTTCAGATGTTGCCATCCTAACTAGTGCATAAAATGTTTAATGATTTGGATGTGGGGGTGAAGAGCTCACTGGCCAAGTTCATGTATGACACCAAATTATGGGGAAGCATGGTCATACTTGAAGATAGGCTAAGTGGACCTAGACAGGCTAGCAAGTTGGGCGGATTGGAACTTGATGAAGTTCAACATTGAGAAATGTAAAGTGATCCACCTCGGGATGAGCAACCCCCAAGGCACCTACAGGCTTGGCGGCACCAAACTGTCTAGCACCATGAATGAAAGCAACCTGGGGGTAATAATAGACCTTAGTATGAATATGAGCCAGCAGTGCAATACTGGAACCAGTAGGGCAAATAATACTCTGGCATGCATCATTCAGTGCATCTCCAGCAAAGCCAAAGAAGTGATTCTTTCACTCTACTCAGCACTGGTGAGACTGCAGCTGGAGTACTGTGTCCAGTTCTGGGCACCACATTTTAAAAAGGATGTGGACAAGCTTGAGAAAATCCAAAGAAGAGCCACTTGTATGATCAGAGTCTTAAAAGGCAAGCCCTATGAGGAAAGGCTGAGGGATCTGGCACTCTTCAGCTTGAGGAAAAGAAGGCTGAGAGGGGACCTGGTAGCAGCTTACCTCACCAGGGCACCCTTGGGGAAAAACAGGAGTAATAATGGCCACAAACTCCTGGAAGATCAATTCAGGCTCAACATTAGGAAAAACTTCTTCACAGTCAGCGCGTCCAGGGCAAGGTTCCCTCCAAGGTGCGGTCACGCGTGGCCGCACACAACTTAAAATCTTGCCACGCTCTAGCTTATTAATGCTGTACACCTGACCAGAGAGGAGCTGGGCAGCAGCTTCCTGGAAAGGAGCTGGGTGTGGAGCATGGTGGATGCACAGGGGCTGGCGCGGGACACTTACCAGAAGTAAGCTCAGGCAGTGGCTCCTCCCTGAATCAAGGCAGAGGCAGGGGCAGGGGCAGGGGCAGGGGCAGGGCCTGGAGCAGAGTGCCTCCTCGCTCCCCAAGATGATGTGGGGACAGAGGTTGGGGCTTGGAGCTGGCACTGGGGAACTGCTCCACTCCCCAGCCCTGATGCCATGTGCCTCCTTGCTCCCCAAGGCAAGGCAAAGCAAGGCAAGGCAAGGGCAGGGACTGGCTCCAGGGAACTGCTCCACCGGCTCCAGAGAATTGTTCTGCTGGCTACGAGGAACTGCTCTGCTCCCCAGCCCTGATGCCATGTACCCCCTCACTCCCTGAGGTAAGACGGGGGCTGGAGTGGGCTCCGGCTTCAGCCTGCAACAGTGGCAGCTGCCCTGCCCATAAGCTGTGCACACTGGCTGGGGCCAGGGCCCTCCCGCTGACAAGTGTGGCAGTGTATCACACTATCCCAAGGGGGAATAGGCTAGGCTAAGCCCCATGTTCAGCGCAGCAGCCCTTTTGGCCTCCAGGCCTTGGCCCTGTTCCACATGTCATCCAGGTCCCCTGGGGTCCCTGGCTCAGGCAAGGCTTCTTTCCATCCATCCCAGTCCCCTGGGGTCAGACAAGGTTGACCCCAGACAAGGCTGATCATCCTCCACTATAGCCCCAGGGTCCCTGACCCTGGTCTCACAGGGCTCTATGCAGGGTGCCCCTTGGGCACCTGTGGTTTCCAAAGCAGCGCGCGCCAAAAGGGGGAGGCGGGACCGAAACAGCGTGCTCATGGAGTGGCACGCTCTCGGACCGCTACACCTTAGAGGGAACGTTGCTCCAGAATGTGGAATAAGCTCCCACCAGAGGTGGTGCAATCATCTATCCTGGAAATCTTCAAGAGGAGACTAGACAGTCACCTTGTTGGGGTCACCTGACCCTGAGTTATCTTTCCTGTTTGGTGCAGAGGGCTGGACCCAATGGTCTTCCAAGGTCCCTTGTTGCCTTACAATCTATGAATATCGGTGTTTCAAATTTGGGAAATACAAGTCATAATAGTCCAGACTATATACTACAGAAATCGAACCTAAAACCTTTAATTTGAAGATATGTAACAGGACATAGAAGTGTGTATGCACACAATCACTCAAATTATTATACATTCAAGCACTTGGAGGAAGTGGCTGTACAAGAAACAATTGTCATATTTTACATATTTTAAAATAACTTCTTTACAGCCCTATAAATTACACTGTGAACCATTCTTGCTTATGTTTACTTATTAAACTATTTTAAGAAATATATGCACAGTGGCTATCCTATCAGCACTTAAAGCAAAGAAAGTAGTAATACTCCAAAGATGCACAGTATATCCTTTTATTTGTGCATATCCAAACTGGGCATGCACAAATATTTGTGCATTCCTTCCTTTTGAAAATCTAGCACTGAAGATGTTAGTAGTAACAAAGCTGCTGAAAACGCCATAAAGTTTTTAAAAATAACTTTATTCTAAGAAAATCTTAACGCTTTTCTTAGGAGTCTCTCCAAGAAAACTTATACAAATCTGCATTTTAAACAACTAAAATCAGCCAATATTTATTTTAAAGGGTAGAATGTGTAGTGTTATTAAACAAAGCCTCCATTCAAAAAGTCATTTCACTGGGACTAGTCATGTGCCTAACACTGAGTATATATTTTAAGTACCTCTCCCATAGTGGATAAAGATTAAGGTTCTGATTCAGGAAAGGCACACAATGAGACTTGTACTTAAGCCTGTCCATAACTTTTAGCATGAGTTTAAATCCCAGTGCAAGAAAATTCAATTTAACGTGTAAGTTCTTCTCTTTGCAACCTTAATAATGCTCTTTTAATATAGTTTCCTCTGTGTACTCTTCATACACAATAAGAACCTATGTGTTAAATCCTTAGAAGGTGTAAATTGGCTCAGTGCCATTTATGTCAGGGTTGTACTGACTTACCCAGCCAAGCATCTGGTCTTTTGTCTCCAGGGGTGAAAAGCCATATTAACACACTCCATTTTGTAGCCCCAGGGAGAGTCGCGCACATATGCAGGAGTGAGAAATGGGCCAAGAACATTTTGCCTGGATAGGATATAAACTAAGTAGAATGACTCATGGAGAAAACTAAATGAGTAATTGTTCTTGACCATATAGCATCTATGTCCAGTAAATCAGACTTTTTGTTTTTAAGAGAAAAATCTGTATTTATTCCAGAAACAAGTTCTATAAAAATGTAAAAATCCTAGAAACGGGGAATATTTCTGTTCTGAACTCATAATCAAAAGGCTTTATTACAATGTCAATCAGCCCCAAACATGATATTTTGATTTCCACAAGTTTTGGCAATGAATCACATCTAATTTTTTCTCAGAAGTTTAATAAATTATTTTTTCAACGCTTGATTTACTTTCATTCGTACCTGCAATAATTTATGATAGATTCCATTTCGTCTTTCATGCTAGTCAAACAAGCATACATACATAGAAAATCTCCAACAAGATGGAGCATTTCAGTGGGAAAGGGTTTTGAAAAGAAAAATAATTATTTTATAGGCTAAGTTCATACAGTTAAAAAGCCCACAGCTGAATAAATTTAATATGTTCAGGTTAGTCTAAGCTGCATAGATTGAACCAATAAACAAGTGAACATTCACTTCTGATTCTGGAATTGCAGCCACATGCCTGCAGTGGCCCAAGTCAGAAACCAGAGGGTGCTAGAGCATGTGTCTGTGTTTAGCTGGAGCAGACAGCTTGGGCCAAGGCTAGCCTACACACCCTGTGAGAGGTAGGGGGGTTGTAGAGGAGGTACAAAGCATCCTGGGAAGTTGGGGGGCTGCGAGTTAACTTGCATCTGGAAGGGATCTGGGACAGAAGTTCAATAAACTAATTAACTAACTAACTAACCTAAATCAGTTAAGCCTGATACTACATCCATCCAGGTGACATCACAACTGAACTTCTGAGCTAGGGACAGACATTCAAAAAGCCTGAGCCTGAATTGATTCAATGTTTGAAGGTTAGTCTAACCTGCAAAGGTTGAACTGATTTGGAGGTGGATATATTTCTTTTTCATTCCAGAAATGCAGGCACATGCCTGCAGTGCCTCAGGCTAGAAGCTGGGGGGACACTAGAGCAGCCTGCCCTTCCCTTCACAGTGTTGAGCAGGGGGGTGGGTGGGGTCTGGCCAGGATGCTCTGATTAGCCCAGCAGGGAATAGATAAACATTGAGTTAGGGGTGATAAACTCTATTATCACCTCATTAAGAAAACAACAGAGGGATATTACCAGCTACCTGTTGATTCTGCCTTTGTCACAGCAGGGACCAGAGCCAGCATGTGGTATGCTAGCTAATACACAGATATCTCACAGCAAGGCAGATGGAAGGGGGGAATTCCTGCTTAGCAGGGAGTGGTGAGGGGGAGGGTGGGAGCAGCCTACAAATCTCTGCCGGAGCTGTAGCCAGGAATCAGGGGGGCGAGGCCAGCTCTGTTGTAAAGCAGAGAGCCCCGCCCAGCCCAGAGAGGATGCCAGGATGCTGGGGGTGTCTGGTTTAACTTAAACCAGCAAGAGGTCCTAGACAGACATTGTATAGACCGGTTTGACCCAAATCAGTTAAGTCTGATACTACATTGTCCCGGGTCTATCTCAAGGTTGCTTGAGTTGTTTACAAAGAGGTTTATGTGCACTGAACATCTGTTCTATTACAGGTTTAAACCAGTTTCTTATCACTTAAACCAGTTTATGTGCAACTTCTATCCCTAACCCCGATGGCTAAATTTTGTAACAAGGGATGCTTCTGACAACTTGTAGGAGTAAAAATGGAGATATCTAAAGGTTTTGACATGCCTTCCAACTCTTCTATCTTTTTCTCAATGTTACAAAGTAACAATTGTTTTTCAAACTCTAGCAACAACAGGGTCATATGCCTAGTCTTACTTTTTGAAACCAATGATCAAACCTACCTGAATACGTAAGGTTGACAGGGGCACTAATAAAATAATCAGGAGGTGCTCTCTGTTTTGGTCACATTCTGCTAAAAATTGAAACCTATCTGAAGAGACAGTCTATTCTACTGATTAAAATCAATGGCCCCGATGCTGTTTGAAGCCATTGTTACTAGTCCTGTCACCTAGAGCAACAGAAGAAAAAGGGTACCGCTATCCTCTTTATGATTGTCTTTCATATATTTGAAGACTGTTATCAAATCCCCACTTCAGTCTTTTCTTCTCCAGACTAAATAACCATAGGACTTTTTTGCCTTTCAAATGTTTCCCAGGCCTCTAATCATTTTTGTCATTCTCTGCTGGACTCTCCCCCCAGCCTGTCACATCATTTTTGAAGTGTGGGGTGTTAAACTGAACACAATACTCCAACTGAAGCCTCACCAACAATAAACAGGGTGGAACAATCCTTTCCCTTGATTTGCAAGTGACAGTTCTGTTAATACAATCCAGTATGATGTTGGGTTTTTTTTTCTTTTTTTCTTTTTTTTTTTTTTCCAACAAGAGCATTTTGTTAGCTCATATTCACTGGTACCTCCGGGTCATCCTCTGCAGTACTGCAGCCTAGCCAATTATTCCCTAGTCTGTCTTTCTGCATGCAATTAGTATGTCATAAGTGCATGGCTTTACATATGGTCTTTGTTAAAATTCATCGCTTTGATTGCAGACCATTTCTCCCATCTATCTAAGTTATTACGGATCCTGGCCCTACTGTCCAGGTTGTCTGCAACTCCACTCAACTTGGTGTCATCCACAAATTTGCTAAACAAGCACCCAACCCCATCATCCAAATCTTTATTGAAGATGATGAATCATACCAAGGACAGACACCTAGAAAACCCCATTTATACCTCTTCCCAACAAGACACTGAGCTACATTAATGTTAGAGTAAATGATTTTACTTTAATAAACCTTGAAAACTATGACTGTACTATGTTAGACCTAGGTATTAATTATAGAAAAAGCATGGGTGAAATTGTGAATGGTACTTCTGACTGTAGGCATCTACAAAGAACAGCACAAATACAAAAAAGAGATATATTATACTGTATTTTAAATATTGTATATGCACTTACTGATTTACAAAAGGAAGAGAAGAACTGGAAACTGGCAGTGGCAATGGAAGTGAAACAACAGCAGGATCAACACACTTTTAAAATCTTGTCCCTTTAAAATCTGTTTGCTTTCATGTTGATGAGATACTGAATCTTTTGACATAGCACTAAAGATGAAACAGCATATTGTAAAAGAAATGCAAGGTACAGGATTGTGACTCTCAGTCTTAAAGGAAGAGGCTGCTTGCCAGGTTCTTAAAGTTTTGCACTACCCAATTGATTTCAGCTTTTATTCAGCAAATCCATCACAAGAAAAGCGGGTTTTCAAAACTGAGAAAAGTCTTTTTTTTGTGTTGTTTTGTTTTGTTTTTTTCTGAGCTCCCAGTAGCTTTTCATTTCAGTTTACCTAATTAAAACTTTTTAGTGCAGATTTTACTTTGTCCCTCATTGACCTGTTTGTGATATTTTAAAATGCAAACAATCAGTACTTTTATAATAACAGTCATATTACTCAGATTTAGCACACAAAGTAGTTTATGACAGAGGCTAATGTTGAGTCACTCCCACCCAATAAAAGAATGGTAAAGCACAGATTTCATTTCAAGTATAACAGAGGATGAAATCTGGTTCTTTGTAGACCTGTTTTTATCAGTTTGCCACTAAACTAGAACAAAAAATATTGTAAACATTCAAATAGATGGTAAACTCACATATTGCATTATGCATCCACCTTCCCTGAAAGGTTTCCACTGACACCATCTTACACATCCTCATCTCAGCTAGACAGGTCTTTTCTAAAATGACACCCCCCACCACTACTTTAGTAACACTCAGAGTAAAACCCTGAATTAAAAATCCTTCAACTTTTGAATAATGTATTAAAAACCAAAACCAAAACAGCCACTATTTCTTTAAAGTTCCACTCCACCTTAGATTCATAATACATAATATAAAGCACCTAATAAAGTCTCATAAATAGGCACTTGATAAACTGGCTTTAAAATGTAATGTTATTTAGAGAGGCAACATTCAAGTCTCAGGGCACTTTTACACATGCTCTGGCGGTGTTGGGTGGGGGGAGATGTACTGTAATTAGAGCAGCTCCGAGAGCTGCTTTAATTAAAGTGCAGCAGCGTCTCATGTATCAGTGTCCTCCCACTTCAAAATGGCAGCAGGGGTGCTTGAACTAAAGCCTGTTTGATGAGTTTTAGTTCAAGTGCCCCAGCCAACATTTTGAAGCACAGGGATGCTGACACACAAGACATGGAAGACTTCTGGAGCACAGTAATTGCCACACTCCAGCAGACTCGACTAATTGAGTCTGCTCCAATGCACTGTAATTACAGTGCATCAGACCAGCCTTCATGCTCATGTACAGGCACCCTTAGATGTTTAGTACCCTAGTGGTCTTGTGCTGAGAATATGACAGAGGTAACATGCACATGCTCAAAACACGACAGTCTGCTAAATGTCCTCAGCTAAAGTCTGGTTGCACCAGATTGGCCTTTGATGAAGCAATTGTTGGTAGAAAGCTAAAGAACTCCAAAGGACCTGCTCCAAAAATGGAATTTCTTCATGCAAAGAATGTTTAAAACTGAATGTAAAGGGATGGGGGAAGAAGAAAAAGAAAGTAGTAAGTATGAAGAAAGCAAGGGCAAAGCTTCAAATGAAAAAAAAAAATCCCTCACCTATGAAACTATTATATATGGATGAATTATCTTCGTTCTCTAGTCACATCAATAGACTGAGCCTTAATCTGGATTCCATGCACTATATGCATGCATGTATCATCATACTACTTGAAAAATGAGACAACTTTCAGATGCATATACAGTGGCTACTGTCCAGGACACTTCAGGAATGTGATTTAATAGCCAGTAAATGTATAAGTAACACATATAGAATCTGGCAATAATTACACAGTGCAAGTTATCCTTTGTAATCTATGCTGCCTGGCCATCAGCCTTCACACCCCTCTATTCCAGTTGGTGAAGAACTGCCATCAATCACTCAAACTCTTAACCTAGCCTCAGCATGTGCTTGAAACCATAATGTCCTCCTTTGTCTGAAATTCAAGGAACAGAAGAGACTGTTGTTTCCAGAAAGTAGGAGCCCCAACCCTCAGCCCCACCTTCTTAGGGAAAATCCTTTTCTGAATCCACTACTAATTCCATATTTTAAGGGTCCTGGATTAAAGAAGAATTTGCACTGTACACCAACAAAGACACAGAAGAATAACTTTCAATCTAACCTACCACTGGGTCCCTAGGCTGCAGGAAGGAAATGAAAAATAATAATCTGCAATGACCAGGAGAATCTGGCCGTGAGGGAAAATGTTTTCCCAGACCGCCAAAAGATAACTAGTGTGATACCAATAGCAAGGCTTAAAAGATCCAGTCTTACTACTTTAATCCAAGGACCAGATCTTTCATCCCCCACAAAGGGCACCTCCTCAGCCAAAGAGAGGCACTTATTAGCCATCTCCCTGAATGTCTGAGAACAAGTAGATTAAAGCAGCAGCCTTTTGTCCAATATCTTGGGCACAAGCAGACATGCCACTAAACAAAAATTCCACTATATAAAAATGCTGAGGCTTTGAAAGTTTTTCTGTTCTGCTCTGAAATAAAACCACAACTTTTCCAGATTTCTCAATAAACAAGAACAGAGAAAAAGGTCATTCACCTAGCATCTGAGGGACCCACACTTAAGTCTCTAGATGTGCTCTCACTATTATGCTATGGAATAAAAGTCTCTCTCAGTATTTCATGTTTTACTTTGAAATATAATTAAATATTCTTTGGACCTGGGGTAAAATAGATTGCCTCTATATCCCTCTAGTTAAAAACACTCACCTGGGATGTGGGAAACCCTGGTTTAAGCTCCTGCCCTAAATCAGGAAAACATTTGATCCACGGTCATGGCTTTTTCCCTTATCTTCACTACAGAAGGCTCAAAATGGCTCTTGACAGTTACAGTTGCTTGGCTATTCATGGTGGAAAATACACACGTGGGAAAAAGGAAATAGCTTTTAATAGCAGCTTTGTTGAGGTTGTGCAGTGCACAGATATAATGAATTCTGCCCTATCCATAAGATAACTGTGCTCAAAAAGAGCAAATTCATTATACTTGCTTTGTGTCTGGCAATAGAAACATGAATATGAAAAAGCCACAATTAAATATTATTGTCTCCCCATTTGAGGCATTATTGCACTGTAGCTATGTGTGTGTATATTTGAGATAGGAAAAAAATCATTTAAATAGTTTCATACAAAACATAAGAGACACAAATAGGTTTTTAATATTTAACAGATAAGCTAGACATACAAATTGCCAGAGGAGACTGATAGATTATAAGAAGCATTATGTGATCAATTAGTAATTTTGCAGTCTAGTATTAAAGAACCCACTGCAAGTGAACAGTTGCATTGTATTTGAAATATATTATTTCTTCCTGAAGTTAGTATTTTCTAATGACAAAACAGTCAAAAATATTTTTGACATTAAGCATAAAAAGACCCCATTAAAACCTAAAGAAGTATCTATCAGAAGTGTTTTAACATGACAAGCTGCACTTTATATTTGCAGTGGTTTTATCATACCTGTAAAAATTCTTTCTTTTCTTTTGGAGTTGTACCAAACAATCATTCACAATGACAAAAAGGAAAGGCCTATATCCATATACTACAAATGTCTCTTGGATATCTTGGCATGTGATTTTAGTGAATGTAATCTGTTTTTACAAGCAATGTTTCCAGATTATATTCTACATGCAGTTCTAAATTGCAATTTTAAGGTTGACTACACATTACCATTTTCACATCACTTACCTTATAATGCTCAAAACAAAACTATGGGCTAGATCCTCAAGTCAAACAACACTCTTCACAAGGATGAAAACACCTAGTTATCAGTGGGAGAATACTTTTCACAGAACTGCTCCATTGCTGACCTAACAGTCCTTGTACTCAAGGAAAACCCAATGCCAGGAAGAAGGTTACAGTAGGGAGAGCATAGAAATGGGAGGTGGAGAGGCATGTGGGGTTGGGGGATGTGGCTTCTCTCTTTAGACCTCCATGTTCCCTTACTGCACTGGTCACCAACCAGTGGATCTCGATCCACTGCTGGATCTCAGAGCCTCTTGTAGTATATCTCGGAGCCTCTTGGAGTCAACCTGAGGCTGGGGTGGGGGGCTGTGCAACTGCATGCATGCACACATGCACCCCAGCCCAACAGGTCAGTCCATGGGGGAGGGAAGGGGCAGGGACTAGATCGAGGTCCTCACAGTGAGGGGCAATGCCGCAGATGCAGGAGCAGGGGTAAATTGAGTGGGGCCCTGGCTGGGTGGGATTTACCTTCTGGGGAGGCGCATCCCCAAATCATTTTTTTCTCCCTCTGCCTTGATCTGCCCCCTGCTTTCCTCCCCACAGACTTACCTGCTGGGCAGGGGGGTGGCAGCACACAGTAGATCCTAGGTTGCTTTTAAATGCCAAAGGTGATCTCCTACTTAAAAAGGTTGGAGACCACCGCCTTACTGGGATGGGGTTATGGGGAGAGAGCTGTGCTGAGGGAAACCATCCACCAAACCTTGCCAACCCAATACCAGGCCTCTCCTCTCCACCCCCCAGCCCTCCCTGGAAAGGGATGCATTTTTATCTTAGAACTGAACAAAAACTGCAGAAAAAAGTTTAATTACCCTTGGTTACTCAAGATTAAGTGAAATTTTCCCATACTACCTGGCCCATCTTCCCCAAGTACTACGTGCTCTCCCCTGGCCAGGCAGCTTAATGAGGCCATTGGCTTTAGTCTCCACCCGATGTTTCTGTTCTTGGGTTGGTAGGGGGAGAGGGACATGTTACCAGAACAGATCTTTTTGGATTTAGCATGGTAGGACATAAAGCTGTTGGGTGGAGGGAAGTATGCTTCCCTGTGGTTCCATACTGCCATCACACTAAATCTTGGCAGCTCCATTCCCAGCATGGAGGTATCAGAGCATGGAGCTGTGAGGAGCAAGGGAGCTTCAAGCTGGTAGCAGAGATGGCAGGGTTTAGTGCAGTGGCACCATGGAGCTGTGAGGAAGCATGCAGACAAAGAGCCCAGGGACCCTGGCTTCTAGCTACACCTCAGCTCACCATCCCTCTAGTGGCAAGTCAGAGCTGTGCAGGCAAGACATGGTAGTAGTAACCTTCAACAACACATTCTAACTTTGGGTGCAGACAGAAGTGCAGCTCCCAGCTGTAGCTCAGAGCATTTTCTGCACAGCATTCTGAGTTAGAACGTTACCCCAGACCAAACATAAGTTAACTGTTGGTATTGGGGGAGGGAATCTGGCAATGGACTGAGAGCCTGCACCCAGGTTCCCACAACAATGGCATGGTTCCTTGATAGAGGGAAAGGCATCAGAGGGACCTCCTTCTTGGAACTCCCCAGCTGTTGCTGAAGGATGGAGGGTGTGAATTAGAGCCTCCCCCCACCTCAAGGGGGTTCCAATACACCCCCAAAGGGGGGGCTGAAACCCATCCCCCCAGACTGAACTCCACCTGCTCCCATTCTCCCCCTCTCATTCTGAAAATAGCAACAGGCTGGGAGCTCCGCAGACACAAATTACAGAAAACACTACATTTTGAAGAGTTTTTATCTGATACCTTATGAAATGAGGGGTCAGATTTTCACTGAATCAGCCATTTTTTTTCATCTGTCTGCAGCCATGCACTTGTCACAGCTATGGAGTACTTTCTGTGGCCAGATCAGGCAAAAACCAACACTTCTTTCTGCAGTCTTTAACACCACTTAACACTTCACAGATTGAGTATGGTCTAAGTGTAACATGACACCTCACCCTTATTCTTATGTAATTAAGTTTATCTATTACAATTGTTTTTTACTCTATTTGTAGTTACTTCCAATAACATCTCTTTGCTCTACCATCTTTCTGATTTACCATCTTTCCCCACCTTCTCTCAGTGAATACTTTCATTTACAGAATGGAATTACTGTTATTGCTTTACCTGACATTTAGTTTAAGGGATATCTTCCCTTAAGGAGGTGGGTATTTTGTACCCAAAAGCTTGTTGAACATCTTTCCCAATTATATAATTGGTCCAATAAAGGCTATTACCAAATGCATCTTACTATTATTACCCACCAAAATCTCCATTTCAGAAACAAGATTTACAACTAAATGGACAGGTTGTTTAGTCATTTTGTTTAGAAGAAATTATTTATAGTGTTTAGGTTATTCTTTAGAATTATTTCCTTTTCTGAAAAGTCCTTGACATTAATTTCAGACAAAAAAAATCAATGGCTGGATGGATTGGAATTGATTTTCTCACCAAGGTACTTTAGTTTTTTCTCAGGCTAACTACAGAAAATCATGGTGTAACAAACAGTTAAATCATTCACAAAATCAATAACCAAAGAGAAAAATTAAAAGGTACAGATCCAAAGGAAGAAAGAAGTTCATCAAGCTGAAATAAAGGGAAGAAAAAGTATAATAAACCAGTAAGAAGGCAAGCATTTTTGACTCATGAAAAAGAATTAATAGTCTCAAATACTTTCCAGAGTAAACAAAGGCCAAGTAGGTAGCTGCCATTCAACTGTCAGCATTTACTAAAAGTTACCATATAATCTAGTTCTTATTTTAAATATGGAGCAAACTGCAATATCTGTTGATACATGTAGAATTGTACAAATTCATAATTTTGTTCAGGTCAAAAGACACATTTGACCCAAAATAGAATGCTTTAGCCAGGTACTTATCCCAAAAAAACAATGGAAACATAGGACTAGATTTACATAACTGCTGAAGGAACATGTGGTAGACCTACTTTTACCCAAGGAAGTGGAGCACTCAGAGGATGTGGGAGACCCAGGTTTAATTCCCTCTTCTGCTTGAAAGGATATGAACCCATATCATTGGCCTCCCAGGAGATATTCTAACCACCATATTCTTAGGTGGGTTGTTTTGAATTTCTCTTTCTGATGATTTTCTGCTTGGTTCAGAAGCATGGTCTCTGAAGCAATGGGAGAAATAGAGCACATTATCCTAAATTATTTTTTATCACAAACTCAGTGTGGCATTCTGAGAGGTCAAGATTATTCATTCTGCGTTCCTTCCTTTGTAGATGGTAAGTACTTACTCATGGTGATTGAGGGGAGAGCTTATTTAGGTTTTTAAAAGTATAGGCTGTGATTTTATAATTGTCACAAGGATTTTGAAGAAAACACAGACTTACTTAATTTTCTATATATGCAGCTTATAGACTTTTTTACAATGCAAAGTCAAGGAAGCAAATCTGTGTCATTAGATACATTAAAGAAATGCAGACTTTCCCAATAGACTAAATTGGATGCTGGCTGACAGAGGAAATTATATTCCAGTTATTTTTTTAAGAAAATGATAATAAAATCTAGTTTGTTAAATCATCATTAAAATTGGAAATTGTAATGCATCTTTGTGCATAGGTGGCTCAAATTATAATCAATTTTCTATCAACCCATGGAAAAATTGCATGCCAAAGATGGCATAAGCTCTAACAAAAGTAGAGCATAGATTATACTTCTAGGATTATACTTCAATACTCATGAAACAGTGAAATAAAATCAACGTGCTATAGCAGCCATATTTCCAAAGAGTTGACATGTAAATTCATTTATTCACATTGCTGGCGTTTTTTGTCTTTTCAAATACACAAAGTTTCAGGCATTCTATAAAACAAACTATTGTATTATCATAATCACAGAATTATTTGAACACCACCATAAAATATTTTAGAATAGCTAATTTTCTGAGACTTCTAAAATTCTATGAGAATATTCACGTGTATGTACATGAGGAACCTCACATTTACAGTGGAATTGCATGTGTGCATATGTGTGAGGACACTGCACACATGTAAAGGACAATGTGCAAGTAACACAGATCCACTGGCAGAAAAACTGGTATATAAAAATAAACATTTTAGTTAAATAATGCATGTGTGGTCTAATTGCTAAACTCCAACACAACTGCATCCACAGTAAAATAAAGTCTTCTGTGTATTGTAAAATGGATTGGTGAGATCCCTATGGTACTGTATTACAAACAGTCAAATCAAAGTGTTTTAGGTCCACTTAATCCTTCTACAATCTGCTTGCTATTTTCTTCAGCTGAAAGCCACTCAAGTCAAATCATTGCCAATGCTATAAAACCCAGCTGATTTATTCCCCTGCTGGGAAAGTCAATAAAACAACCTATGACTTGACATCTAGCACATCATTCAGCCAACAAATCAAAATCCTGACAACTGTTCAGTTCAGTCCTGAATGCCTTTACCACTCGAGATACCTGCTACCTTGCCTCAGGGTCTATTATTTCACTTAGAAACAAAACAGCAGCAACAAAACATAAAATACATTAATAATGCAGGCTTCTGTGTACTATATTTATATACTACTGCTCAGATGCTGAGCCTTTTTTTTTTTATATCTAATTTTTCTTTGTGTTGGCATTTGTGTACAGTAGTTTAGGTTAAGGAACTAGGTTTTTTCCCTTTCTGGAATCTCCTGTCAATTCAACCATAGGTCTAAAGTGAAATGAGTGTCTCTAGTTAGAGCTCAATAGGAAGTGTGAAATGACACACCGTTTGGTTAGTCTAGCCATGGCCACTGCACATGAACTCAGCACCAACTGGGACACTACTGCTTCATATCCCTGCATTTTATCTAACCAAAAACATAAGGATTTGCTTTCTGTTGTTGTATATACCTGCACTTTTCACACATCCAATATAAATTATGCTGGATTTAAAACAATAGTTAGGTGAGACTAATCACCTGGATTTATGACTTCCACTTAAGCTTAGCAAGAATGTATTACCTTCTATTATTTAGCAACAAAACCAGTCTTTCATTAATTTATTATGAGGCACAACTTTACAGAATAAGTGTTTATAAATATGTCTTTAAACAAGGGATAAAATATGTATGTGTAATAAATATTTATTTGGAAAACAAATGTTAAACGGATAATGGTTAAAACAGAGTTAGTGGTTAAACAGATAATGGTTAAAGCAAAGTGCCACAATACAACCAAGACATATGGGCATTCAGTGGGTTTGTTTACACACGCTTATTAAGATCTGGAGCTTATTGCTGTTGGACATTTGGCAGTCTCCATGTGTGCTTAGGATTGCAGCATGTTGAGATGGGGCAGAGCAGCTCTGGCTGGCAGAGACATTGCTCCTCCCTGGCTCCATGTGCTGCGGCAGAGCTAGCTGGCAGGCCACCCACTCACTGAAACACCCTCATGCCCCAGCCAGCCCCTCTAGTGTCTATAAATGCACTGATGCAGTTTGGGGGTTGTTTTGTGGTTTTTTTGTAGCGGGGCAGGACCATTACTCATTGTTCACCAGTAACAGCGGAGGACATTGTTTCCCAGCTAAAGCTAACTCTAGCCCTTGTCCTTAAGAAGCCAACTCACTGAAATATGGGGTTTTGGGAAGTGCAGAGTGCAATATCTCCAATGACCTAGCCATAAATATGTGCTTAGCTATATCTTAGGCCCAGTGCTTCATACATCTCCTTTATCTGTCACTTAACTATGCTCCACTTGAATTCCTCTCTCTTGGATTTTGTGATGGTGCATTCTGATTCACTTCCCATGTCTCCAACTGTTTCTTCAGCAAATCTTTTGGGAGATACTCCTCAACCTCCTCCAGCTTTTGCTGGAGTAACACCATTTGTATGTGGATGACTAAAGATCTACTTTATTCCAGATTTGCCTCCTTCCATCCAAAATAAAATCTTGGCCTGTTTGACATGCTTTTATGGATACTTACCTGTCATCTCAAGCTTGGCTTATCACAATAACCCTTCTTAATAATCACAATCCCTGCCCCCTTTCTTTTCTTAATCAAGGTAGATAACAGGGACTGAAGTGGCACGGGCACTGAGGTGCATGGTTGATGGCGTAGAGGTTGAGGCCACAGCAGAAGCGCTCATGGCACAGCCTGTTAGACTCCAATGAATGTGCAAATTCTGATAAACCTTGTCATAAGGACACAAAAAAGGAAATGACTGTAAACAGCGTCACCCTCCTGCTTGTCACTCAAACTCAAAAACTAGTCATCAGTTTGATTCCAAATCCCATCTAGATCCTCATATCCACACTATGACTAAGTCTTAACAACTTTATTATGAAATGGCTTTTCCTATTCATTCATGTAACAAAAACTCATATTCAGGCTATTATCCTGATAAGGTGTATATGCATAAGTCATTGGCCAATATGGGTGTGTGTGTGTGGGGGGGGAATCAATAGAAAAAAGATCTATTTTGAATCCTCCCAAAATATATGGTTTTTGTTTTATTTTCAGGTATTTTAATCTCTGTCTACAGTACAAATTGAAGTATATTTTTGAAAAATTGAAGTCAGCATTTTTTGCTTTGAAAAGGTAAGATTGAACTATGTCAACTTCTACATTTTTGTCAATAGTTTTAATGAAACGTTTTTGCTAAATTAGACCCAAATTTATTAACGATTTTAGTCACCTAAAGGAGCACTCTTTATTTATTTATTTTTGCAAACAAACAATTCACAGGAAAAAAAATATATTATCCAGCCCTAGTCCTAATTATTCAAATATTCTTGTCTGTTACACCTTGGACATGTAACTTTGTTTGACTGATATCCTTTCAGAATGCTTCTATAAGTTCATCTTCCTATTCTTTTGGTTTGACCACATCACTTAGCTGGATTCCTCTTTTGTATTACATCAAAAATAAGCTACTTCTTTTCATTTTTAAGGTCCTGCCTAGCCCAGCCTTCCCATACCTGTTATTTCTCATTCAGTATCATGGAATTAGGTTGTGCCTCTGATCAGCCTATGATTCTGGTCTTCTTCACCTAGTTTGAAAGGGGGTGAGATAAAAGGTCACATGTAAGAAAAAAGGAGAGAGGCCATTATAGCTGCATCTGGAACTCTTCATGACCTGAAAACAATAAAGCAATAATATGAACAATGAAAACTCAGGATAAGTATACAAGGAATGGCAAAATCGTGCATGGAAAAAAAATCAGAAATGGTAATAGACACAGCGAGTTTCAAGTAGAGATGTAAAAGACAATAAGAGAAGGTTGTATAAATACACTAGAAGGAAAAGAGAACAAATTTAAGTATAGGTCTATTACAAAAGTAGGAAAAGAAAAAATAAAGGGTGATACAAAAAAGGATGAAATATTCAACATCTTCCTTGTCTCAGACTTCACAAAAAAAGGTAAATTGTAATACTTAAATATAGCAGTAAACAACTTATGGCCTAGGGATAAGACGGCTTTGCCTCTGCCCACATCCATGTGCGGCTGGGCAGTGAGGCCACACCAGCGAAGAGGTCAGAGAGAAGCGGTGGCTGTGTGGATGCAGAGTCCGTGTTCCTGGCCGTGGTTTAGTTCCCTACCACCTGGAAACTGTACCCAACTGGTATCAGGGTGCAGAAAGAAGTGCCAGTGATGTGGGCACATCTCTTAGTTCCCTGACCCCCATGCAGATAAAGGCAAAGCTGTCCCAGCCTACATCAGACTGGAGTGTGGGTGTTCTGGCCTGCAGCCTGTAAAGCTGGGGTTTCAAAACTGTGGTCCATGTACCCCTAGGGTTACTCAAGACATTTCTGGGGGGTACTCAGGAGATACTGTGTAATGGTGGATTTAAGTTTCACTATAACAATAATTGGCATTTAAAGGGTTAAAACATAAAACATATGCTGGTAGAGGTATGTGGAGAGCTGGTAAATCCAGAAGGGAATACACAATAAGAAAAAGTCTGGGAACCTCTGTTGTAAAGGTTGCTGGCCACTGCTTAACAATATTAATTTTAACAGGAAGATGGGAATTCAAGCTAAAGTCCCCATCAAAAAAAAACAAAAAAAGCAAAAGAATATTTAAAACAGAAGAGCCAGGGGAAAATCATCCTCTAGTGCATAAGAAATTAACCAAAGCAATCTCTGAACCCCTTAGTAGTTATCTTTGAGAACTCTTGGAGGCCAGGAGAGGTCCCAAAGTACTGCAGACAGGGAGAAGGTCCAAGGAATTATACACTACTATTATGGAATAGACAACTTTATTTCCCAGAAACAATCTAAAACAATTTATTAATCTATTTGCAAATAGGGTGAAGATAAAGCAATGAAAGCCAGCCAACGTGGATATGTCAAAAAGACATGATTTCAAAACAATCTAATTCCTCCTTTGACAGGATAAATACACTAGTAGATAAAGGGAAGCAGTAGATATGATACATTTTAACTTCAGTGAAGATTTTGAAATTGTCCCGTGACTTTCTCACAAGCAAGCTGAAGCAACAGGTTCTCAACATAATCACTGTAAGAGTGATGTACAGCTGGTAGAAAAAAATCCTCTAAAAATAATTATCGACAGTTCATAATGAAATTGGGAAGTCATCTCAAATGAGTCTCTCCAGGGATATGTCCTGGGCCTATTTCTTTTCATTAACAATATGGATGATAAAATAAAGGGAACACAAAATATGTACATGACACCACGCATGGACAGGAGGGGTTGAAAGAATTTGAGAGGATTGGATCAGAATTTAAAATTATCTTAACAACCGGAAAAAATACATTAGCCATGACTGAAGACTGGTTTACATAGGTATCTATGCTTTTGAAAAGATCTAAAAATATTCTATAGGGCTGTGAAATATCAGGAGAGAGACTAAGAGTACCTAGTGGACAGAAAAATTGCCAGAAGAGAGGTTAGCTTGTTTAGCGGAACATCAAGGACATTAAAACAGGAGAAGCAATCTTTAACACCTGTGAAGTGAAGAACAGGAAGCACTAAGTCAATTGACTCCCTCATCTGCCAGAATACAAATTACCTGTGCTGCTGCCTGGTGGAACAGGGATCAAAGCTTCGATTCTGAACAGAAAATCACCTTCCCTTTTAAGACATGCACCCCAATTTTAGGGGACTGATGTTGAAGAAGAGGTGCATGTAGTACATGAATAAATATGGCATGAGTTAACAATGTAATGCGATTGTGAAAATTATAAATCCCATTCTTGGTTGTAGTAATAGAAGTGCTGTATGTAAGACACAGGAGATAATTTTCTCATGAGGTGTCACCTGGAAAACAACGTTAACTTTTGGTTCCCGTGCTTTAGGACAGACACAAATTGAAGGGAGTCCAAAGGAAAGCAATGAGAACGATAAGTATACCTATGAGGACATTTTGAAAAAATGGGTCTGTTTAATCTAGAAAGTAGAAGGATGTATGTGTAGGTGCAGGAGGGGAAGGAGAAGAGGTGGGTAACATAACAGTAACCAAATTCTCCATGTCTACTGAATGGACAAGAAGAAATAAGCTTAATTTGCAGCACAGATTATTTCAGTTATACACCAGGAAATATTTGCTTACTGTTAGGGTTGTGGAACACTGGAAAAGGCTACCCTGGGATTTTTGGAATCTCCTTCATCCCAAAACTTCTAATTCTATGACTGATATTTATTCAAATAAATACTTTGCGCTTTCCTTTCTTTCTTATGCTTAGGAACAGCTCTCACTAACATCCACAAAGCCACCTTACTATGCCCCTTCTCATCTTGCAAACTTAGGCTGCTAAAGTGCAGATATCACTACTTCTCATACCGACTAACATTGCCTTGTATTCCCCCTGGGAGGGGGTTACTCCTTTACCCTCTGTTTGAGGCACCTTAGAACACCAGTTTCTGGTAAACTGTATCGTAAAGAAAATATGGCAAGAGCCAGCATTACACAGAGGTTTATATTATGCAACACACACACACTGGATAAAACAGACCTGTGTCAAATGCTTTGGCTGTTAATGATCAAATGTTTCAGGAGTAATGCAAAGCAAGAAAATGCCCTAAGTTGAAGAATGGAACAGTTAAAAGCCATGAAACTGAAATGCTCTTGAAAACTGGAGGACAACTTAAAGAGGTTCAGACATGGTTTCTGCAAACAATGGGTACCAGCAAAAAAGAAGACAGTTAAATGGCAGTTTTATTTCTGACAATAGCTATTTATGAAACACTTGATGCCTTTAATAGTTTTTAGTTAACTGAGCTGGAAGGAACCAGCTATGAAACTAGATTGCAGAAATCTGAAGAGCACTGTGCCTCAACTAAAAATAAAACATGCAAGTGACTACTGATTAAGTAGAAAAGATGAAAAGTAGGTGAAACATTTTAGACTGATGTAAAGCTGGAGCAAATCTTGCAACATTGGGAGTCCCTAATAGGAGAACAGATGATGACTGGTTTCTGGAACAAAACACTCAGAGATACCTAAGATTAACCCTTAACAAAGCAATTAAAATGTGTCAATCATAGGAAATCATTCAGTCAAGATGCAAGGTTATGGAAGATGGACAGTGTTCTGACATCGTGAACATGTAGAGAATACATAATACTAGATGCAGAGAGACCTGAGGCAAAAAGGCATGCAAAATTTGAACTTGAAACCCACAAAACAGTACATGGAGTCACATACACTGTGGCAGATAATACATGCCATGATCATGACCAACATTTGTCTTGAAGAAAGTAAATTGGGAGGGGAGGGGGAATATATGAACTGCACCAGATTACATACTTTTACAAGAGTTTGCAATCCTAATAAGGTTTGCACACCATGGACAAACAGAATAAAGCCATCATTAACTTAAGGATCATTAGCCATCATTAATTTAACTTCAGGGGATCAATGGACAATGTTGCAACAAAAGAATGAACTATTAATCTGAAAATATGGACATATATTAATTTTAAATGGAATAAAATTGCAAAAGGCAATGTGGTGCCAGGAACAGTGATATTAACATTGATAGAAAAGTCACATGTGAGAGATGAAAACTACTTAAAGGCTCTCAAGTGATGAGTTTATTTCTACCAAGGAAATAACTGGCCTAAATGTATGGCTAAATAACAAATTAGAAAATGAACAAATTGTAATAGTAACAGAAAAAAGCATGTCATATTGGGTTAAAACACCTGTAGTTCTTTATCAGGAAGGTGCACTAATTTTAGAAGCATAGAACCAAAGCAGTTGTGTATGGGGACAGTCTTTTAGGCAACAGTCCAGAGTACAGAATACAGTTTAAAAAGTTCAAGTAAGACTCCAGCCTGTACAAAAAGATCTCTTCGCCAAATGAGATGAAAGAGAAGCTGGATTCACTGATTTGAGAATGATACATTTATGGAGAACCAACAGGGAAGACAGATTCACTGGTGATGACTGTAGAGCTAAAAAAAACCCCCAAAAAACAAAAACCAATTCCTTTGCTTATATATAGACTCCAAAGAAATATATACATAGGGGAAAAGGGCAGATTTTCCACTGTGTACAAAAAATTTTTGACAAGATGCCTGACACCAACTATTTCTTTATGCTTGTTATGTAAACAGGTGTCCAGCAGTCACCCTTAGAAAAAATTAGCACATGTTTATGCACATTCCACACATTACCACTTTTCTGTTTACTGCACAAAGCATTTCTAAGAAAAATGCAACAAAATATTTAGAGTAGAGAAGGCATTAAGATAGATGCTGTTTATTTCTGGGGGAAAACAGTAGCACATTAGAGCCAGAGGCTCCAAGCAGTTATATCACAGTTAAACTGAGGTCATCAGCACTATACCTGAACCAACAGATCAGGGTAAAATGTTTTCTTATAGTGGTGAAAGGAAAAATGTGCCTAATCTAGCTGCCCAAAGCAGCAACCTGAGCACTCCCTTTAGGAGAGCCTTGCCTGGGTTTGTCAAAATGCTCTCAAACCCCATTTACCACAGGCAATCAGTGAGGTTTAAGACATGGAAGAAAAACTTACTACATAAACAAAAGAAATAATTAAAGACAGAAACTGTATATTGAAGACAGCCAGACATGAAAAACAAAAGAAATTAAAAGAACTATATCTGATCTTACCCTAGCGTGTTCTAATGACTAGAGTGTAGCTGTTTGTTCTGACCTAGTCAAAGGGTGTGCAAAGACGTTACACTTAGATTGCTCTAACTACATTAGTTCAATCTAATTGCTGTACTGTATATATGTTTGGGGAGGCTAGATAGGGCAAAAAAAAGTGATTCCCCATCTATCTTAGTTCACCTACATGCAGAACTTACACTTAGATCAACCTAACTAGGGTTAGATCAATCAAAGTGTTGATCTGTACATATGTTTGGGAAACTTAGATCACAAAACATGACCGGCCTGATCCAACTTGAACACTGAGGTAGATCAGTATAACACATGCCAAATATAACCCAAATGTGTACCAGCACAGCCCTGGATGGACAACACCACTCAGGGATCCACTAACCCTCCATCCCACCACTACCACAGACTTGCCAGCTTCCACTGTCTCCAGTACCCCCTCGACTTAGTTTGTGTTCCCAGCACAGCTCCCAGCACCGGCAAACATGTGGACATGTAGGACCTACAATATGGTCCTGGAATGTGTGCACATGTTCATAAAGCAGCACCGGGGCTGGGAAAGCCCACCCATTTGCAGAGCAGCCCCAGGGCTGGACTCCCCCCACCCTGACTTACTTAAAGTGGGCTCCTAGCATCTGACCAAGCAGCACCCAATTCACAATCATGCCACATAAATTAAGCAGAGCGGTTATAAATCAGATCCCAGAGAAGCATGTTCGTGATCAAAGTTTCTGCAGGAGATCCTGCCAGATTGTACTACCCAGCCTTCTCTAGCTAGGGAACTAAGCCATCCAAAGTCCATGGAAACTCAGCTCCCAGGTTACCCCTAAAGCAAGTCTTAAATACTCGTTCTTATCTTTTCATCTAAATACTTCTACTGAATTCTTGGGGGACATATACTGTGCATATAACTTCCTTCCGAAGATGTATATGTGATTGACCGGTCAAGTGTCTTTCACGATCCAAATGCAAGTAGGAAATATTTACATCCTTTCAGATGCTTAGATTGATAATCCTTAGCTGTAAATTATCACTGAGAGTTACAGTCCTCACCCCGGTATTTTCTCAAAACAAAAAAAAGAAAAAGAAAAGAAATGAAATAAAAGAAAAGAAAAAAGGAGAAACAAATTTCTTCTCCCCCACTTCTCCCCCTCGGGTGCTGAAGGTGTTTGTTATGCCTCTAGCTGCTAAGGATACCTCTTGAGGTAGACCCCAACCTATCGGGCAGCCAACATACCCTGCCCTATGTCAATCACAGTTTGGGGAACAGCTCTTCTATCATTAATCTCGTTTACTGCCTAAGGCTTATGTCTCTGTCTTTATGCACCTGTTGTCTCTTAGATTGTGGTGTTTTGGGGATAGAGACCATCTGTTTTGTTTTGTGTGAATACGTCTCCTAGCACAATGGTGCTCTTGACCATGATTTGGGCTCATAAGGACTTCAGTAATGACAATGATATGAAAATGAAATGCCAGCTCCTTCACTCCCAAGTACAGCCTGGAGAGTGCCTCCTCCTAGGAGTCAAGAATTAATGCAGAAAAGAGAACAATTCCAATAGTATTTAACTTCAAAATATGTAAATGATCAATCTATTAACAATGTTTCAACACTAGCATGGAAGTGTAAATGTAATTATAACTCTCGTTCTTCTGCTCGCTTTCCTGCAAACAGGATAATAAGCTGGTTGCAAAAGTAGTCACTCTCAGAAAGCAGAGTAGGCAAGCAACTTGCACAAACTGTTCTTGCATACTTCAGTTCAGCTCCCCAAATTATTAAATCAGGGAAGAATGATAACTGTGATCTAAATGAATTTTCATATCTTGAAACCCCAGGTAAGAACAGAGCTGTTTTTCTGAACAGTTATCCCCAAGGAAGAAAATAATGAGGGAGGATACCTGAGTGATGAAACATTATTGAAGGAGAACTTGTTACTAAAATAACTGTCAGTTTTTGCAGATACAACTGAAAAAATTGTATGTCAGCAAACCACCACAATGAAGCAATGGTGATATAGAGGGTAAGGAGGGACAATCCTGAAGAAAGTACAAGGGCTTGTAAGATGCCCTAAGGAAGAAACTGGAAAGAAAATATTAACAAGAATAACAAAAAATCAGGACTCTACTTAAATAAGACAAGAGTGATATTTTCCTGTTGGTTAAAAAGAGAGATTACTTTCTCCTATTGAACACTTGTTCCCTGGAAGCTAAATCTGTTATATGTCACCTGCCTTCAGAGCTCTTCACATATCAATGTAAAGGGTCAGATGAAACTATCTTTCTGAAAGAACAAAGCTTGAGTTGTCCGTTAAAACATTGTGTTAAAGGTGGTCAAAAAAGTGCTAAATTTTGTTTTGTTTATTATAGTTTTAGCGGTCAGGATATTTTTTAGCGCATGGACCCAAAAACAAGTTAGTCTGAGGTAAGTGTGTGCGTGTTAACTACTAGATAGACCTGTAGAGGAATGCACTGCATTTGAAAGCTTGTCCAAGTCTATCCCAATCCGTTATCATCCTTGCCTCTCATATATTTCCTGGACCATCAAGGCTCCTGTTACTTCAAAAGAGAAACAGGAGCAGATAAAGCCCAGGCAGATGAACAGGTGCTTGCTGCAAAAGGAAAGGCAGCAAGCTACCCACTAGGTAAAAGGGCACCCCTGTGGCCAGTCAAGGGAAGCCACCTAACCAGAAGGGGGCAGGGCAGTCAGTCTGGCCCTGAAGCCTGCAGGGGAAAGAGCTCCTGCTCAGGAAAACTACAGGGGAGTACCTGGCTGACTCCTGAGCTGACCTGGGAATGCAAGTAAGGTGCTGAAGGGCTTGCAGAGGCTTATGACCCAGGGTATGGGGTAAAGTTGGATTATACAGCTGTTGGACTGACAGCTTTAGTTATAGCCAATGTATTTGTTTTTATTTAGGGCTTTACAAGTGGACTGGATTGGGACTAGCAGGGGTGGAGTACATCTCAGTAGCACCCAAGCAGAGTGGAGGCAGGGCCAGGGGGACCCAGAGCCCAAGCAGGGTGGAGCTATCAGGGCCAAGGCCCCCAAGCCAAAACAGGCAGGTGAGGGCTAGAACCCAGAAGCCAGGTCCAGCATGGTGGGCCTGGGCTAAAAGGCCCAGTGACAGGAAAAGAGCAGAGGCCAGGAAGGCTGAGGTCCAAACAAGGGACAGCAAGTTTTGTGGGTACAGGGGAGGTCAGAGGCCATGAAATCTGCCTTTAAGGTGCTTACTGTGCTACAGCACAGCTTGTTAGTGGTCAAAGGCTCACTCTGGGTCCCCTGGGTAGTCTCCCTTTTCAAAATAAAATAATCACACCAAGGTGTGGCAGGTAGGAAGAAGGGGAGGATACTTGGAACCAGGGTGAAGCAGAAGCTGCATGACCAGCAGGGGACATCACTGCCATGCCTGGGGCCCAGTGCTTCCTACATACACATAACTACAACACCACTCCAACACTACCTTAGCAGCTAGCAACTTACATTTGTCGTGCTGAGAGCATACACATTGGCAATTACCATAAAGTCACAGATGCTCTACAGAATCATAGAAAACTAGGGCTGGAAGGGACCTCTGGAGGTCATCTAGTCCAACCCCCTGCTCTAAGCAGGACCATCCTCAACTAGATCATCCCAGCCAAAGCTTTGTCTAGCCAGGTCTTGAAAACCTCCAAGGATGGAGATTCCACTATCTGTCTGGGTAACCTGTTCCAGCATTTTACTACCCTCCTAGTGAGAAAATTCTTCCTAATATCTAACCTAAACTTCCCTTGATGAAACTTGAGACCACTTCTCCTTGTTCTGTCATCTGCCACCACTAAGAAACGTCTAGCTCCATCCTCTTTTGAACTTTCCTTCAAGTAGTTGAAGGCTGCTATTAAATCCCCTCTATTCTTCTCCAAATAAATAAGTCCACTTCTCTCGGCCTCCCCTCAGAAGTCATGTGCCCCAGCCCCTCACCATTTTTGTTGTCCTCTGCTGGACTCTCTCCAATATGTCCACATCCTTTCTGTAGTGGGGGGGGGTCCCAAAACTGGACACAGCACTCCAGATGTGGCTTCACCAGTGCTGAATAAAGCAGAATAATTACTTTTCTTGACCTGCTGGCAACACTCCTACCAATGCAGCCCAGTATGCTGTTAGCCTTCTTGGAAACAAGGGCACACTTCTAGCTCATATTCAGCTTATTGTCCACTATAACCCCCAGGTCCTTTTCTGAAGAGCTGCTGCCCAGCCAGTCAGCCCCCAGCCTGTACTCATACATGGGATTACAGGTTTCTCTCACCAACCATGGTTTTGCCAACCACGGTTTTGAGTATCCACATTTCATAGTCTCTATATACCACTCTGGCTACGACAGTATACAGTTTTGAGTACCCACAGTTTTCCATGGCCACACATCAGCCCACCACTTGCCATTTCAAATCACTTGTGCTCTTGCTAGCTCTTGCTCTTGCTCATGGTGCTCCCGTCTCCTCACTCACACTCAGTCTTGCGTTGTGCTTCATGCCTTTAACATCTAGTCACAGGTGCTCTGAATTTCTGGAAATATGTTTCCATATCCTTAGAAACCAAATTGGAATTGTTGGATTATCTAGCATGGGAAAAGAGTGTGGCAAATGTAAGGAGGTATTTTGGTGTGAATGAAGCCACTGTGAGAGCCATTAAGAAAAGTGAAGTTACTATTAGGGTAATGTTGTGAGTGGTACACTGGAAAGTGCTAAAGTGACTTTTATGCCACATGATCATAGCTTAGAAAAAAATGGAAAAAGCACTTAGCATCTGGACAGGAAAAGTGCCTCTGAGCACCTAAGTGATACGTGAGAAGGCAAAGCAAATTTACATTCAGGACATGGGCCCCACAATGTGAAGATTACGGAGGAATCGGCTTCAGCAGACCATGTAGGCACTGCCGAGTACCCACCTGAGCTGAAGAAGCTGATTGAGGTAAAGGGTTATAAACCAGAGCAGGTCTAGAATGTGAATGAAAAGTGTTTGTTCTGGAAAAGAATGCCTTCCTGAACCTTCCTAGAGAAGGAGGAGATCTGCTCCAGGCTTCAAGGCAGTGAAGGATAGGTTAACTATTCTTCTCTGTTCCAGCTCTTCAGGTGACTTAATGGTAAGGCCAATGCTCCTCTACAGATCACAGAACTCACATGCTGAAGAATAAGAAAAAGAACTACCTGCCTGTCTTTCGGAGGTCCAACCACAAAGTGTGGGTTACTGCCACTGTATTCATGGACTGGTTTAACAACTGTTTTGTCTATGAGGTGGAACAGTACCTTACATCCAAGCCGGTGACCTTCAAAGTCCTGCTGATATTGGACAATGCTCCTGGCCACCCAGAGACAGTCCATTTTGCACACCCTAATGTGGAAGTGGCTTTTCTCCCACCTAACACAACATCCCTGCTACCACCACTGAACTAGGGTATAATAGCTACATTCAAGAGCTATTATACTGGGTGCACTTTTGGCCACATCCTAGAGGCAATGGAGAATGACCCAACACTGATGGTAATGCAGTGTTGGAAAAACTACAATATTTATGACTGCATTACTAACATAAAGGAGTCATTGGATGAGCTGAAGCAGTCAACTATCAACACATCTCGGGGAAAACTTTGGAAGGAGGCAGTCAGTGAGTTACAAGGACTTCCCACAATAGAGGCTGAGGTATGCTGCATTGTGGAGCTTGTACAAGATGTGAGAGGTGAGGGATTTGAAGACCTAGAGGCCAGTGAGGTGGAAGAGTACTCGAGTCTCATGTGGAGGAATTGACTGAGGAGGACCTGAATGAGCTTGTCAAATCCACCTCGAGTGATGACGAAGATGACAAGGATGAAGAGGTAATTGTATGGTCAAAGCTAAATCTTGCCAACCTTAACAAGGTCATTCTAGCAGCCAAAACTCTCTCAGACCTGGTGGTTGAGATGGACCCCTTCACGGAAAGATGCTTGAAATTTGAGGACTGGAAGACCTCATGAAACCATACAAGGAGGTCCAGAAAGATCTTCAAAGGAAAATGATGCAGCCATCCATCATTAGTTTCTTTAAAAGACCCACTACTAAACAGTGAACCTTTTTTAACCTATTAAAGGTAAATAAAAGTGATTTTTATACACTGTATGTTCCTTTATTATTCATATTCAATTCTGTAACCCCATTTTTCCCATAAGTCTTTTGTCTTACCAACCACAGTTTTGCCAACCACGGGAACTTTCAGGAACCTAAACCCCACAGTTGGTGAGGGAAACCTGTATTACATCTTATGTGTAGGACTTTGCACTTGCCCTTGTTGAACCTCATGAGTTTCATTTTGGCCCAATCCTCCAATTTGTCTAGGTCACTCTGAATCCTAGCCCTATCCTCCAGCATGTCTACTCCTCCCCCCCCCCAGCTTGATGTCATCTGCAAACTTGCTGAGGGTGCACTCTGTGCCGTCTTCCAGGTTGTTGATGAAGACATTGAACAAAACCGGCCCCAGGAACAACCCCTGGGGCACTCCACTTGATACTAGCTGCCAACCAGACATTGAGCCATTGATTACTACCCTCTAAGCCCAATGCTCCAGCCAGCTTTCTGTCTACCTTATAGGCCAACTGTATATAACTATTTCTAGAGTGTTTTCCCTTTTACTCTCATTTAAAATATTCCAGCATAGAAAAAAAACAAAGTCCTTTTATGTGAGTTATGAACAATACATGAATTAAAAAAAAAAATTAGTCCATCTGTAAAGAAGTTATTAATTAAAAGGAGACAAAGACACAATAAACATTGACTTAATAAAATTTTTCTGTACATAAGTCTGCAGGCTCTTAATTGTAATGAGCGGTAAACTGAGTAGCTTTGCTGTAGCAAACAGAAGTAACTTCGTGGCTACCAGGAACTTCCAATTATCAAACAACCCTTCTATACAGATTGTAAGAACCTACACTGAATTTTAGAAAACAGTTTCAATTCACCATTGTTTTGGGGGAAAATAGTAACATAATAGGAAGCTGAATGAGAAGGAAGTACATGATTTATAAGTTGCTACATAGCAAAAAATGAAAAAAAAAGTTGCTAAAATGAATCACAGAACAGATTTAATGTTTTAAAAACTTACTCTAATGACATCCCAATGACAAAATTAAATTGTATTGGGTAGGATAGATGATATGGAATCACTTGCTCTTTTAATTTTTTCTGACGTTTAGCTATTTTAAGAGACGTGAGGGGCAGAAAAACCTTACCCAAAGTTTTGTGCATGTCCTCACAGCTCTGTTAGTCCAAAACAGCAATTTAACATTCATATCTATTACTACCCTACTGTAAAACATGGTTTTATAAATCAATAGTTTCCTGATAAAATTTTAAAATAAACATTGTTAAATTGGTGTTTTAACATTCGTGCCAGTCATTAATGAATATCATTGGGATATTATCCTTGCTTCTGTTGTATGGTTATTAGTAAGATATTTTAAAAGAACAGAATTGAAATCAGGCCTGTTGGTTCCAAAACTCATACTGCAAACACTCAAATGTTCCTTTCAGGTTATAGAAATACTCAACGACAGTTTCATAGTTGGTTGGTAGGGTCGTTAAAAGATTAAACAGAAAGAAAGCGCTTTTGACTTTTCCCTACCTACTAAAGCTGTTTTGCTTTTATACATACCTTTTAAAATATACAAATAAAAAGGCTTTGGGGGGGAAAAGGAAAGAAAAATACACAGGGACATTAGCAACAGAGTGAGGATCAAGCCAAATACACAGAAAGCAAAGTAGTCACTGATGCAAGTAAATCTAAAACAAGTTCTGCAGGAAACAAGAGCTATATTGCAAAGAACAACGTGCACCTACAGGGTTTCATCAAGATCAATGGTGCCCATAATCAAAAATGTTCCTTCTCCATTTAGCATTTTCTAATCCTAACATCCATCAAAGTAGTAAATGGATTATGAAAGCAAAGATCCTACTCAGATACTGAGCCTAATGTGACTCTAAAGATGCATTTTTGCACAGTGAAATTACTCCTTTAATGTCTGTGCTTTCTAATTTACTCTGGTAGGCGCTGTTAAAATAATAACAGAGGTGTTAGATTATAAAGCAGGTGTTGGCAAGGAAGAGTGCACAAGTTTGTTTTATATTTTTCATACTTCCTGTTGCACTTGGATCATCATTTTAAAATTTATCTCATTTCTTTCTTTTATGTTTATGATCATTAAGGCCATCCTGTCAGTACTTTAAAATAAAACCAGCAGCATTCTATAATTTCTGTAAATAATTTTTATGGCTATCTAGGACTCAAATTGATTGTAAACAAGCAATAAAATGTGTAATACCACTTTATAGATCACATAATATTATGGTTTATTTTAGTTCTTCTGAGCAATAGCATGGGGCAGCTAATGTCATTCTCTATCCCCTCATTCATGGTTTTCAAATTGGTAACAGCTTCAAAGTTTCTTTTCATATTTTCCTGAGAGACCTCACAGTACATAGCTGTCTTTTCATTTTCCCCATTTTAATAGATCATCCTGCTAAAGCAGGCCTCTGTGAGGCATGTTGATTTTCAATTAAAAATTAGGTGTCACAATACATATATATCCTATTCTTTGAAAGCATATTGAAAGCGCTACCACACTGTACTTCATCCCAGTAAAGAAAAAGAACAAAATGGAGCCTTAAAAAATTCCAATGAAACTTCTCTGAATTGTGTATTACCACACATAATGGTAATGGTACAACATCAATAGAATGAAATAATAAAACTAATATCCCTGCCAGCAGAAACATTGCTGACCAACTGAGAACTATACTGTTATGCAGAGGCATAACAAGATACTCAAGTGCTCTAGGCAACGGCAGCACACGGGGCATCTTGTTGGCTGTGCTGCAAGTGGTAGAGCTGCTGCTTTTTTTTTTTTTTTTTTTTTTTTTAACAGATCCCATACCCCCCACCCCCCAGGTCAGCATCTGAGACTGATGTCCCAGTCACATCCCCCTCATTATGCTACTGCTGGACCCACAACAAATTAGATGCTCCTGTAGACCAAACTTGAAGGCTAGGGGTAGACATTGAAAAAGCCTGAGCCGGAACTGATTCAATATTTGCAAGTTAGTTTAATCTGCCTAGGCTGAACTAGTTTGAAACTGGACAGACATTCTGTCTGGACTGAGGAAATTCAGGCACATGCCTGCAGTGACTCAAGCTAAAAACTGTGGGGGTGGGGGGGTGCTAGAGCCACCCTTCCTTCTCTTCTGCAGGGAGCTGAGCTGAGGGGGGCGTGGCCAGGCCCCAGCAGGACTCTCTAATTAGGGAGGTCTGACTGTACGGTCACAAGCTTTTCCCCACTAGCTGCTCCCCGTTGCCAGCCCCCAGCCCCAGGCTGGCACTCTAAGACAAGGTGAGGGAGAGGGTGTGCAGTGCATGCATCTTGTTGATGATATGGAGCTTTTCAGTCTTTCTCCCTGCTTCATCATCCTACAGCAAACTGACAGGAAAGCAAGCCAGCCAGGGGACTGATAATAGTGTTTATCACCGGATTAGCAAAACAATAGCCTGTCTCCACATTACTTCAAACTTCTTAAACAGCTTACCAGCTGACCTGTTGATTAGCTCCAAAAGCCCTAAGTGGACACTGTTCTGTCTGCCTATCCTAGTGAAACTGGAGAGAGAGACGCACACACAGAGACACCTCTAAGCATTTGCTAGCATATCACACGCTGGCTATGGTCCCTACTGTGGCAAAGAGGAGGAAGGAATCTATGCTTAAGCAGTGAGTGATGAGAGGGGGAGAAGAGGAGGGCATGGTGAAGCCAGCAGACCCTGCTGTGCCTTCAAGTCTGTGCTGACGTCCAGCCAGGGGGCAGAGGGGAGGGGCCAGATCTCCTGTTGAGCAGAGAGCCCTGCCCAGCCCAGAGAGCATGCCAGGATGCTGGGGGACTCTGATTTAACTTAAACCAGCAAGGAGTCTGGGGCAGGCATTGCATAAACCGGTTTCAGCCAAATCAATTTAGTCTGATAGTACATTCAACCAGGTTTATCTCAAACTGGTTTCAGCCATTTTCAATCTGGTTTATATGTACTAAACATCTGTTCTGTTACACATTTAAACCAGTTTCTGATTACTTAAACTGGTTTATGTGTAATGTCTGTCCCTAACCAAAGAGAGGATTTGAAGAGCTATTAGAAGAGAAAAGGACAAGGATGGCTTGAACAAAAATAGTAATTTGGAAGAAGAAACCTTGTGTGATAACAGTCATTTGAAATTTTGTTGTGGTGGTGGCTAGCATACTACTAACTCTTGGGTCCTGACTGTAACCACAAAACATAGAGTTAGTTCAATAAAAATATCACCCACAGGAATTATTGCCACTTCCATATCTACCAGACCATCACAGAAATCACATCACTTCAACACTTAAAACCTCTTGAAATTTAAAAGGCAACCTCCAAAATTAAGTCTCCAGAATTTTTTAATCCATTGAAAGGTTTGCCTCAGGTTTAATTCAAGAGATGAAGGAAAAGTTGAGTTGGTTCTTCATTTATCTTAACCCTCCTAGGTTCTTAACCTTCCTGGAATTAAGGTGTCAGATACCTATACAGTTTCAGACCTACTAATATGCATCTCAGAATTGTGTAAAACTGCGACATCCTGAGCGTGAAAAAAACTATGACTAAAACTGCCGATAGCAACTGATGATTTGGGGTACGCAACTCAAGGCAATTTAAAAATGGCCTTGTTTTCAGAAAATGTTAAGCACATGACATCTTAACTTCAGGTCTCCTAAAGTGTCTCATTTTGGACACTCAACACAAAACTTTTGAACGAAAAACTTTAGAACAATTGAAGTCAAAGTGAAGAAGCAATCTTTATTCAGTGGTGAAGAATCTGATTTAGAAAACACAAACTTGTGTTAATAATGGATAAATTACCATAAATTGTTCTGCAAATTAACATCAAAGGAATCAAAATTTTTTTTTATATTAGCCAAAACTTTTTAAAGCAAGAATCTCAAGTAAGCCTCAAGGAGGATTGATCAGGTTTTTTTCATGTAATAGTTTATCCACCAAAAACAGTTTTGGTTAATCAAAGCATATTAATTTAGGTCACATTACATTAATAGTTCCCCTGAAATAAAGTTTTAAAAGGATTGCAAACATTCAAAACAATCCATTGAATCATTTCTGAAACAAAAATAACATTTTGATTCTGTGTGTTTAAATTAACATTAGTAATTAGGCACCATTCCAAAAATGAAGTAGGTGGTCATAGTACAAACTTAAGTCTCTAAGCCCCAGATGTTAGGAATGTTAATTGAGGTACATTTTCTTTCAGGAGAGCGATAAAAGCACCATACTCTAAGCAACTGTAAAGTGGGTTTCCTTCAATCATTCTTAAAACTACTGCATTTTTTGTAAAATCCAAAAGTATTCATTGGAGCAGGGAACAGGAACTGGTGTCTTCTTTCCTATGTGAATACTTTAACTACTAGAGTATACAGGGTCACTAATTCTCTGGCCCAATGAACATGTAAATCTTTCATACAAGATGAAATAGCTTCAACGGGAGAGACAAAGTGACCTATCCAGGATACTTTTAGTCTGATGCTTAAAGCAATCCTGGGGGGTAAGAGACTTCAGCTCAATTGTTGATGTACAGAAGGAAGAGGGAGTATCCCAATCAATAAGAGGAAGATGGCATCAACCCATCTATTTTGTGAATTGGAACCTTTGGGCTACTATACACATACAGGGAGGCTGTTCCAACTCACTGTAGTTACAGAATGTTGGAGCAGACTCAATTAATAAAGTCTGCTGGAGCATGGTAAATCACCGCTCTCCAGCAAACTCCATTGTCACATGTATCAGTGCCCCTACACTAAAATATGGCAGGAGGGGTGCTTTAACTAAAGCTTATTCAATGAGCTTTAGTTAAAAGTACCCCTGCTGCCATTTTTCAGTGTGGGGATGCTGATACATGTGACCCTCTGGGCACTTTAATTAGCGTGGCTCTCAGAGCCACACTAATTAAAGCATCCCCAACCCAACCTCTCAGAGCACGTCTATAAGCACCCCTTTTTTTTAAAAAAATGCTCCATAATTAAATGCTTTTTAAACTTTAAACAATATTTTTCATTTGCCATTTTAAAAAAACATATAATTTTAATTGATCACATTTGAAATATATTTTTCTTTAGTGAATCAACAGTAAATCAATTATTTGCACAGCCCTCACCTCAAATTCATGATGAGCCATTTAAATAATTAAGTATACCAACTTCCAAAGGTGCTGACATTTAATATCCTACTAAAGTTAATGAGGGCTATTGAGTGCATTGTATTTAAAAAGCTAGTCAATTATTTAATTATCTTAGAAAGGTTTTAGGTCTATGATCTTTCAGTAATTTTGAAAAACTTGGCTTTTTGTTTTACCTATGCCTCTAGCCCAATGAACCCCAGCCAGGTTGCTATGGCACCCAGGAGTGTTGTGAAATCCTTTAAAGGCTGTTACAAGGTAGCAAGCAATGCACACTGTTAGGTGTGCAAACTTGATTCACAGGTTAAACCAAGAAATTTCAAATAGGAATCCATAGTGTTAAAAACATTATGACCTTTTTCTGAGTTCTCTGCAACAAAAGAATAGCTCTAGTATTTTCTACTAGTCAAAACACACACCCCAAACTGAAACCTAACACCTGGCATTTTTCAAGGGGTGCCTTGATTCTATTAAGGAGTACCTCAAGTCTAAAGAGATAAAGAACCACTGGTTTGGTCATAGCTACGGTATATTCTAAGTAGCATTGCAAAATTCAGGAAACTTGAGATAATGTATTACTACTGGATCAAATGCACTTATTTTCATAATACTACCTGTTGCTTTACTCTACTGTAGCTTTCAAGTTGCTTTTGATTACTTCACTGCAGTTAGCTATGTCCATTCTTGTTCATTAGTATGAAACATATTACTACAGCAATTTATTTAAAGCAAAAAAAAAAAAAAAAAAGGAGGAAGGAAAGAAAGAAAAACATGTTTCTGGATTGTATGTATGCTACAAATAAAGAACTTCCATGTGTTGAGATTCATCAACTAATGGCATTGGAACATTATTTAGTAAAGAATGCCACTGAAATTTCAACTGGAAAGCTCTCATACATTGTTGAAAAACCTAATATTAAATGACAGTTGCAGACCCAACACTTATACTGAAGGGACAGTTGACATTTTCCTTCTACAGTATACTTTGACAAATTACAGAAAGTGATTCTGAAAGACTAGTCACAGGGGCAGAAACTTTATATTATATGCGGTGGAGGAAAGGAAGATAAAAGATCATCTTATATTTGTCTCAGGAAAATAGGTCCTGTCTTTTATGAGATTAAACTGCCTGATGTTAAGGGAATGATCAGCTGTTTCCCATGCAGATGTTGATTTAAAAGGATTCTAACAGACACAAATACTGTATCTGTCAAATGTCACAGTTTGGCATTTGCTATTAATTTTTTCTTTCACTTTCTCATATTAGCCTGGTAATAAAGCACTGATTCTTAACCATGGTGTCCTGGCACCCAGGAATGCCTTGAGATCCTTTCAAAGGTGACACACAGTGGCAGGCAGTGCTAGCCCTTTTAGCTGTGCAAATATGATTCACATGATAAACCTAGAGATTTCAAATAGGAATCCATAGTGTTAAGAAAAAACATTCTGGTAGTCAAAAAAAAAAAAAAAACTGCTGTGGTGTTTCTGAGTTCTTTGCAACAGAGAAATTCTCTAGTATTTTCCTGCAGTCAAAAAAAGATGAAAACTAAGAATTGGTATATTCTGAGGGGTTCCTACTGAAGGGTACCTGAAGTCTGAAAAGGTAGAGGACTACTGCCATAAAGCTACACACACACACACACACACACACACACACACACACACACTTTAGTATTAGATTATTTAGTAGCTATTCATTCCTTCAGATTTCTTAGTGTGCTTAGTCAAAAAACACCCTTGGAAAGTCAACATAGGGTAGCCTTTTTTCCTGCAAAAATGGAGCATTTATCATAGTTATGAAACTATTTTATATGATAAATATAGTTTATATGAAAAATAGTTGTGTTCTTCTCTAATTTCTCTGGGTATACCTTTTCTGATAAGCATTAAACCTGAGCCCTTTCCTTTTCTGGGATGGAATCCGCATCTGCAATTCCATTTTTAAACTCCAGGCAACTGTAGCCTGCCTCGCATATACAATGGGTATGGTATCTTCTCATTGTTGGCGTGCGACCAGCAGTGAATACAGTGACCTAAAAAATTCCTTTAGAAAAGGTATTGTACAAATTTAACTGTGGGCACAAATATAATATTCAGCAAAAGGATTTTTCAAAAATAAAAAAATAACAAAACAATTCAAAATGTCTGTCATACCTTGACCCTGGGCAGATTTTTGTTACCCAGAGTCCTAACCTCTAGGGACCTAGATCTTTCCTTTCCACTTGAGTCTTTCTGTAACATGGCAGACTATCCCGTTTAGAAATAATTGTCAGTCCTGTTAAGAATGCTCAGTTGTGGGGCATTTGGCAAAGGAGGGATTGTCCCACTGGGAGCTATAAAAGTTCCCAGAAGAGAAAGCAAGAGAAAGGAGGAAGCAAACTGTTACCTGTCCTGGCCATTTTTTACGGATCTCAGCAATACCACAGAATTTCAAACCACAATAATAGGCTCAAAATCACTTTGAAACTCCAAGTATCTTAGAACTCCAAGAATCTTGTAAGCATAACAAGGGAAATAGCAGCAAAGTGTTAAATGAAGCGACTTACCGGGTCAAGCAAATGTAGCATTTTAAATTAGAAAAGAATGGCCTAGGCCTAAAAATCAATTATTAAATGAGCCATTAGTAAACAAGATTTCCACAGGTACTTTACATTAAAATGTGCTAAAATAAGTAATAATTTTTATGACTTTTATTTCTACAGAGAATTTTATGACTTTTATTTCTACAGAGTAAGCACTGCAATTCTAACCTTGCAAGGAAAGGAAAGAATGAAACTGATAAGATGACATTCAAGGCCAGAGAGGAAATAAACAATCCTCTGTTCAGTTTCACAAGTACATATATTTTAGGTAATTGATACCTTCCAGGGTCACTGAAGAACCCTGTGAACTCACTGGTGCCCAGAGGTCCAAGAAAAACAAAGAAGATTGAAACAGACCAATCAAAACATTTTTGTTTCTTGAAGTTGAGTGTATTTATCCATGGGTCGGATCAGAGGGAAAGCAAGAGACTACATAGGAAGACTCCAAAAGGAGTCCATTGTCCCCACGTTGGTCCTCCACTAGTAGGGGTACAAGTGAAAACTTGTGCTCTTTTAATGTATTTGGGTGAAGATTCTAATACAAATCTTCTAAAGATTCTAAAAAGTCTAGTAAGAATGAGATACCTAGTTGTTTTGAAAACCCTAAAAGATGCCTATCTGCATCTTCAGCTGCCCAAATACTTAAAAAAACCCCAAAAACCTGGACCCTGGTCTCCTCCCCCCCTCCATTTCTACCTATTAGGTTATTGTGAATCTTAACACAATAATGAGGTATTGAAATATTATGGTAATGGCAACCACGGAGGTACTTAAGATATATCTGAAGATTGAATGTGACACAGTATGTTCTAAAATTAATAAGTGTTAGAAGTGTTTAAGAAGTTGCATTATAGCACATTAAGAATATTTTCTTCTTAGTGGCACTAGCCTTCTAAAATTTTAATTCCTTATTTTTATACGCTAGATTAAAAATGTGTCAAGAGTCTTCATTATTTTATGCATCAAACTACTAGCTGTCATATCTGTGTCTGTGCATGTCTGTGGTCAGCAAAACATGCTAATTTAACCTGGCATCCTAAATTTTAAACATCTTGGCTGGGAAGTGGATTATTTCAGATGGATTATTATTCACTGATAGCAAAGGACAGTGGGAACATCTTATGTGAAAGGATTATACTTGTGTTTGCAGAAGCACAAAGATACACCTGCACATAAGACATCTCGATTAGGTCTCAAAAACAAAAAGCCCATTGCAGTATTTACAATGCGACATAGAAAGTAAGCAAAATAACTCTCAGAAGTAAAGATGCAATAAAGACACAGCTAAACCTTAAGAACTCCCAACTAGTAAGTAGAAATGCATTGCAAATTAATTTTTCAAATAAGCAAGTAAAACCAAGTAACATGAGGAAACAAAAATAAGAATGTAGTGAAAGTGTGTTTTGATAATCTATTTTAACTGCTGTCATTTGGTATTAGTAATTAATTTATGCATTTAGCATAGACTCAATAGATTCTGAAGCTTTATCACCGAAGTTTTATGGTGATGTAATCTGATCTCCTGTGTGACAATGTTCAGAGAATTTCACTTAGGAATAATGGGTTTGAACTGCGTAAACACACACACACACAGGCCACATACAGATATTTGGGGAGGTTAGAGCACATTAAAAACTGCCACCTGATCTAACTTAATTTGCCCAGGCATGGACCTTACACTAATTAGGTGGATCTACATACAAGCTGAACAGAAGTTCAGGACAGTTAGATTGGTCTAAAAATAGCCAACCTGATCTAAGTTAAGAATACTTCTGAGGTAGTCTAACTTAGCTTGACTCAAGCAAGACTGATCTAAGTGAACTTCTGTACAGCTGCTAGCACAGCTCCAGTCCTAGGAAAGACCAGCTGTCGGTCCCCAGGCCCAAGGCTGCATCTTTCCTATTCTCTCTCTCACACTAGACTATTTTCAGCCCCCACAGACCCTCCCCCCACCCAGAGAGGGACAACCACCCCATTCTGCCAAAAAACCCCATCCAGAAAGTCAGTCCCAGTGCTGGTTTTATCAGAATTCGTCAATACTGGTAGCTGAGAAAGTAAGTTTGGGTGGGAGTAGGGGCAGGAAGGATCAGGTGGTAGGTTCACTAGGGGGATTGTTTGTCTGTGGGTGCGGGTTGTCGGGTGGGTAAAAATGGCCCTGGTCCTGGAGGCAGGGAACAAAGCCCCCCCAGCCCCTCCAAGCCCCTTTCTGCAGACCCTGTGAGCCTCCCTGATCACACCAAGCCTTCCTGGACCCTAGTAACACTTTCATGGACTTTGCCTGCCCCTCTAATAATGTATTAAGTATCACAACTGTCTATCTTTGACTCCCTAGGCCAAACGACCAGGTATTCATTTACAGGTGGGTCAACTGAGGCCAGCTTTTAGAAGAGACCCAGAGCAAGGCTCAGACTCACACTCCTGAAACAGCTGGACGTGGGGCTGCTTTGCCACTGTACCCCTGCCTCTGTCTTCCAGGACATTTTTGTGTTTTCTTTCTAGAGAAATGAAGTAAGAGTGCAGTGTTTTGAGCTAAATTATTGAATTTAGCAACTAACACTGAGAATCAGGAAGGTTTTGTTGTAGTTAAAAATATGTGTGTGTGTATATGACCAAATGTGGCAGAGAGGCTAGCACAACAGATGGTCCTGTAATATTTTGGCATTCGTTGTCAATAAGGTGTTAGGTTCTATCTGGAAGGTGACAGAAAATAAGACAGAAAATGATAAAATAACAACGTATAAATCATTATATCCTTCAAGTACCTTTTTTTTTTAAAAAAAAAAGGATCAAATGCTCAAGTAAATGAACCAAATCTAGAGGGACCAGGTTTGTTAAGGTTTTTTATTCTCACTTACTCAGGAACTTAATGGAATTTACAAGAGTATCTCTATATTTAGGCACCTCAATGCCCTTGTAAATCTGACCCAAAGATGTTATTCAGTCCATATGCAAGCAACATCCAAACCAATGGGAGATATATAAAGGAAAAAAATAACAATTTGCCCATTTGCCACAAGAGTAGTATCAATAGTTAAGCAAGGATAAGAATTATAGTGGCTTACCCTTATGCCTGCTGTGAAACCAAAAAATTCTGCCCACAGCTAAGTATTTCTGAAATGCACAGGTGCATTATAGACATGGATTTGTTTTACCTTCTTTGGAAGCACTCAGTATAGGCCACTGTAAATGTCAGCATACTGGAGTGCAATTGCCCTGTTCCAGTAATAAGTACTGAAACATGGGCCTATTCAGGATCTTTTTCCAAGTTCCTCTGTAGAGATGCATAAAAATAAACAGGAATTAGAAAAGGGGGTGGGGAAAGAACATAGAATTTTTCCCCTAGAATATTTCCTACTACTTTGCTTACTTTAAGAAGTCCTAAGTAGTAGACGTTTGCCTTTTGGGGAGGGCATTCTGGACTCTCTCAGACCTCAGTATAACATGGTGCATCATCTTTATTTTCAAATATTCTCAAATGGGATTATTCACATAATACTGCACTACTCCATACAAGAAAAGGTATCAAAGATACCAGAAACAGTTTCCTAGCAATTAAAAATTATTAAGTAAATAGCACAGAATAAAAAGCTTGTTCTGCAGAAATTCATGCTGCTTATCATTCAGTGTTCTGTGTTTAGATGCTTTTTAAAAATAGTTCTTATATTATTTTACTAAGAAAATGAGTTAAATATATAAGATGGAAGTTGCCAAATAGTGCTATTTCTTTCATCCCTTGCCTCTTCCTTTTGAAGAACATTATACTACTCCTCAGTTCCTCAGTACTGGGACTTCAAAAACAATGCTTAGGGGATAGCTAGTTCCCTTAACACAACAGGATGCATACCAGCCAAATTAATTAGCACTGTATGTTCTTTAGTTTGTCAAGTATGTCCTTTCCTATTTTTTATTAAAGAATCAGCTAGTTATTATTGAAATTGTATAATTTATTCTTTCTGAACTATCCACACTTTTTCCCCATACTTTTCTTCTTAAAGACCAGTTTCTAAAATGGAGCTTGGTACCTCAAGTGATTTTAGTTTCCGTTTAATCCCTTTCCAAGTGGTCTTGTTTTCCCTCTAATAACACTGCTTGCAAAGCCCTTTTACAAAGAGAGGAGACAAACTTCACCCATCCATGACAAATGATTCTTACTATACTGTAGTTCCTGAAGGACTAATTTACAAAATTATTTCTCCTAGAAAGACAAAACAATGTTAGTGTGCTGGAATGCAGACCCCACTTATTTCATCTCCCAGTATAAGTAGGTCAGATGGGAATGAAGACTAGAATACTAGTGATGGTACCTTGCCAAAAGTAGGCAAGGTATGCTTCCTCCCTAGAGACTAGGACAACCTTCTACAGATTTTTGTTAGCTACAGTCTTAGAGCATGAGTTCATTTTTTGCTTTGTTTTGTTGAACTAAAAACCAAAGGACAAACTAGAGCAACAAGAGGATCCTAGAAATTATTTGCACTTCTTCTGAGCCTGAATCCTGAGGGCTCAGTGGTCCTGTACTAGCACACTTTCAGGCCAACTGCATATTTTATGGAAGCAAAAGAATGGAAACAGTTCCTCAAGAAACAGCCAGTCCATTAAAGAAAACAGCAGCTTACAAATGTATGACTGGTAATTCAAAATAAAAAAAAGTTTTGATGATCAACATTTATCTTTTCCATACTTCTGGGTCACATGCTCCAATAATTCCAGAAAACTTTTGTCTTTTTGTCCAGTTGTTTTTATTTCATCTCTCAAGGTAAATAAGCAATTTAATGCTATTGCAGATATACTCTCCTAAGCCATGTCACCTAGGATGATACCAATTCAGAGACTCAATTGCTTGGCAGGTAAGTTAAAAAGAAAATAAGTGTTCTGAAGCTGTGGGACATGCAGTCTGCTGTCCTGGCCATGTTGTGTTTCAGCTTGATGCTGATTTGAGGCCCAGGGGAACACTTGGAGGCTGAGTTAAACACTGTGTTGAACCTAGCAGTAGCTGGAAAGTGGCACTGTGTGGATTCACCTCCTGAACAGTTTCAAATGCCTTTGTTCTTTTCAACAACTCTGCCTTGCAGCACTTAAGCCTTGAAAAAGCACTGAACTAGAAACTTGTTCTCACTGGTAGAATGAAGCTCAGTTCAATCCAGGGCAGGATGACCCTACTGGGTACAAAAGGAAATATACACTTTTATGGGATTTGAAGAGCACTAAATAAATCAAGATATATTGAAACTCCTCTTAAATTTAGATCCTTATCTCAGCTATAGACTGTAAAGATCTCTTCACCAAAAAAAATTAAAGGTAAATGTTCAACCTATTCAGCATAGAGTTTCTTATAGCAGATTGAAAAAGGATGATTAGTTAGAAGCTACTAAAATTTCAGAACATTTAGAACACCTGATGAAACTCTGGCTTTGGTTCAAAAAAAAATTTTATGTAAGGCTAGGACTAAAGGAAATTTTAAGGACCAGTGTCAATGCCAAAAAAAAAAAAAAAAGAAAAGAAAAGAAAGAAAGAGATTACTTCCCGTGATAAGCTCGAAGTTGGGTTTGCCTGTAGTTTGTGAGATGCCACTTCTTAAAATCCTGCCACCACTTATGAGCATTAAATGATTTCTCTACCCCTGCCATAGTTTACCACCTCCTGTTAAAATACTACACATGACTGTAGTCCTTAGATGATAATACTAGTGAAGAACAACTCTTTAAAATGTATTATCTGAATTCCAGGACTGCATAACAATCCTTATCAGAGGCAAAATCCTATTGTGCTATGCATAAGCACATATGTACCAAAGTGATGATGGTATCTGCCTCAAAGGGTGCATCTACACATGCACTTTAATGCACACAGCCTAATGTGCATTTATTTAGTACCTCTTCTTGGAGGTATGAAATTTAATGTGCATTAGAAAAAAAACACTAATGCATGTGTAGATGCACCCAAAGTTTCTAAGGCTAGGGATGGACATTCAAAAAGCCTGAACCTGAATTGATTCAATCTTTCCAAGTTAGTCTAACCTGCAGAAATCAAACTGATTTGCAAGTGGATAAACATTCACTTTTGATCCAGGAAATGCAGGCACATGCCTGCAGCGGCTCAGGCTAGAAGCCAGAGGGCACTAGAGCCCTCCCTTCCCTTGCCTTGCCTTGCCTTGCCTTCCATAGTGCTGAGCTGGGGGAAGGGAGCCATCACCAGGCCCTGGCAGGATGCTATGATTAGGGAAGGATTTAAATCCCGACCCTGGCCTGCATAGTCCCCAGCCATGGTGTGCCTGGAGGGGGAGGGGAAGCAGCCCTTGCCAGGTTTTTCTTTTCTGCTTACTGCTCAAGAGATAGGAGTGTTGCCAGCTCCTGGCTAGCACTCTAAGATAGGGGAAGGAGGACTGCTTATGTGGAGTGCATGCATCTGTTGACGATACTGAGCTTTAAGTTTCTCTTAAACCAGTTTCAGCCATTCTGAAGCTGTTTTATGTGCACTGAACTTATATTACGTTACAGGTTTAAATCAGTTTCTGAACACTTAAACTGGTTTATGTATAACTTTTGTCCCTAGCCTAAATGATGGACATAGAAGAGGAAATAGCATATGTCAGGAAAAAGTAAGAGTCTGGTTATAGATTATGCTGGCCTAAGTGCTGAGAGCTGTACCGGTGCCAGGACCTGCCCTGAAACACCATTCTAAGTTGGGCAGGAGAGAGGCAAGGCTAGCAGGTCTGCATAGAGAGTTGTGGGATTGTAGGGGGGGCGGTGTCCACAGGGAGGATTGCCCATGCTCGAGTTGGAGAATTAAAAGTAGCCCAGTCAGGGTAGGCCAGGGAAACAGCAAAAGCACAGCCCTCAGGCTACAGGGAGTGGCTGGGCTTTCCCAGCCCAAGAGCTGAGCTCTGAACATGTACACACATTTGGTTAGACTGGATACGGGTTAGCTCAGTCTACAAAGTGCTCTTCCTTTCATGAACTAAATTATATCAGACCAGCCATTTTTTGCCTGATCTATTCTCTTGGAATATATGATATATGGCACACATATCAATGTAATCCTAGTTAGGGTGATCTAAGTGGACCATCTGCATATACCTTAAATGTTTCAAATGCTTTTAACAAGTGTTGGTAATTAAGAAGTGCCACATATTTTGTGTAGAAATATTACCCATGCAAGCATTAGAAAGAATTTGAGTGACTTAAGGGCAAATAGATTTTGGAAGCACCAAGCTTACTGGATGGAATTAAAGGAGAAACAGATGTGTTTGTGAGAAAAGGAGCCCAATATACAACTGCAGGACCCTGGATTTGATTCCCAGGTGGTCCATTCCAATCCTCTCTTCCTATATTTAATAAGATTGCCAGCACTGGCCAGTGTGTACAACCTCTATGACTTTTTTTGGTGATTTTCCATGCTAATCTTATTTGTATATGTGGGCACTGTGGATTAATCTAGATGTTTATCTAGAATTATCGGGTTATAATAAATACCAATGATACTTGGAGTTGCCCATGAGTGCTAGATATAGAAGAGAGATGCAGTGCAGATCAGTGGTTGTTTTGACTGGAATGGCTTGTTTATTCCATGGGTATTGTGTCTGGGGATGTTTGAAAATGTCCTTGGGTTTTTGTTTTTTTTTTTTTTACCATTACTGTTTATCTTGTAAGCACATCTGCTATTTGGGCACTTTTTAAAACACAAATTATTCACATGTCAATGTGTAATGGCTCCTGAGAGCCATTCCACTTTATCTTATAAATTCGTACATTATTGACACAATAGACTATAAAATCTCTGAAGCCATTATTATGAATACTGTCAATGGCTACTGAGGGACTGTTAACTATATGTAGTATTGACATACTCATGAATGTGTCTGCCACACATGCTCTTGAAAATGCTGATGCCATTTAAAGCAGAGGATGCTTTCCTTGACAAAACGAGGATTCTGTTGGCTCCCCTTCCCGCAAGCCCTCTAAAGCATCAACCAAGAGGCTTTTCCTATCTCTAGTGAATATTAGCTCTTTCCTAATCACCATTCTCTCATCACAGATACAGTACGAACAGATACATAGGAGCTGTTCATGTTCATAGAATGAGGAGTTTTACATAACTGAAACCATAAAATAACAAGAGACAAACTTATGCCCAAGCACTCAAGTTCATCTGGTACTGGTATATATAGAGATGATGTATATTTCTGTTTTAGAGTTAAGCTCATGCATGGTTAGTGCCTGATATTGCCTCTGGGTTTCACAGACTCATTCTCATCAAAAGGATAGTAAAAGTTTATTCATACTGCTTGCCTTCTCAACATCCAGTGAAGCTGCTGCTTATGAAAGCTTATGCCCCTCTGATTTAGTCACTCTACAAGATGCAAATCTACCCTGCCTTCTTCCAGACTTGAAACTAACATGACCAACTACATCTGGCAGCAAGCAGAGATCTTCACCTCTACCTGTAGTTGTTCATCTGGAAAAAAGATATGCAGTCCTGGCAGCAGAAAGGGAGGAGCACATTTCATTAGTGGAGAAAGACAGGCCAGGCCTTACCAAGGTGGGAAGGATCAAGACAACTATTGGTGATGGTTGGAGACTTCCTTCTGAAGGGGACACAGGCAGCCATCTGCTGACCTGACCTGTTGTCTCAGGAGGTCTGCTGCTTGCCCACAGCCTGGACCCAAGATGCCACAGAGGGACTACTAAGGGTCATTCAGCCTTCTGACTTCTACCCTATGCTTCTCATCCACGTGGGCACCAATGATACTGCCAGGGGAGACCCTGAGCATATCAAAAGTGACTTCAGGGCTCTGGATGCAAGGGTGAGGAGGAAAAGCAAGCAGGAGGGAGCAACAGAGGAGGTACTCTCATACTTCCTGAAAAATCAGGGCAATCAACTAGTTACCTCAGGTGCCTATTCACAAATGCAGAGAGCCTGGGAAACAAACAGATAGATTTGGAAGTCCTTGCACAGTCATGGAAATATGACAATTGTTATATGACAATAGAGACTTGGTGGGATAGCTCACATTACTGGAGCATTGTCATTGGATGAATCATAGAATCATAGAAGTAGGGTCAGAAGGGACCTTGTAGATCTTCAAGTCCAACCCCCCACCTGGGCGGGAGAAAAGACTGGACTCAAATGAGCCCAGCCAGGTAGTCATCAAGCCTCTTCTTAAAGATCCCCAGGGCAGGAGCCAGCACCACTTCCCTAGGAAGTTGGTTCCAGCTCCTAGCCGCCCTAACTGTGAAGTAGTTCTTGC